>NC_022026.1:38504719-38532796 GCF_000317375.1 Microtus ochrogaster | reverse complement strand
CAGGCTTTCTCGGAGGCGGAGTTTGAAATGAAACAACTCCCAGGGAAGGGGGCTTGAAATGGAATTTTCCACTCAGAATTCCAAAATGGTTGCCAGGAGCTGGGGTGAAGCCCCCAACCAAACATTCCAGATTCTTTGGATAAAGGGGTGCCAGGGAGCCGAGGTGAGACTTTCAACCAAACATTTATTTTAAAGAATGGGGATGCCTAGCCAGGCTGTGGTGGTGCACACCTTTAAACCCAGTACTTGGGAGGCAGAGGCAGGCAGATCTCAGTAGGTTTGAGGCCAGCCTCGTCTACAAAACAACTTCCAGGACCATCAGGGTGACACAGAGAAACCCTGTTCTGGAAAAACAAAAAAAGCAAACAAAAAGAAAGAATGGAGACGCCTAATTTCAAGAAATTTTGTGGTACATATTGTGTGGTCCTATTTTTAAATGATTTTAATCTTATGCATTATAATCTTACCACACTTGAATTACCTATATAAACCTCACATGCTAGTGATTATTGTTAACACCTTATTGTTAGGAATTTTTCCTAACGCAAGCTCTCTGCCAACACAAAAATCACAATCAAGCAAAACCACAACAAGCCAAATTAAGACAAATCCAGGTTTAATGGGATTCCTCCACTCTCAGGTGGCCCCCAGAGGAAACTAGGAAGCCGCAAACTCAATGTGGGGGGGGGGGGACAGGGACGGGACACCACATGATCCTCTTTTGGGAGTTCAATTAAATACCCTGTGGGAATGGTCCTGACCGGAAAAACAGAACCTGGCATGCTGGGATTTGGAGTCTAGACCAATACAACTCTCAGGCCTGGGGCTGGGAGCTTCACTTGCAACTTAACACCTATTAGATTTCAATTTGCTAAAACTTAGCTTCATATTTTGTCAGGTATTCACTGACAAAATCAGTTTATACCTTTTTTGTTTATTTTTCGATTTTATTTGTTTGTTTGTTTGAGACAGTTTCTTTGTGTAACGGGCTGTCCTGGAACTCACTCTGTAGACCAGGCTGGCCTTGAACTCACAGAGATCTGCCTGTCTCTGCCTCCCGACTGCTCAGATTAAAGACATGCCCAGCAGTTTATACATTTCTTTTTGGTGTACTATACTTTTCCAATGTGGATGTCATCCACAATGAATTAGCTGGAATTTTATTCTATGGTCTATAAATAGTTTATATAGCAATGAATTTTTTTTGACTCCTTGCAAGTTGGAAAAGCTAACCTAAAAGAGAAGTTTGGAGTCATCTGCAGCTTCCAGGCTGTACTCAAGTGCCCTGTGAGTCTTAGGAAATTCAAGGAGACTGTTGTCGGGATGCCCTACTGTCAATTCTTGCATTCCAACTGCAAATTCCTGTCCTCTGTGCTGCTGTGAGCTGCCCATTAACAATGAATGACACACTTATGAGGGGGCAAGACTGGGAAGCAGAAGCAGTGGCAGCATGTGGTAAACCTCCATAGAGCCACGTGCTCATGAGAGCTCATCCTTAAGATTCAAGGTGTAAAAGGAATCTTCATTGTTTGGTAGGATGTTCCTTAATGTTTATTTTTCTGTTCAAGTTTTTTAAAATTTTTTTTAGATTATTTTATTGTTTATTTGTGCGCGTGCGTGCGTGCGTGCGTGTGTGTGTGTGTGTGTGTGTGTGTGTTTGCATGTACATGCAGGTGCCTGACAAGGCCAAAAGCGGGCTTAAAGCTAAAGTTCAGTGGATAGTGAATCAGCGACGTGGATGCTGGGAACTGAACTTCAGTCCTTCCTAAGAACAGCAGTAGGCGCTCTCAACCACTGAGCAATTTCTCTAGCCCCAATGGTTTTGTTTTTACTATTTAAGCCAATTTTTTATTTTAATGTTTTCATAATATATGATTCATTTTTGTCTGAAATTTCAAGTTGGTAAAAAAAAAAAACTTGTGATTTTTAGCTAGGTATGATGGAGTACACCTTTAAATCCCACCACTCTTGAAGCAGAGGCTGGTCTCTGAGAGTTTGGCACCAGTCTGGTCTACCTAGTAAGTTCTAAGACAGCCAGGGTTGCATTGGAGACTGTGTCTTAGTTAGGGTTTCTTAATGCTGTGAAGAGATGCCATGACCACACCAACTCATTTAAAGAAAACATTTAATTGGGTCTGGCTTACGGTTTCAGAGGTTCAGTCCATTAACATTATGATGGGAAGCATGGCAATGTGCAGGCAAAGGCGGTGCTAGCTACACGTTGACCAGAAGGCAGCAGGAAACCGACTGACTGTCACACTGAGGGAAGCTGAAGAGAAAAGGAGACCTCAAAGCCGGCCTCCAAAGTGACACACTTCCTCCAACAAGACCACACCTCCTAATAGTGCCACTCCCTTTGGGGGGACACTTTCTTTCAAACCACCACAGAGACCCTGTCTCAAAATTCAAATTGTATTTTTTCAACTGTCTTCCATGTAGACATGTAATTATAGTCTCTAATGTTGTCTATTTTCTCCTTTTTTCCTTAATCCCAGTTGCCAAAATTTCTCAAATAAACTCAGTCAATATTAGTCAATAGTACTATGATTGTATTTTCTCTATTTTCATTTTATCTTTCTTATGTCCTCCTTTCTGTTTTCTTGAAATTCCCTTTATTTCTTTTCTACTATAGCCATGATTTAAGTGCTTATTATACTCATTTATTTTAAATTGTCCTTGTTTTCAAGTACATATGTGAGTATGGAAACAACTCCTGGTAACTATAACGCCCTCTCACAGGTATCACCAGCTGCCTTTCTTACTGGATAGTGTTTGCGTGTGTGCTGATGCCTGACTTTATTTCCTTGTATTATGTCACTGTCCCCTCAAAACACTAATTATGCAGCAAACAGATATGGCGGTGTGTGCCTGTGATTCCCACTCAGAGGCAGAAGTGTGTGAAGTTGTAGGTCAGCTTGAGTTATATAAAGAGCTTAATCTCAAGGCCAGCCTGAGTAAATATAATATGATCTAACCATCAAAAAAGTCTTCCAGTGTTTATGACATCCTTCAATTTCATTATCGTTCCAAAATTTATCTCCTGTTTATCTATGCATCACTTAATTCCTTTCTCCAGGACATTAGCTTCTTGGAAACAGGGACATTGTCTCTTCTCCACCATCACATTTTCAGTGCCTAAAGCAGGGCCTGGAATATAATAGGCACCCAACAAATCATTCTTGAATGAATAAATTATGAACAATGAATGTGACGCTTCAGATTATTGGGGTTTTTTCTTAGAAATTGGAGAGATTTCATTGTTGAATGAGGCTGTTCTTGCACACACACAAGGTTTATACCAAATACACTTGTAAAAAATATCTTCTGCTGTATACAGAGTTGTTACTACTGGAGAGACTAGCCAAATTCCCTATAATTTCTGGGTTATTGGATGGTGAACTGCATTAAGCTTTTCTTTTTTTTTAAATATTTATTTATTTATGTATACAATATTCTGTCTGCGTGTATGCCTGCAGGCCAGAAGAGGGCACTAGACCCCTCTACAGATGGTTGTGAGCCACCATATGGTTGCTGGGAATTGAACTCAGGACCTTTGGAAGAGCAGGCAATGCTCTTAACCTCTGAGCCATCTCCCCAGCCCTGCATTAAGCTTTTCAACAAAGATTGTAGATATGACATTTTTCTTGGTATTCCTTCTTATCCATGGACTCCACATTCATAGATTCAACTTTGTTCAGACAGAAGGACAAAAATGTGACTCTAATGAACATATATAGATGTTTTCTAGCCACTGTTCCCTAAACTGTAATACAACATAACTATCTACATAGCTTTTACAATACTATTAAGTATTATAAGTAATCTAAAACTTAAAGTAGACAGGATCATTCACATATATTATATACACATATTTTATATTATAGAAATTGAACACCTGAAGATTTTGATGTCTTCACCGGAATCATGAACCTTAATGGATACCAAAGACTGGCTATATATAATGTCTTCAACTCAATATTTTGAAACTATATTATTAATTACGTAAAAGACTATGTGTTAGGTGGAAATTTTCAATAAAAAAATAAAACCTTTCTAAAATGAAAAAAGTAACTTAATAATGTGTGATTCTCACCTAAAAAAGACTACTATGTGTTATTTTTCTAAGTTACATAACCATATTTATTAACATTATACATTATCGTTTCCCATTTTAGACCTTTCTATCTGAAACTACTCCATCATATAGGCCACTATTGATAAGGTGGCATCTGTTTTCTTTTCATTAGTTTCTCTTGGTACATCTTCCATTTTTCTTAGCTACTACAATGTATAGATGGAATTTGGATTTTATGTTTAATACAATTGGGGTCTATCTCTTTTTAAGTGAATTTAGCCAATCCTTGCTGTGGTTCGTAGGCACCACACCTGGGTAGGATATTGGTTACTCCCGTCCTTGGCAGCTTGCATAGCACCTTTTGGTACTATGGAAGCTAGTCCTTGGGGAGGAGGCTTCAGGTCAGATCTAGCTCAGATCTTATGAGTCCTGTGTCTGAAGTATGTGATGTCTCTAGTGGTAGAGGCTTAACCATCCATCTCTGGCAGGCGAGCAAGGGCAATAGCAACAGCCTATATTAATTTGAGAGTCTCTTTAATTTCCCTGACCAAAAGCTTAAAAAGACATTTCTCCTGTTTGGTCCTGGAGTTTTATTAGATGCTCGTGGAGGAAGCACTGTCAGTCCAAGTGGCATAACTTCTTATAAGTTAGTTATATATACACATATGTTTGCACATGTTATATCTAATTTTGGGCAAATATAAAATACATTTCCTTAGCCGGGCGATGGTGGCGCACGCCTTTAATCCCAGCACTCGGAAGGCATAGGCAGGCAGATCTCTGTGAGTTCGAGACCAGCCTGGTCTTCAGAGCTAGTTCCAGGACAGGCTCCAAAGCCACAGAGAAGCCCTGTCTTGAAAAACCAAAAAAATAAATAAATAAATTTTCTTAAAATGTTTCCAAACAGCCATAGTGTTATTTATTCCTTCCCTCAGCTCTCTTACCAGCTAAAGCACCCCTCTCTATTTTTCCCTTTTCTCCCTTCATATCTCTTATATCCTGCTATTCCTCTCTCGTCCCCCTCCTCACCACACCCCTGCATAGTCCTTTTTCTAAACGTCCCTGCTTTCTTCCGTTATTCCAGGTTTTATACTCATATCTGAAAATGTGGAGCTAGGAGCCTCAGATAATAGAGAACATGTAATGTTTGTCTTTCTAGATCCGGGTACCTCATTCAACACTGTCTTTTCTGATTCCATACATTTACCTGAAATTTTCATTTCTCTTTATACCTGAATAGTATTCCACGGTGCATAGGTTGGAGGACATTTCAATTGCTTTCGTTTCTGGGTATTGTGAATAGAAGAGCAATGCCTGTTGCTGGCAAGTACCTGTGGAGTAGGACGCTGCCTCATTTGGGAATATGCCAAGAAGTGGTATAGCTGGGTCACAAGGAAGATTCATTTTTAGCTTTTAAGAATTCTCCACACTTATTTCCATTGTGGCCGGACCAGTTTGCAATCCCACCAACAGTAAAGGAGGGTTCTATGTTCCCCCACAACCCCACCATCATTTGCTAGTTGTTTTGTTATTCTCAGCCATCCTGACTGAGGTGAAGATGAAATTTCAAAGTTGTTGTAATTTGCACTTCCCTGTTTGTTAGGAATGGTGAACATTTCTGAGGCGTTTCCTGGCCATTTTTATTTCATCTGTCTTTTCTCTAGTGCGTATTTTGACGTCTTGTCAAATGTCAGATGACCATAGTCACATATACTCATGTTTGGGTCTTCTGTTTTGCTTCATTGGTTTGTCTGTCTGTTCTTGTGCCAGTACCATACCCAACGCAATTTTTAAAATGATATTCAGGGTCAGCCATGGTTGCATATACCTTTCATCTCAGCACTTGGGAGGCAGAGATTGGTGGAGCACTGAGTTCGAGGCCAACATAATCTACACAGTGAGTTCCATGACAGCCAGGGCTATGTAGAGAGACACTGTCTCAAAAAAAATGACATCCAAAGGCACAGTTTTATCTGAGAGAAAATTTTTTTTATATTTTCTAAAATATTGAACTGAGCAAAAGTGAGACTGAACCATGCAAAAGCAGTACATTCTCAGTGGAAAATAGTTTTGTTAAAGAAAAACCATCAAGCAGTTGTGTGTTTTCCCAGATGGAGTCATATTTCAGGTAACCCAAAAGTCCAGGCAATGATGAGGATATTTTCCTTCTCATTTAGAAGAGTGTTGATTAGTAAAAATATGAGAATAATCAGATTCAAAAGTTACCAGTTCGTGATAGCCCTCAATGAAATGATTGATACAGACAAAGATATCTGATAGATGTTTAAAGCATCAGATGCTACCCAAAAAGGAGGACCATAGCTTCACAAAAGAGGAGTTATACACTGTATTAGTCAAGATTCTCTTGAGGAATAGAAGCCAGTAGTTGTTCAGCCCATGAGGCTGGATGTCTCAGCTGGTCTTCAGTATACACAGTATACACCAGAATTCCAAAGAAGTAGGCTCTGATGCCAGTGAAGGAATGGACTTGATAGCAAGGCGAGAGCAAGGAGCCGGGGAGGGGTGGGAGAGGAGAGAGAGCTGCTTTCTTCCATGTCTTTTATATAGGCTTTCAGCAGAAGGTGTGGTCCAGATTAAAGGGGGATCTTCCCACATCAAAAGATTTGGACTAAAGGTATACCTTCCCACCTCAAAGATCCAAATTACAAATAGGTAAATTACAATAGGTAATGTGCCAAGTTGTAGGTTCCCAAGCCAGATGAGGGACAGTAGAACGCTGACCATACACCGGACATCTCTCAGAGAGCACAGCAGGAGTGGGACTGCTCCCTACCCAAACCAGGCTTGGGCCGACTCAACTCCATAGGGACAAAGGCCATGTCATGATAAAGTCCGTGAAGCTTCTTTTTGTCATGTGTCGCCTGCCCTCCCCCCAAAAAAACTGGCTTCTCAGAAGTCATGTGACCAGCAGTCTGCTAATCTGACTGGTAAGCTTAGAGAGTCCCTGTCCAGGCTGCAGCACTTCCTCCGCCCACATCCTCTCCAGCTATAGAAGCTAGCCCTGCCATTTCAATAAACTAGCTGCCTCAAAAACAGTCTCCCAGGTCTCCTCGCAGGAAACCCTGCTCCCCAACTCTTCTGCAGCCTGGGGCATCCAGTGCACAACCTCTGATCCTGGCCAGGGGACCCACACCAAGTCATTTGGGTTTTAATCAATTCCAGATGTAGTCAAGTTGACAACCAAGGATAGCCATCACAATCACCAACAATGTATCACGCTGTAATTTAGCAGGGTCTAGTTTCTTTAAAAGTTTAGATTTATTAATTTGTGTTTAATAATGTTTTGCCCGAAAGTATGTGTGTGCACCACATGCATGAATAATGCTCATAGAAGGAGAGAGAGGGAGAGAGAGAGAGAGAGAGAGAGAGAGAGAGAGAGAGAATTGAAGACTCTGAAACTGGAGCTACTGGTGGGTGTGAGCCACTGTATGGAAACTGGAAACAGAACCTAGGTCCTCTGCAAGAGCAACAAGTGCTGTTCTCTTTCCAACTTCTTTTTTTTTAAGATTTATTTATTTATTATGTGTACAGCATTCCTTCCTTGTGTGCCCGCATGCCAGAAGGGGGCGCCAGGTGGCTGTGAGCCACCATGTTTTGAACTCAGGACCTCTAGAAGAGTAGTCACTGAGCCATCTCTCCAGCCCTCTCTTTCCAACTTCTTAAGACATGTTTTGAAGGCTTACTCCCTAGCTAACCTTGTCTTCAAATTGGGTTTATTGAGGTATAGCTTTCCCAAGCCTTAAAATTCATTTTAATAGTAACATTCTATGAGGTTTTGTTTTGTATATTTGACTTATAGCTTGGGGTCTTTGGTTTCTGTTTTTGAGACATACTTTCACCATGTAGCCCATGGGCACAGCTGGTGATATTCTAGCCACAGCCTCCAGAGAGCTAGGATTACAAGCATTCACCTCCACATCTAAGTTATGCGAATACTGACAACTGTATAAAGTCATGTATCTCCTACCACAACCAGGATACACAATAATTTAATCACCCCCTGATAGTTCCTTCATGTCGTCGCATGGAGTCAATCCTATTTCCCCAACCTGGAAACTAGTGGTCTGAATTTTGATGTTTTCAAAATATCATATAAATGATGCCCGTCATTTAGGACCCGTGTTTCATTCGATATTATGCTTTTGAGTTGCATTCACGTTAGGGACTGATTGAATAGATTAATTTGTCTTTATTATATATGTATAGATAGCAAATTTTGCCAATTCATTATCAGTTAATGGACACTTGGATCTTTTCCAGGTTTAGCCAATTACCAACAAAGTTATTAAGCATATTTGCATACAAGTCTTTGAATTCATTTATATTTTCATTTCTGGTGTGTAAATTAAGTAAAATTTAGATTGTTAGGCAATGAAAAGGATGTATTTAATCCTGATTTAAAAGCTGCTTTTAACGTGTCTTACAATCTTCCGTTCCCATCAGAATTATACAAGAGTTTTGCTTTATCCCATCTTATTTTGCACTGGGATTTATTATTATTGTTGAGACTGGGTCTCAAGTAACCCAAGTTGGCCTCCATCTCCTCATGTACCTGAGGATAAGCCTGAATTTCTGAACTTCCTGCCTCCAAGTCATCGTCCTGGGTTTACAGGCAGGGACCAGCACACCTGGTACAGGCAGCGCTGAAGGGGACAGAAGCAAGCGGGGCTCTGCATACGCTAGGCAAGTGCTATCGCAGCTCAACTCCATCCTCAGGCCCCGTTCATTTAGATATTGTGCACATGGGTCCTTCATTAACTCTGCTGCTTTACAAGTACCTTACCCAAGCCTATGGTTTTGTTTTTCATTTTCTTAATAGTATCTTGAGAAGAAGATTTTAATTTGGATAAATCCAGTTTATTGGATATTCATGGCTTAGGCTCTCTGCGTCATTTGTCATTTAAGCTTTTACATTTAGGTTGGTGACACATTTTGAGTTAATTTTTATATAAGCTATGAATCAAGGCTGATTCATCTCCACATCTCTGTCCCCATCACAAATTTGTTGAAACGATTTTTCTTCTCTTGCTGCTGAGTTATCTTGATGCCTTTATTGAAAATCAGTTGACCAAATGTGTGGATCTAATTCTGTACTTTTTATTCTGGCTTATTGATCTGTATGCCTATCTCGTCCGTCCTCTAAACCACATTCTTCATGCTGTGCTTTACAGTAAGTCTCAAAAGCAGATCCTGTGAGTTCTTCAATCTTGTTCTTTCCCTACATGCTTTTGGCTATTCAAGGCTATCTTAGAATGAGCCTGTCAATTTCTACCCCACAAAAAAAAAGGCCTGCTTGAATTTCATATCCCACAAATTTTCTTATGTTATGATTTTACTTATCACTCAGCTCAAACTGTTTTCAAATATCTATTTTATTTCTTCTTTGAATAGTACACTATTTAGAAATATACTTCTTGCTCTTTCGGCCATCTTCCCGGGCCACCACCATGGTGCGCATGAACGTCCTGGCCGATGCTCTCAAGAGCATCAACAATGCAGAGAAGAGAGGCAAACACCAGGTCCTCATCAGGCCCTGCTCCAAAGTCATCGTTCGGTTCCTAACCTTGATGATGAAGCACGGTTACATTGGTGAATTTAAAATCATTGACAATCACAGAGCTGGGAAGATCGTTGTGAACCTCACCGGCAGGTTGTACAAGTGTGGAGTGATAAGCCCTAGATTTGATGTGCAACTCAAAGACCTAGAAAAATTGTAGAACAATCTGCTCCCATCCCGTCAGTTTGGCTTCATTGTACTGACCACCTCAGCTGGCATCATGAACCATGAAGAGGCAAGACGAAAGCACACAGGAGGGAAAATCCTGGGATTCTTTTTCTAGAGATGTAAAACATAAATAAAGAGCCTTTATGGACTGTGGAAAAAAAAGAAATATACTTCTTGGGGCTCAAAGGTTAAGAGCACATACTGCTCTTCCAGAAGATCCAGGTTTGCTTCCCAGCACCCACCTGGCGGCTCACAGCTATCTATAACTCCAGTCCCAGGGAATCTGATGCCCTCTTCTGCCCTCTTTGTGTACCAGGTATGCATGTGGTACACAAACGTACAACAGAGGCAAAACACGCATAGAAAACTAAAATAAAAATATACCTTTTAATTTCAAAAGATACAGTGAGTTCTAGTTTTTTGCTTAATTTCTAACTCAGAGAATATACTCTGAGCTATTTTAATCTTTGCAATTTGTTGAGACTTGTTTTACATTCTTTGTGCAGCCAATTTTGTAGATTATTTTTCATTTTTAAAATTTACTTTTAGAGTGTAGACTTGTGTATTTATTAGTCATATTAACATGATGAATTATGCTAGTCAAGAATTTTATATTCTCACTAATTTTGTCTTATTATTTTACCAATGGTGAATTTTTATTCCCCATTATATTTAGGCAATAAATCACCATACAGCAATAATAGCGAATAAATTACATCCTCATGCAACCAGATAGATGATTAATGACTGATAATGTTGAATGGGAAAAAGGCAGACACAAAGAGTACTTTCTGGATGAGTCTATTTAAGTAAAATTCACAAAACAGACAAAATTTACCTATGTTTTCATAAGTCCCAACAATGACTGCACCTGGCTGGGGAAGAGGACATCTGTGTGGTGTATAGGATGCTAGTAATGTTGTCTTTCCTAGTTTGGTCTTTAGCCAGACAAATGTGTTTATTTTGAGGCGAGTGATCAAGGTGTATATTTATAACTTGTGTACTTTTAGTGACGTTCTAAACGTCATTCCAGACATAGTAACACATGCCTATAATCCTAGCCCTGGGGGCTGAGGCTGGAGTTGCCCTCTGAAGCCAGAGTAAGATGGAACTGGGTTTTCTTTTCTTTCTTTCTTTTTTTCTTTCTTTCTTTCTTTCTTTCTTTCTTTCTTTCTTTCTTTCTCTTTCTTCCTTCCTTTTTTCCCCTTTTTTCTTTTTGCCCTATCTCAACCTATTTTAATCCACCCACCACTAGGTGTCAGCAAATCTCAGAAAGGGGTAGGCTCCTGGGTCTTTTTATTCCTGCATCTTTCCTGCATCATTCTTAGGTGTCAGCAAATCCCAGAAAGGGGTAGGCTCCTAGGTGTTTGTTTATTTCTGCCTCTTTTTGTTTTTGTGGATTTTCCGAGAGTTCTACAAAGCACCTGTGTCATTTCAATCTCGGGGGAGAGGGGGATGAAATAATACCACATATAGTAAGAGAGATCTTTATCCATTTCTCATTGTCATAAAACAAAATAATACCACTCATGATCATTACCAAGTTGTCATCAGGTATCTTGACTCTATAAGCCTAGTGTCATTCCCAAAGAGAAAAACTGGTCCTCATACTTCCTGAGACTCAGTTTCTACATCTTTAAAGAGATGGCGACAGTATTATCCTTTAAAGAGTTCACTGAATGCATACTTCCATCACACATGTACAAAGGGCTAGAATCCGTCCATTTAATATCCAGCCTGCTAAAGAGGTACACAAGGAATGCAAGAGTCCCTTAAGCAAGCAGGGCAAAATGCGGTTTTCCAAAAGCCCAGAGCAATTGGGAGATGGGGCGCCAAACATAACCTGAATCCGTGTGTTCAAGTGTCTTGAATGCTCATGGGGAAAATTTTGGAGTCCCTTGTTAGGTAGGAGATTTCCTCTGAGAGTGTTTATGCAATGATGGCAGAGTTAGCTTCAGAGAAACTGCCCTAGGAAATTGCGGGTTAGAAAGCCTTACAGAGATCATGGTACTAGGGAGACAGGGGGTGGACTCACACATTCTCTCCAGGGAAAATCTACTCTCTGCTGTGACTAAAACAACAAGGAAGAGAATGGGGAGGGCGAGAGGAGGACAAGAGGAAGGAGGAGGGGCAGAGGGAGACAGAGTTAAATCAGACCAATGAAATATAGCGGTCTCTGCAAATAGAAGGATTTCTGAGCTGTACGGATTGCAGGCCAAGGGTAAAGGTCTGCTCTTGGAAAAGATTCCTTAAGACACTAGCAGCATGGCCAGTTAGCAATCGAAAAATAGTGTCTTCCGGACCCAAGGGTCTGGAAGGTTCTATAATAAAATTTGGGGGAGGTGAACACAGGCTGTTTGCACTGAATGTGACTTGAGTGTGCACAAGCAGAGGAGCAGGCCACAGAGAAGCTGGCAGTGGTGGCCTGGGCTAGGAGGCTAGTCCATAAAGAGCTTTCGGCTACTTCTTGGTTGGTTTCTTCTATAACCAGAATATGATGTGACCTCAATCCATAACGTTCAGCAAGAAAGAAATGTAGATCGGCTAATTTTCTTCCATTTCTTTGCTTTGATGACACAGCTTGAAGCTGCGAGTTAAAACGATCTTTTTAAAAATATTTTCCCAGTATCTAATAACAACATTGTAACTTGATTGAGCTAGGTCGCCCCAGTCTTCTCTTCTTTTTTTTTATTTAATTAAAAATTTCCACCTCCTTCCTTCCTCTCATTTCCCTCCTTCTCCCCCCACTCCCCCTCTCCTTCCCTCTCCAGTCCTAAGAGCAGTCAGGGTTCCCTGCCCTGTGGGAAGTCCAGGGTCCTCCCTCCTCCATCCAGGACTAGGAAGGTGAGCATCCAAACAGACTAGGCTCCCACAAAGTCAGTACATGCAGTAGGATCAAAACCCAGTGCCACTGTCCTTGGCTTCTCATCAGCCCTCCTTGTCAACCACGTTCAGAGAGTCCAGTTTTATCCCATGCTCCATCAGTCCCAGTCCAGCTGGCCTTGGTGAGGTCCCATTAGATCAGCCCCATCGTCTCAGTGGGTAGGTGCACCCCTCGTGGTCCTGACTTCCTTGCTCATGGTCCCCCTCCTTCTGCTCCTCATTTGGATCTTAGCTCAGTCCAGTGCTCCAGTGTGGGTCTCTGTCTCTATCTCCATCTATCACCTGATGAAGGTTCTATGGTGATATGCAAAATATTCATCAGCATGGCTATAGGATAAGGCCATTTCAGACTCCCTCTCCTCAGCTGCCCAAGGATCTAGCTGGGGACATCTCCATGAACACCTGGGAACACCTCTAGAGCCAAGTCTCTTGCCAACCCTAAAGTGGCTCCCTTAATGTAGATATATACTTCCCTGCTCCCATATCCACTCCTCCTCCATCCCAACTGTCCCATTCCCCCAAGCTCTCCTCATCCTCCCCTTCTCACTTTTTTCTCCCCATTTCCCCTTACCCCCACCCTATCCACACCCCCAAGTCTAGCCATAAATAAAGGACATTTAGCCTATAATATGAGATCCTAGAGAAGCTAAATAAGAAGGTGAACCCAAAGAAAAACATAAAGTTATCCTTCTGATATTGGAAGGAGACAAGATTGCCAGGCAAAAATCGTCTTCTCTTCTTAAGAGGTAACTGAAGCTTGAGAAGGGCAATGGCACATGGGCATCTTCCCCTGTGTTTTCCCCTGAGATCCAACCCCGTCTGAGAACAGGTAGTGGGTGGAAGCATTCGGGAAGCAGAGGCAGATAGGAGTTCGAGGCAAACCTGGAGCACCTAATGGGGATCTGTCTCAAAACAATCAGCCAGGCATGCTGGCGCATGCCTTTAATTCCAGCCTTCAGGAGGCAGAGGCAGGTTAAGTTCTGTGAGTCTGAGGCCAGCCTGGTCTACAGAGGGAGTTCCAGGACAGCACTGCAGCGGAATGAAACCCTGATACATAATGAAACAAACGTTCTGTCTGGCAGAGGACATGACTTCAGGGTGCTGATCTAACACCTGAGAGGCTTTCCAGCACCTCCAATAGCCAAATACACTTTGTAGCATCTTCCATTTTTCATTTTGGTTCTATGGATTGATTCATGCATGCTAGACAAGTACAGACTGCATCATCATTTTCTGTTGGTCTTGAAGTAGCAAGTTTCCTTATGACATTTATATGAATACTTTTGTTTTTGTTGATCTTTGTTTCCCACGCACTCACACACATCCCCGACCCTGCTCTCTTCCTATTCCTGTTCCCAGACCCCACTTCTGCTTTTTTGTTTCAGGTAAACTTGGGCCTTCTTTCCTCTCCTCCTCAATTCTCCCTAGCCCCCCCCTTCTCTTTCCACCATCCCCTTTCTTTTTTCATGACAGACAGGCACACACACATACACAAAAATTACAATCCAAGTTCTACATACTAGAGAAAATAGGGTTTTGTCCTTAATCTTCCTTGGGATTGGAGGTGGCACACAGAGTTTCTCTATGTAGCCCTGGCTGGCCTGGAACTCACTACGTAGGTCAGAGTGTCCTTGAACTCACAGACATCCTCCTGCCTTCACTTCCAGACTGCTGAGATTAAAGATGTCCAGCCCAGATGTAATAATTTTCAGCTCCATTCACTTTACTGAAAAGCATCATAATTTTATTTTTATTTATAACTGCATAAAATTCTGCTGTGTATACATATCAACTTACATGTGATTTCTTCCTCATAATCCACTTTTTGTTTCTTTGTCTTTAAACCATGTGGGGGGTCTATGTGTGGATTTGTGCACATGTTCCTATAGGTATCTGTGGTGGCCAGAGGACTTAGATCCTGGACCTGGACTTGCAGCTGGCTGTGGGCCAGTCACCCAGTGTGCTTGTGTGGAACTGAACTCTGATCTTCTGGGAGAGCATTATGTGCTCTTAAATGCTAAACCATCTCTCCAGGCTCCCTTTTCTGTTTCCTGAAACTGTCCATGTTGATAATATCACAGAAAACACTGAGAACAGCATACCTTAGTTCCCAGGCATCTATGTATCATATTTAATAAGTGTCATTCCATGCCTTTTAATTCAATGTCGGGAACAAATCGTTGAAGACTAGTAACACTGAGAGCAGTAAAATTCACATACATTTCAAATGAACATAGAAAACTATGTGTTCAATCGGATCATAAAATCTACACATTTTTCCTATTCATTTAAATGCTGTCAAGCTTTATGAGCAGAATGTCTTTGTTACAAATTACAAAAGACTTCTCCGCCCAGCTTAGTCTGAAGTACCAGCTACCTTTACCTGAACAAGGCCTGCACATGAAGAAGATCATAGCAGCTTTAAATAGAGCATTAGGTTCCGTTCAAAAAACAGATCTAAGTCCTGTGCTCCCCTCGGCACCACATATACTAAAACTGAAGCAACACCGAGAAGATTAGCATGGCCGCCATGCATAGACACTGTGCAAATTTGCTATGCATTCCATTTTAAAAAAATTTTGGAGCAAATTTTCACTGTGTACCCTTCACTCTCTTGGAATTCGCTATGTAGAAGCAGGCTGGCCTTGAACTCACAGAGATTCGCATGAAGTCCTTCTGGATTAGCTTGTGAAATACAGGGTGAATCCTGACCCTATTATGAGAATGACTAGGAAACTATATGAAAAACAAAAAGTTGTTGAAACTCAAGGAACGAGGAATAAAATCCCACTTTTCTCATCCTCTACCAACTTTCCTCTTTCGCAGAAAATACGAGACAGAATGGAAGTAAGGACCCTGTCAGGTCCAGTGACGGTGATGAAGACTAATAGAGCCCGAACCTGTGATGGGAGACCCACCTCAGGACTGAGCAAAGATGGTGGTGACATTCAAGCAGGGAAGGTCACAGCCAAAGCTGGTCTCAAGCTGGAGTAAGTGAGACTGAATGGACACATGGATGTTCAGAATGGGGACCTCGGCAGACATTACCTAAAGAATCTACCAGAGGGTCCGGAAGAACTGCCAGGAAACGGGCAGAAACCTCACAACACTTTCCTGTAGATGGTGCCGTGATTTCAGAGAGAACTCCCATGGCTGAAACTCTACTGCCTTCTAGTAACAGGGTCTCGGTTTTTTTTTTGGGGGGGGGGAGGACAGGAAATTTCAAGCAAGCGGTTGCAATGCTGTCCATCCCTGAATTCTCATACACACCCAGAAGGAAGACAAAGGAACCATTGAGGAGAGCTGAAGGAGAAGAAAACAAGACAAAGGAAAGAAGAGCAGAAGTGGATATTCTGCTCCCCTGTGAAGCATCTATGCCACCAGGAATTCATGCTCGCTGACTGCAGACCTACCACCTACCAAAGGGGCTGCAAAACAGCCGCTCTAACTTCAGCCGCAGATGACAGCAGGGTGGGGAAATCATTCTCATCTAAACATGTCCCTAAGTATTTCCTCCCTTGGCAGCTGTCAGGTCAGAAAGGACAGAGAAGGGATGTTCCATTGCCCGGTGGATAAAAGTGTTGTTGTTTGTTTGCTCTTAAAGAAGTGGGTTTTTTTGTTTGTTTGTTTGTTTGTTTGTTTCATTTTAAGCCTATCAAACTGGAAAATAACCAAGGAAATCCCTTCTCTAATTTTCTTCAAGATGCTAAAATATCTGGCTAGAAAAATTATTTCAGCACATTCAACTTGACCTGCTCTTTCTAGTAACTGTGTAGGAAAACATATGTGTTCCCTTACTGGGTGAAGAACTGAAATTGTGGTTTTACCTGGATAAAGTTAGTGTGGCATTGAAAAGCAAACGGGATGCCTCGGTGGACTTCATTTCAACAGTTTGTCCTTTGGAGAGCACGTTGTGCCTCTTGAGCGACCGTCTCTAGCTCTGGAGCTTCTCTGGAGGTTTTATACATTGCTCCGTGTACTTGCAAAATAAGGCAAAACATGGTGACGTAATGCAAAGCTACACATCCAAGACTTGGAATTCTTACAGAAAAGATTGATGGCGTATTCTCTGCTGAGGAAAGATGTTACAGATGTGAATGAAGTGCAGTCGGTCACGTGGTTACGTTTCCTGGACCACAGCTGCTCTGTTGTTCATGGAAGGAACAGCTGTACGCACTTCTGTTACCCGTGACAACGACGGTATTGCTGCTGTAGCCCTGGCATACTATGTCCTAAAATGGTTCTCATATAATGAAGTCCTACTTCATGAAGACCCACTTAAGTACACTAGATTTTTAGCAGGGATCTCTAAAACATAGACCTGTCTTAGAGAATTATAGCTGGCTGTCCAGATTTGAGAGCAGCTTTAAGATTGTCTTTGGAATTTTGTATTTTTATTTACAGTAAGGGATTTATACCCTTTCAATACATCTTATTATCAAAATGTTTTGATAAATAAGTGTGAGGTGAGCTTGTTTAGAAGTTAAAAACTAAACACAGGTCCTCTGTTCCACTTGGACTCCTTATTGCATCATCTCCTAGCAATATAAATATCCCTCAATATATGTATTAATTTTTTGTTTTGGGTTGGGAAGTGGTGTTGAGATTTTTGTTTGTTTTAACCATATGCTTTCTGATGTTATTTGATTTAAAAAAATAACAAATATTTGCTTTTGAATCACACACACACACACACACACACACACACACACACACAAAATCCTGTCTTTTAATTAAGGACAATGATGATAGCTGTCACCTGGTGGTCAAAATAAAAATTGCAGTTCTGAAAGGCTCAGATCCTGAAATGGGGAAAAGGAGGGGCTTAGACTTGCGACTGAAGCCAGATCTTTCTAGAATTTACAATCCACTGCTAGTGGTGCTCTAAACAGAAGATTTTCTACAGCCTCTAAGCCTCAAACTAGATTTTCGCTTTTTATCTGAACCGAAGAGAAAACTGCACGATTCTGTTGGAAGAAGTTTGAGACAGACAATACACCCAAAGATAAACCACCAAAACAATGGTTTTAATCTAAATATTCTTTGTTCAACAAGTCAATATATTATGTACACACTTCCAAAATATAATAAATGTCCATAACTTTTGTCAGTTGGGCTACGTTTTTATTTTTACATTTTAAAATCATTTTTACATTTATTACTTATTTACTCTCTCTCTCTCTCTCTCTCTCTCTCTCTCTCTCTCTGTGTGTGTGTGTGTGTGTGTGTGTGTGTGTGTGTGTGTGTGTTGATGTGATTGTGCCTCAGTGTATGAGTGTAGAGGTCAGAGAACACCTTGCATGAGTCCCTTCTCTCCTTTCATCCTGTGGGCTGTGCAGGAGGCAAGGAGGTCTTTGTGCTCACAGATAAACACTAAAGGAATCTGAAATGCTAAACACATAGGGTTGTTCCTTCAAAGGAAGGCGTGCACAACCTGCTATCTGCCCAGGACCTGGGAGCTAGGAGAAGCTATACCCAGCCACTGAAGCTGGAATCAGTCAAGGTTTTCCTTTGGGTCCTGGGTTCTGGCATGGGATGGTCCCCAGGGAATGCTCAAGTTCTGATACTATGGTCAGTTTTATTCGTTTCTTATTTATAACTCTAAATACCTTAGAAATGGCTATTTTACTCACTTCCAGGGGCACCCTTCAGTGGAAGTAAATGCATTCACATTGTCCCGGAGAGGTATATCAGTGGGGAGGACAGAGCCCTGCATTCAATCCTCACTATCTATATACAAATAAGTACATTCACAGTGCTGTGAAATTGTCATCACCACTCTTCTCCAGTGCTTATCCTGCATCTCTGGAAGTCTAGATTCATTAAGATCATTTCCTGTTTTCCCTCCCACAGACCCTGAGATCCACCATTCTACTTTCCATTTCATACGAGTTTGGCTGCTGAGTACATTACAGAAATGGAATCACCACGTGTTTGTCCTTTGCTGTCTTTCTGCTTTTGCTTAGCAAGTTTTCAAACGGCTTACCCATGGGTTATAACATTTAGTAGACATTCTTCAATTTTGAAGTTCCAATAACAGTCCACACTGTGGATATTCTGCTTGTCTGTCCACTTACATAGTTATTTCTGTCATTTGGCTATTATAGATAATGCTACTATGACCATAGATGGGAAACTACCCCACTTGGATCTCCGCTCTTCTTTCTTTTCAGTATATATGTCTAGAAGGTGAATTATTGGATTATGTGTTAGCTCTATGTCTAATTTTTCAAGAGCTGCTATACTGTTTTCCGTGGCTCCATAGTGAGTTCAAGATCAGTTTGGTCTACATGAGATACTGTGAGAAAGTAATAATTTTAAATAAAATATAAAAAATAGTTAAGTAAGTACTGTGAATGGCAGGAAAAATAGTCAAAAGTTAGGGAACAATAGAATATTTACAAACTATATTGATTTTTCCATTTGCAGTATGTTAGGCAAACTGGCTTACTAAGAGATAGGTGAGCTAAAGCAATATTTGGACCTGGGCAAGGAGATGCATATTTGTTATTCAAGATGCGGAGGCAGGAGGGTTCTGATTTCAAGGCCATCTTCAAGAGCATAGCTATCCTGGATTACAAGAGATCCTGTATTTAAAACAGAAAGTCCTATTTTGACCTATAAAGCACTAGTTATTTAATGTCAATGAAAATCTGAGCTAAAATGGTAAGTGAAATAGGCAGAATGTAAAAGAGTAAGTATATAATGATTATAATTTTGGATGGTATGTATTTTAGCTAAATGCTTCCCTTTGTGTGTTGACTGTACTCAGAGAAACACATCTGGAGTGCACACATCTATTTTCAGTAAATACAATTGAGTCAGGGAATGAGAGTCAGGCCGACGAGACACACAGGCTTCAGCTTACACATATAGCTCTTTTTGTCTTCTTGGAAAACTTGTAATTAGGAAAATACATCCAGATAGAAATGTGAAGCTAGGGAGATGGCTAAGCAGGTAAAGAAGATTGCCACCAGGCAGGATGAGATGAGGTCAATCTCTGGAACCTTGAGACGTGGGGGGGTGGGAGGATGTGGAGTTGGGGGGGTCTCTGAGACCATCACAGCCAGCAGAGTGATGGTCTGAGGGAAGTAAGAAGTCAGTTCAGTTCAATACAACTAAGTAACCAGTGCTGATTGAAAATACAAGTTCTATGGATTGACTGGCAAAAACAAGGTTACAATAAGGGTCTGGGGGAGGATTCTGCGTGGTCTTGGTGACCCAGACAGTGTGAAGGTCACCAGACTATTAGGCAACTCCACTTTCAGCCTTCTGGGCAGATAACAGGTTGTGCACACCTTCCTTTGAAGGAACAACCCTATGTGTTTGGCATTTCAGATTCCTCTAGGTGTTTATCTGTGAGCACAAAGACCTCCTTGCCTCCTGCACAGCCCACAGGATGAAAGGAGAGAAGGGACTCATACAAGGTGTTCTCTGACCTCTACACTCATACACTGAGGCACAATCACATCAACACACACACACACACACACACACACACACACATTCTCTTCCATCAGCAGCCATCAACTGCCTATAGCTCTTCAACCAGGTTAAAGCCTTGTGTGCCCTTCTTCCCATTGACTGTTATGATTTTGCTTAAGTAACCACATTGTTGAGAGTTTATGGGTACAACATTCCTTTCATGTTCAGAAGACATTACTTCATAGAAGTTCCCCCTGGTTGCTCTTGCAACCTTTTAAATTTTGCTTCCAAGATGTTTCCTGAGCCTTGGATGTAGGGGTTATGTCATAGATGTCCCATTTAGGGATGAGAACTGCACAGTCACTTACTCTCTGCATTTTGGCCAGTTGTATATCCCTGTAATAGCCTTCACGTACTGCAAAAAGAATCTTCTTTGATGATGGGTGAAAACAGCAGTTATTCAATATAAGTTAGTATGTTAGTATAATACAAGTTATATAACTTAGTTGTATTGAACAAATAAGGATAAGTATTTAGAAGGCGGTTGAAAACAAAAATGACAGCAAAATGGTAGTAGTATGTTCTCTTCTAGGATCCATGATTTCTCCAGCTACAGATTCTTAAATAGGTTTACAGTATCTAGCATGAGTTACTTCCAATTGAGTGGTCTTTAAGTTCAATCAGAGAGCTATTGGTTACCCCCAAGATATTAGCGCCACTATTGCACCGTCAAACATATCTCACTGGACCAGTCACCATAGTAGGTCACAGGATTTTTAGGTGAGTAGGACTGCTGATAACTTTTCTCCACAAGCAGTTTGTATAGCATGTTTTGGCAATATGAAAGCTAGCCATCTAGGAGGAGGCTTTATAGTCAGTACCAGCTTGATTTTCCCAAGCCCTGTGACCCAACTATGTGCTGTCTTCCACAAAAGTCTTAGCCTTAAGTTCTAGCAGGCAACAACCAAGAGCAGTGACAGTAGCCTTCACTACTCCTTGACAACAACTCAAGTGGAGTTATTCCCCACCTAGGGCTGGGCTTTTATGGCTTTTGGGGAGAGCATTAGCTCTCAATGTGTGTTAATTCAAATTAAGCCATTTTTAATGTTATTTATTTCTCCCACTCATTTTTGATATGCTTTACTCTCTCATCCTCCTCGCCACTTAAGTCTCCTCCTTATTTTCCCCTTTTCCTATTATAGCACTTGTGTTTTATTAGCATCTGATGTGGGAGTGTCATATATCAATCTGTTGATTTCATTGGTTTAGTCATTAAGGAACTTGTTTGCCCTCATAGGTTAAAACATAGGTGGGAGGAGTAAACAGAACAGAATGCTGGGAGGAAGAGGAAGTGAGCTCAGACTCAACAGCTCTCCTCTTGGGGGCAGACGCCTCAGAGAGACGCCATGCTCCCCTCTCCCGGGTAGACATGATGATAGCTCTGCTCTCTGAGGCGCACGTGATGAAGCTCTGACCCAGGATGGACGTAGGCTAAAATCTTCCCGGTAAGACTGGTGCTACAAAGTTTATTAGAAATGGGTTGATTGGGATATCAGAATTAGCCAGTAAGGGCTAGAGCTTACTATACTGCAGTAGGCCAAGCAGTATTTAAATGAATACAGTTTGTGTGTTGTTATTTCAGGCATAAGCTAGCAGGCGGCCGGGGTGCTGGGGATGCAGTCCCGCTGCTCCTATTACTACAAGCATCTTCTTTAGAGCTTTTTTGTTCTCCTCCTGAATGTTCACTTTCTACTTTCTTCATGTGTAGTTACAGTTCTATTGCTGTGAAGAGACACCAAGACCATGGTTAACTCTTATAAAAGAAAAAGTTTAATTGGGGCTGACTTACAGTTTCAAGGTTTAGTCCATTATCATCCCAGTGGGAAGTATGGCAACCTAAAGGCAGACATGGTTCTGGAAAAGGAACTGAAAGTACTATATCTGGATTGTCAGGCAGCAGGAAGAGAGAGTCATCGGGGCTGGTTTGAGCTTCTGAAACCTCAAAGCCCACCCCTAATGACACACTTCCTCCAACAAGGCCACATCTATTCTAACAAGGCCACACCTCCTAATACTGTGACTCTCTGATGACAAAGCACTCAAATCTATGAAGGATGGGAGGGAGCTTTCTTATCCAACCACCACACCTGGTTTCTATGGTTTGTTTGGTATTCATATCAGTAATTTTTAAATTGTCTCTATTTATTTTTATTGTATGTATATGGATGTTTTGCCTGCATGTATGTCTATGCCCCATGTCCATGCAGTGCCCGTAAGAGGTGTCAGGTCCCCTGGGACTGGAGTTATAGATGGTTGGTGCTAGGGGTCAAATCCATGTCCTCCAGAAGAGCAGCTAGTGATTTTAACCATTGAGCCATCTCCTCAGCCCATATCAGCGATTTTTAAACTGTGGTTCTGGGTCCATATGTATGTCCTTGGGTCTGACCAAGGTCATCTGAATCAGAAGCTCCAAGGCTAAGGGCCAGCAGTTGGTGCTTCCATGCTCTATAAGTGCCTTGTGCTGAACTTCCAGCCCTTCCATTCCCGTTGATTAATGGCTGGTAGTTTTATACGTTATACCCTCCTGAGCTTCAGTCTCCTTGGCAGAACCATTAAACTCCCCTCCTCACTAAAGTGACTTAAAATGAGGATAAAAAACTAAATAAATCCTATAGCTTTGTTTTCTTTCAGTTCATTGTTTTTCATTGATTTTTAGGAATCACTAATTCCGGGGAGGGAGAGATGGCTCAGCGGTTAAGAGCACTGGCTGTTCTTCTAGAGGACCTGGGTTTGATTCCCAGCAACCAAAGTGGCTCAATCACTGTTGGGGTCTGGCGGCAGCCCACACCATAAATTATTTCTCTTGACCAGACCCCAACATAAACTAGCTCTCTCTTGACCAGCATGGAGGCACGGGTATAAAGACACAACTCACAAGGCTTTATCGGGAGGGACATTCTCTATGATCCCTCATGAAATCCTGAGTTCACATGCTGAAGAATTCCTCTCGTTTAGTCTCCAAAACAGCTTTTATACCAAAACAGAAACTGAGGGAAAATCATTAGCATTCGGTTTCCTAGGTAACCAGATGACTGCCTTTTAGTCACATCCACATCTACCTGTGCTTGCTGTCATGTCTTCCTGGTCAGTATGCGAGATTTGTCACATAGGCTGAATTAGCATCTCTTTTCAGGCATCCTCCAAATTACAGAGAAGGAGCACAGCAGCATCCTGACCTTTTGTTAAGTTAGCGACAGCCTGTCTGGAAGGTCACGTGGCCACTTCAGATGTGGCCTATGGCTTAATACCTTGGCTGCCATACCATATAGAAATATGGGCCTACAAATCACCTGTGACTGCAGTTCTAGGAAATCCAGAACACCCTTTTCTGGCCTCCTTAGGCACTTCAAGCACGTGGTGCACAGACAAATATACAGGGAAAACACCAATATACATTTTTAAAAAACGTCAAATAAAACATTTTTTAAAAAATTGTCTTGGGCTGGAGCATTAAAAAAAATTGTCTCAGGCTAGAGAGATGGCCCAGCCATTATAAGCTAGGCTCACAACAAAAAACAAAAATGAACACTGTCTTATAAAAATATCACTAATTCTGGGCAGCAGACGAGATGGTTCAGAGGTAAAGGAGCTTGCTGCTGCCAAGCCAGAGTTTGATTCCTGAGTACCACAGTGTAGAAGGAAAGAGTTGACTCTTGCAAGTTGTCCTCTGACCCCCACATGCATGTATGTCATGCACACACACACACACACACACACACACACACACACACGGTGTGGGGGGGAGAGAGAGAGAATAAATAAAGATTAAGATAGCACTAATTCTGGGCTGGAGAGATGGCTCAGAGGTTAAGAGCACTGACTGTGCTTCCAGAGGACCAAGTTCAATTCTCAGCAACAACCTGGTGGCTCACAACCATCTATGATTAGATACGGTGTGCTCTTCTGGCCTGCACGCAAACATGCACTGTATACATAAGAAATAAAATTTTTAAAAGGAAAAAAAAGATAGCACTAATTGTAAACATCAGAAGCATTGGCTATGGTAGAAACGGTTTCCTAGATTACTTTGTAAGCCACTTTTGTAGAAACTCTTGACTCTTCACTTGGACCTGCACTAGCATTGGACTGGTGACCTTTGGTATCAAGAACCTCAAATACCCCACCCTCAGATCATGCTAAGTATGTCATTTTCTCAATGAGCATCCTGTGAAGTATCATGAAGAGACTTATTATAAATGTTCAGACCCCTGATGGCTTCATTTCTGATTACTTTTCCCTTACACTTTAAATCAGCTCAATCCCATCACTGTCCCAAAACTGTACCCTAGGGGAGGCAGAACTGAGAGGTAGAGATCTCTTCTTCCACCCTTGAATGTCCTGAGAACTCTGTTTTGTGGGGGAAAAAACATCTGAGTGATTGATACAATGCGAAGCGGCCAAACAGGCCCGCTGTATTAGCAGTGTGAGGTGTAAACAGGAAATCTTGTGCAGATGGTATCTGGAGATAAAGCAGTGCTATGAGATTAATTACTTCCGGCCTTCAGAAAAGAATAGAAAAATTTTTATTTGATTTCCCATTCCTAAAACGTGCTTTCCTGTCCTCCTTTATCTTCTACACAGTGGTAAGGGGAAAACGTTAAGAGCAAATCTGCAGAGAATAGAGAATGCCTGGCAGCCAGCAGGACTTGAACAACTGCTAGCCTCACCCAAGCTGCTCTCTCCCCCACAGAAAGGATGTGACTTCCAGGAGCCAGTGAGGTGATGGATAGCGCAGCAGCGTGGAAAGCTGCTGATGTAGCCTGGCAACCCAAATTCAATCCCCGGAACTGACGCAAAGATAGAAAGAGCTCCAACTCCGCAACATTGTCCCCTGACCCCCATAAACACGATGAGTGTGCACATAAATGCGTGTGCACACTAAAAATAAATTTGAAAATGTTAAATACATGACACTGACATAAGCTTCAAGTAATCACTGCTTCTTCTGTAAATAAAGGTAAGAAATGAAATGTGCCAGGCGGTGGTGGTGGTAGCACATGCACGCCTTTAAATCCCAGCACTCGGGAAGCAGAGGTAGGCGGATCTCTGTGAGTTCGAGGCTAGCCTGGTCTACAAGAGCTAGTTCCAGGACAGGCTCTAAAACTTCATCAAAACCCTGTCTTGAAAAACCAAAAAAAAAAAAAAAAAAGAAAGAAAGAAAGAAAGAAAAAAATGAAATGTACAAACAGTTGCATAATGTTTTCTCCCTGAAGGAGACAATGCTCCAGTTTCCAAGGGCTCAGCTGGCCTTGTCAGGTAAGTTTAGAGCTTGGCATTGGAGAGCAATCATTTCCACCTATGCGTTCCCAGTCAGATAGACTGCTGACCAGGGCAGTACTGGCCAGTCTGCGCCCCAGTGGAACGAAATATTGTTTCATGACCAGAATGATGCCTGCAACTGACCAGTCTCTCAGTCAGCGGAATAAATAATGGAATGACTAGGACCGGTCCCTGGAAGGCCACTACTCCCCTCATGCCGGGGCTGTAATCACAATTTCTGATCAATGGGAAGAAGCAGCTTCTGACTCTGCCAGTGTGCCAAGTCCTGTTCTGTGTTTAGGAAACGTGAAAGAAGCCCTACATTTTTAGACTATGAGAAAGAAACATCATAAACAATGAAATGTCATATGAATATAAAGTCAGTTAGTGATTAAGTGTTACAGTTATGAGTGTGGGAGTTTTTGCAGATATGGGGTTTATTACTCTACCAACACTCTGGGAAATGGTTGCTTCCAGTTCTAGGGTATTTAATGTGCAAAATAAATGTAAAATATCTTGTCACCCAATTTACTAAAGAATCTGTCTAAACCTATTTCAGTGGGAAAATGAAAGGATATTAAGGTCATGACAAAAGGACATGACTAAAAACTTAAAAATGCTTTTACTGACCAAAGACAGTACTTTTCTTTGTGTGTGTGTGTGTGTGTGTGTGTGTGTGTGTGAACTTCACACAGAAATATTGAATCTGTCTACATCTCTCCTACCACTCCCTCCACTCTTCCAACTCCTCCTGTGTCCCATCCTTTCCTCTCAAATTCATGATCTGTGCCTTAGTTATTATTGTTACATATCTGTGTGTATGTATGTATATAGATGCACATATGTATATGCAACCTACTGAGTTCCTTTAGCATTGCTTATGTGCATGTGTGTCCAGAGATGACCACTTGAGACTGGGTAACCTAGTCCCTGAAGGAAGCTGATTCTTCCTCTTTCAGCAGCCATTAATGACCTAAGCTCTTCACCTAAAGGTGGGACCGACAGTGTAATACTTTTCTTTTTTAATACAGGCTTTTCTGTATCCCAGTGGGCTTTTAATTTGACTTTGAACCTCTGATCCTCCTGCCTCTACCTACAGAGTGCTGGTATCACAGAAGTAAGACACCTAAACCCGGTGTTCCATGCCCCCCATTTCTAAAAGGTAATGATTGAACAATTTAAAAAATGATAATAATTCAAAATACATTAAATAGATATCTTAACGGTCAAGACAGAACTCATTGCAGCCTGGAGGGTGTCTCAACAGTTAACACTAGTCATTCTTACACAAGACCCAGATTCCTTTCTCAGCACCTATATAGTGGCAACCAACCATTTGTAACTCCAATCCAGGGGCTCTGACCTCCTCGTTTCTGGCTCCTATATGCACCAGGCATGCATATGGTGTGCAGACACAGATACTGGCAAGATACTCATACATAAAATTTTTTCTAAGTAATTAAAAAGAAGTTAACATTCAGAATAAATTATTCAGTCATATGAAAAGTATTTATCATAAGGATATATATTAAAAGTAAACTATGATATGATTTCTTATCAGATTGGCGAAAATCCAAAGTTTTGTCTGCATAGTGTTCTGGTGAAGCTATGGGCAAGCACTTTCATGTCACTTTGATGGTAAGAATGTAAAACTGTACCACCCCACTGGATGGGAGATGGTGGAAATCCTGCTCAATTTCCCCTTTCACCTAACAAACCCTCTTCTTGAAATCTGTCCCAAAGAAACACGGACAAAAACCCACTATGACATGTGTATGAGGTCATTCTTTACAGCTCTCTATGTAATACCAAGATAGTTTTTTTTTAAAAAAAAATTAACTAGAGCTGGGCGGTGGTGGCACACATCTTTAATCCCAGCACTTGGGAGGCAGAGGCAGGTAGATCTCTGTGAGTTCGAGGCCAGCCTGGTCTACAAGAGCTAGTTCCAGGGCAGCTCCAAAGCTACAGAGAAACCTTGTCTTGAAAAACCAAAAAAAAAAAAAAAACCCACCAAACTAAAATGTTCATCAGTAAGACTATTTGGATCAATTTCAGTATATTAATTAAATGAAGTATTTATGAAGCAATTAAAAATGAAGACAATGCATTCCATATACCTTGAAGTGATCTTTTGATCTATCACTAGGTAAACAAAATCAAAATGGAGAAAAACATAAGTATACTACTATTTATCTAAGAAAAAGAGGGGCATTGCATTCATATAAGACATAAGATTGGATGATGGGGAACTTCAGCCAATCACATTCTGTTTAGGGTGTGTCCTCCTGGAGCCACAGAAAAACAGATAAAAGATCCAGGTGCGCTTGCCTCCTCCTTTCTTGTTCCCTGTGCTCCTGGATCGCTGGAACCCTGGGTTTGTAAGTTCTCTTTCTTCCATTTATTAAAAGTTTTGTCTATTATATTAAACTGGTGTGGTTAATTCTAAATACCGATCGACCACACCCCTTCAATTGGGGGCTGGAGAGATGGCTCAGAGGGTAAGAGCACTGGCTGCTCTTCCAGAGGTCCTGCGTTCAATTCCCAGCAACCACATGGTGGCTCACAACCATCTGTAATGATATCTGGTGCCCAATTTTGGCCTGCAGAGATACATGTTGACAGAGCACTA
>NC_022026.1:38478844-38504354 GCF_000317375.1 Microtus ochrogaster | reverse complement strand
CAGACAGACAGACAGACAGACAGACAGACAGACAGACAAGCAGGTGATGGATAGACAGAATAGACAATTTTTCTTACTTCAGGACCCCAGTAGCTCAGGCTACCGATTGTGTGTATTGGAAGTAGCTGGGCAGATGAACTTTGTGAAGATCCACAGGCACCTAGGAGCCCACCTTTCCCACTGTGGACAATACCAAGATTTCTACAAAGAAAGTTAATTCAGTTAAAGAGGCAGTAAATAAAGAGGTCAGGAGATCTGCAGCCTGCTGGTTAAAGCTACTGCTGCTGCAAAAGTTGAAACAAAGCCCAAAGCAAATGTCAACAGGAAGAAGATAAGCCTTGAGGGAAAAGTTCAAGCATTCAGGAAAGAGAGGCAAAATGAATTCGCACAACAGAGGCTAGCAAAAACCGCAGGAAACAAAAGCGAGGAAGGACAGCCCCACCCTTGTTGGGACTGAACAGAAAATCCAAGAACAACTGACATCTTTATAGCAGCAAGTCTCATTGCTGACCCCAGTACTTCCCTCCTGTAGCACAGAATCATGGCTGCCACCAACTCTCTCTAAAATGGACGCGTTTTAGTATTCAGTAGCTCCAGGAACACATTTTTTGAGGCATGATCTCATGTAGCCCAGACTAGCCTCAAACTCACTGTATACTTGTCTTGAACGCCTGACCCTCTAGCTGCCACCTCCCGTGTGATGGGATTATAAGTGGATGTCACAATGCCAGCTGAAAATGAAGCCATTTGGCGATGTTCTTGTCAGGGTTGCTGCCTTTGCAACAGTCTCACAGACTGACCTGGAACTCATTACGGCCAGGCAGGGCCTTAAATTTGTGCCGGTCTTCCTGCCTCATCCTGTCCAGTGCTGAGAGATGGTAAGTGGGAGCCAACACACAAGGCTATAAATTCATATTTATAGGAAGGAAAAAATTTCCATGTCATTAAAAAAAATGTTTTTAGTAGATGCAAGTGTTTTGTTGAGGTATAAAATCATGTACAAATCATGTACAGGCAACAGTAAACAAGAGAACTAGAACTATAGAGAATCTGAATCCTCAAAGCCCATCAACAGGGACATACTTCCTCCAACAAGGTCACACCTCTGAAACCTACCTGAACAGCACCATCACCTGACAAACTTCCCTGGGCAGCATCATCAACTGACTTCATATTCAAAGATCTGAGCTTGTGGTGGACATTGTCATTCAAACCATCACAGCAACAGAGTGAGACCATCATCTCAGCAAAGAAAAACTCCTGAGAAACCTGAAGGGTTATACCTGCCAATCTCAGTTTTAAGGAAAATGACAGCAATGAGCTGGTAAGGCACATTTAGTCAGTTAAAATCGCACAGGCTTGGGGGTTGGAGAGATGGCTCAGTGGTTAAGCGCATTGCCTGCTCTTCCAAAGGTTCTGAGTTCAATTCCCACCAACCACATGGTGGCTCACAACCACCTGTAATGAGGTCTGGTGCCCTCTTCTGACCTATCTATACATACAGATAGACTATTGTATACGTAAAAAATAAATAAGTATTTTTTAAAAATTGCACAGGCTTATAACGGTACTGTCCCAGCTTCATTTGTCACCCTTGGAAGATGATTCCAATGGAATGCAAGCTTCACTTCACAGACTGTGCCTCTCACCTCAACTGGTAGACAATTGAGGCAATGAACCTCAAGGAATTGGCATTAGCCCAGAAGGAAAAGGCTGGGACCCTTGTATCACTGGGTGGGGAGGAATGGAGAGGTGTGATGTTTTCCAAGAAAGAGAGTTCACACAGTGTTTAAAATTATCAGACCATCTCACAGGACAGACTATGGGTAAAACATATCTTGACCGGAATTGCTCAGTTATGCATACTTCTTATCCTCTGGTTAAGCCTATACCTCCCTGGCGGTGTCACAAAGTTAATGGACTGCTTGCTTAGCACATTGAAAGCTAGCATTGCACAAACCAGATATGATGGTGCATGTCTATAACACCAGCACTCAGGATGGGGAGACAAAAGGATCCTCAAGACCCAGCAATACCACTTTTGGGTATATATCCAAAGGATGCTCAGTCGTGCCACAAGGACATGTGCTCAACTATGTTCATAGCAGCTTTGTTTGTCATAGTTAGAACCTGGAAACAACCTAAATGCCCCTCGACCAAAGGATGGATAAAGAAAATGTGGTACATTTACACAATTGAGTACTACACAGCAGAAGAAAAATAACGACAGCTTGAAGTTTGCAGGAAAATGGATGGAGCTAGAAAACATTATTTTGAGTGAGGTAACCCAGACCCAGAAAGGCAATCATCACATGTACTCACTCATAAGTGGTTTTTAAACATAAAGCAAAGAAAGCCAGCCTACAAACCACAATCCCAGAGATCTTAGACAACAATGAAGACACTAAGAGAGACTTACATAGATCTAATCTACATGGGAAGTAGAAAGTAGAAAAGGACAAGATCTCCTGAGTAAACTGGGAGCATGGGGACCTTGGGGGAGGGTTGAAAGGAGAAGAGGAGAGGCAGGGAGGGGAGCAGAGAAAAATGTAGAGCTCAATATCAATAAAATAAAAAAAAAGAAGAAGTTCAGGTTATACAGTGAGTTTCAAGGCCAGACTGGGCTATGTGACATATTGTATCAAAAGACAGAAATGATTTACATGTATCTTAGTTGGTAGAGTGCTTAGTACACATGAAGTCCTGGGTTTCATCCCCAGCACTGCATTGATGTGGGATGCTCCTCTGTATGCTGTGAATACATTGTATTACCATTGGTTAATAAAGAAGCAGCTTTGGCCTATGGCATGGCAGAATAAAGCCAGGCAGGAAATCTGAGCAGAGATATATAGAGTAGGTAGGGTCAGGAGACACTGTGTAGCTGGTGAAGGAGAAGGATGCCAGAACCTTACTAGTAGGCACCACAGCCTCATGGTGATACACAGATTAATAGAAATGGGTTAATTTTAGATCTTAGAGCTAAGTAAAGAATATTTCTAAGCCATTGGCCAAAGACTATTGTAATTAACATAGTTTCTGTGTGATTATTTGGGTCTGGGCAGCCAGGAAGAAACATTCAGTCCCCATCTACACTGCACAAACCTGACATGGTGATACATGTCTGCAGTCCTGTGCTACACAGCTAATTTGAGGTCAGCCTGGAATACAAGACTCCATCTCAAAACAAACAAATACCCTGGCCCTCTTTTTAGGGACTGGAGAGATTGTCTCAATGGAGAGATTGTCTTAATGGTTAAGAGCACTTGTTCTTACAGACAATCTGAGTTCAACTCCTAGAAGCCACACAGTAGCTCATAACCATCCAGTTCCAGGAGATCTGATATTCTCCTCTGATCTCCACGGGCACCAGAAATGTACACAATACACATACACTTATGCAGGCAACATAAAAATATGAATAAAAATAAAAATCATTTTGGGGGGAAAAAGCACAGCAGGGGCTGGAATGAAGTCTCAGCAGTTAGGAGCACAGACTGCTCCTCTAGAGGACCAGGGTTCCACCCCCAGCACCCACCCAGTGGTTCACATCTGTCTGTAACTCCAGTTCCAGGGAGAACCGACACCTTCTTCTGGCCTCTGCAGGCACCAGGCATGCACCTGGTGCACAGACCTATATGCAGGCAAAACACCCATATGTATAAATAAACTGTTTTTACCTGGCTGGTCTGAAATTCACTATATAGATCATTCTTGCCTTGAACTCAAAGATACGCTTGCCTCTGTGTAGTGAGGAGCGGTGTTGGACGCCACTCTGTAGTGAGGAATGGCAGGCCACTTCCCACCGCCCAGTTAGTTTTACCCGAAATAATTACATGGAAACTGTATTCTTTTAAATACTGCTTGGCCCATTAGTTCTAGCCTCTTATTGGCTAATTCTCACATCTTGATTAACCCCAGTTCTAATAATCTGTGTAGCACCACAAGGTGTGGCTTACCAGGAAAGATCTTAACCTGCGTCTGTCTCGGATAGGAGAATCATGGCAACTCTGCCTCACTTCCCTTCTTCCCAGCATTCTGTTCTGTCTACTCCACCTACCTAATTTTCTGTCCTATCAAAGGCCAAGCAGTTTCTTTATTAATTCACCAATAAAAGCAACAGATAGACAAATGACCCACCTCCATCACCTCTGCCTTCCAAGTGCTGGGATACCTGTCCCTTTAATTGGCCTACTGAGTACAGGTAGCAGAGCCTAGCTGTTGGACCTTCAAGGAAGGATCAAGGCTTTGAACACAGTTGGGGTCTGAAACTTGCTTTGGTCACATGGATCTGAGTCTTTCTGGCAGCTGACTTATGAGCATATTAAGAAACTACTAAGACTGGACAAGTTTGAAAGACCATGAGGAAAGGTTTGAACAAGTCCACTGTGGGTTGGCTGGGGAGTCTCCTGAGAGATGTTCACAATTCCCACCCTTGAGGAAAGCAGAAAAATGTGTTGGTTCCCACAGGTCAGGGAACCCTGATTGCTCTTCCAGCTGATGAGGGAGAGGGACTTGATCGGGGGAGGGGGAGGGAAATGGGAGGCGGTGGCGGGGAGGAGGCAGAAATCCTTAATAAATAAATAAATTTAAAAAAAACAACAAAAATAAAAAGGAAACCCTGACAAAAAAAATGTGTTGGTTGACAGACATCCTGGAATGATGCACAAATTGGACCCACTAAAAGTCTACTTGCAGTACATGCTCCAGAAAAGGACTCAAGCTGCGTCCCATGCTTGACCCAGGCAATCTCTGGAGACCTGGTTTGGAGACCTGACTGTTTTCAGGTCTTGTAGGTAGGGAAGCGTTCACTAGCAGGGCATCCAATCGAATGGAAAACAGAGCTAAGTACAAGGAGCTCAGCTCAGAATTCAAGCTCTGTCTTTAGGGAAGTAGAGCGATGCAAAAAGCAGCCCTGAGGCGAGTACAAGGAAATGACTCAGAACTGAATCACTGAAGAGATCACAGGAACCCTCGGCTGATGTTTCTCACTCAGTACCCATCTCTGCTTCCAGAAGCCTCATTTCTGCCAAAGGGCTGCAACCGTATATATTCTTTGCACTTCTGTGCTGACCACTGCTGGGGAGCTGGGGTCCAGACACAAGCTCCAGGATAGGCAGAGCCCATCACCTTCTCAGGGGAGTCTTGCTCTACTGACAGGATAGAAATATGGGAAATTATGAGCACAAGAGATGGAGAAAAAGCCGCTCACTAATGAATCTGGCTAGCATCAGAAGCTTCAACACAGCTGATAGATCAAAGCTGCTTATAGAGGTGTGCTTGTTTTCCTAAAGGCTTTTCAAATAAAGATGCTAAAAACAACAAACTGGGCTGGGCAGTGGTGGCCCATGCTTTTAATCCGGGCACTCAGGAAGCAGAGGCGAGTGGATCTCTATGAGTTCAAGGCCAGCCTGGTCTTCAGAAATTTCCAGGACAGTCAGGACTACACAGAGAAACCACGTCTCAAAAAAACAAACAAATAAAAACCAAACGAACAAATAAACGAAAACCAAGCTGTACTTATCAAGGGCCAGAATGCTAATGCTCTTAACTGTATTTAGATCATTTCTCATCCCTCAATCTAAACACTGCATCTCAAGACATTCTTGCAAGTTACAAAGGAAAATTTCTTAAGATTAAAAGAAAGTAAGTAAACAGACTCATTTTTACAGTTTTAGTTTGTATTAACACCTCCCCCTTTTTTCCAAGACAGGTTTCTCTGCAGCTTTGGAGCCTGTCCTGGAACTAGCTCTACCTGCCTCTGCCTCCTAAGTGCTAGGATTAAAGGCGTGTGCCACAACTGACTGGCCAAACCTCCCTTTTTTTAAGATAGGGTGTCTATGTATAGCCCTGGCTGGCCTGGAACTCACAGATATCTGCCTGCCTCTGCCTCCTGAGTGCCTCTGCTTCCTAGTGTGGGGGTTAAAAGTATGTGTCACCACAGCTACCGTTTTTTTTGTTTTTGTTTTTGTTTTTAATTTATTTATTATGTATACCATATTCTGTCTGTGTGTATGCCTGCAGGCCAGAAGAGGACACCAGATATCATTACAAATGGTTGTGAGCCACCATGTGGTTGCTGGGAATTGAACTCAGGACCTTTGGAAGAGCAGGCAGTGCTCTTAACCTCTGAGCCATCTCTCTAGCCCCCGTTTTTTTAATTTTAAAACTTGACTTAATTTTAAATTTTGCTTGCTCTTTAAACCTTGTAAATTAGAACCGTTGAAAATGTGACTCAAAAAGCCATAGCATCTCACAAGAACCATTCTGAAGACTCCTAAAGACATCCCTATTCCTAAAGAGCCACATTTAAAGACGAAGTGTGTACTGTCCCTTATCACTCCTTCATAAGCGTGACAATGTCCCTTTATGTGAGTGAAAATCCCTAAGTGGGGAACTCCTCAGACGGATGGAAATCATGCTGACACATCCATGAACCTGGTGAGCCCATGGATATGCCTGCTCTGCATTCACAAGACTGATTTCCATGAATGAAAGTTGGAGCAAGTTATTGTAAAGTTTTTTCAGCCCAATAAGCCTCTTCGCCGACGCAATAATCCAAATCAAACCAAATCAAACCGAATTAGAAAAAGCCCAGGTTTAATGGATGCCAGCGCTCTCGGGTGGCCTTCTGGGAAAACACGGAGAGGGAGAAGGAGAACCAGAAAGACCACAGAGAGGGGAAAGGAAGACCAGAAGACCACATGTTCATTCTCTGGGGGACAGTTTAAATACCCTGTGGGAGTGGTCTTGACCCTCTCTGGGGAAGGGTCACCACCGTTTGGGGGCTTTCTCAGAGGTAGAGTCTGCACCATGGCAACTCCCACGGGAAGGGGCTTGAAATGGAACTTTCCACCCAAACATTCCAAAATGGATGCCAGGGGCTGGGGTGAAGCCCCTTCCAAACAGTTATGAAATGTTCTCAGGATACTCTTAGTCTGGCACCAGACAGAACTTTACCCATCAGCAACTGTTTTACAATATCCCTTTCCCCTCACCTCAGAGAATAATGTCCTTTAGGTACGAATCAGCTCTGTTGAAAAGATAAAAGAACTCAGTTTTGACAAAAAATAAAATAAAATAAAACCAGTTCCAGAGATGTCCTAAACTTGAACATAATGGCCTGAAGATGGATGGAGGAGAGCTGAGAGAAGTTAGGAATCTAATGGATACAGATGGAATCACCATAAACCTGTTCATGTGGAATATTTGTTCTGCATCCCTGCGCAGCTAGCCATCAAGGCCACTGCATCCAGAAGCTTTAGAGGCTGCTATTCCAAAAGCAGCAATAGTTCTCTGTATGGCCTGCCTCCTACTCCACTGCTCTGCGCTTCAGCTATGGTAAATGCATATCTTACAGAAAGAATGCTTCCCCTCCCCGTTCTAGCAAAGGGGTTGTATTGCTGTAAGAGACACCATGACCAAAAGCAACTAGAGGAGGCCAGAGTTTATTTCCGTTTACTGCTACAGTCCATTATGAAGGGAAGTCAAGGCAGGAACTCAAGGCAGGAACACACGGAGGCCATGGAGGAGGGCTGCTTACTGGCTTGCTCTTTGTGGCTTGCTCAGCCTGTTTTCTTATATACAAGAGGCTGGGCCCTCCAACATCAGTCACTAATTACGAAAATGTACCACAGGGTAGCCTATGGGCCAATGGAAATATCTTCTCTGAGGCACGGCAATAGCGCAAGCACAAGCACAAGCAAGTGCATGCAATCTCACAATGAATAAGAAAAATTGGCCGTGACAACCTGTCAGCAGACCAAAAGCTCAGTTACTAGTGATGTGCTCCTAGCCAATCACAACACGCCAGCAGTGACCTCCAATTTCAAAAGGACCGACTAGAAATGTTCCTGCTTCGGCTTAATTTCCCTAACCCTGTATAAACCACCAACCTGTTTACAATAAAGAGCTTCTGTATGGGAATCTCCCTGAGCCTGTGCCTTTGACTTCACATCTTCTCACCCCCTGCCCCTGGAAAATGGGGACTGCACACAGGTGACAGCAGCAAGCCAGCAAAAACTACACCTCTCAGATGTGGTTCCCTCTTTTAAGATAAGTTTCAGTGTGTACTGAGTTGACAAAAACCAACAAGCACATCTCCGAGGTTTGCCACAAATACTCCATGTTCTAGATCTGGAAGAGTTTCCCAGCTACTACTAAGTTTTGCTTCTGGTTGTTGTGGATTCTGTAGTGGACCCTTATACTGGTTGGTTTGGTGTGTCAACTTAACACACACTAGAGTCATCCAAAAGGAAGGAGCTGAGCAACCATGAAGAGCTCAGTAATCAGCTCCTCTCCATGGCCTCTGCATCGGGTCCTGCATCCAGGTTCCCTACTTGAGATCCTATCCTGACTTGCATCAGTGATGAGCAGCAATATGGAAGTGTAAGCCAAATAAACCCTTTCTTTCCCAACTTGGTTTTTGGTCATGGTGTTTGGTCATTGCAGCAATAGAAACCCTAACTAAAACACCCCCTTTATTTCAGAAACCCCTTGGTCTCACGAGTTTTTGGATTAACAGTTTATAACCAAGTTTGACGTGCATTTTCATAACAACCCTGCTCTCACACAGGATGTTCCTTGTTTAATTATTTTAGGATAGGATGAACTGATTCCAGAATAACAGAACGCGCAAATTGCAGGAACCATGAAGAATCTTGGAGCAGAACTACCCTAGACACTTGTCAAAATGCAACTTGTTGGGCCCATTCTCAGGGTTTCTAAATCAGTCACCTGAAGGGAAAATTCACATTCCTAAGGAAGTCGCATGGCTGTAGCTACTGCTACTGCTGCTACTGTTGACAGTAATGATCCACAAAGCCCTTGCTGGAGACCGCCCTAGGTTTTGGTTTTTATTAGTTTGGGCCTTTTGAAACCAAATGTCTCTATGTAACCTGGGCTAATCTGAACTTTGAGATTCAGTAGAGTACTGCAATTATAGGTGGATACCACAACTAGCTCAGGACATGAGTGTGATTATTATACCCTCCAACGCTCTGTCTGATTCTGCCAAATAACTCATCTGTGCAATCTAAAATAAATCCTCGTACACTCAAAGTCTATGGAAGTGATAGGGTGCCTCCTTTGCATGGGTCAGGCCCTGTGTTCAATCTTCAGCACCACGAAAAAATTAAAATCAATCCAAAACTAATTAGCTAGGGATGTGGATAGGCTGCCTACTTTATCTGCCATCAAACCTTCCTAGGTGGTATTAGATTTGAGTGTCAGGTCTCTGATGAGGGAGATTGTATACACATTTGTGTTGTTGTTCTAGCGGGGACGGTTGACCCTTGCAAGTCTCTAATGCTGACCACGGATCCTCTCCAGGCTCTCTCTTTTCTTTTCTTGAAATCAGTGTTTGACAAAAATGAAAGAAAGGGTTAGTTGCTTGTTTCTCAGCAAGTTCACCATGGTGAGGTGAAAGAATCATGGGATTGTTTACGGTCATGGGGGGTGGTACTTGTCTTTAAAGGTTATATGGGGTCCCCAGTCCCCTCCTCACTTTCTCCTTCCTGTCTGTCATGAGGCGAACAAACTGTTTCACCCACACATAGAAGTGATCATGGACTGGACACTTAGAAACTGTGAGCCAAATAAATCTTTTCCTCCTTGAGTTGTTTCTATTTGATATTCTGTCACAATTATGATGGATATAACCAATAATACAAAATCTCTAGGGTTGCTGGGCGGTGATGGTGCACGCCTTTAATCCCAGCACTCAGGAGGCAGAGGCAGGCAGATTTCTGTGAGTTCGAGACCAGCCTGGTCTACAGAGCTAGTTCCAGGACAGGCTCCAAAGCCACAGAGAAACCCTGTCTCAAAAAACCCAAAAAAAAATTAAAATAAAATAAATCTCTAGGGTTATAGGAGTATATCACCATGCCTAGCTGAAAAGACATATTCTTATAATATACACCAACACAGGAAACTCTCAAAATAATTATACGATGTGAAAAAAATCAGACAATATATTCTGATTATTATCCCAACCCTCTAATTTCCCTCCCACTCCAGTCAACCTCTCCTTCCCTACAAGTCCCTCTCTTATCTGCATGACTTTTTGCTTTGTTTTGTGACTCTGTGAGCCTAACTAGGCCATCTGTGTGACCATGAGTTTGGAACTATCCATTGGAATCTGGTAGGTTCATCTACGAGGACTGAACTGAAGACAATGGATGCCTATCTCCAGGAATCAACTAGTAGTCAATATTTCATCCGGGAGAGAGAGGAAGAGGGAGAGCCCAGTAAGGCCCTCCCTAATCCGTGATTGGCTAATGACAGTCTCAGTCTTGTACAGGCCTCATAGAAGCAACCCAGGAGGAGTTTTATGAGATCAGCCTGGGCTATGTAGTGAGCTCCAGGGCTACCTGGATTACAGAGTGGAATCCTTTTTTTCTTTTCTTTTTGGTTTTTCGAGACAGGGTTTCCCAGTAGGTATGGAGTCAGTCCTGGAACTCGCTCTGTAGACCAGGCTGACCTCGAACTCACGGAGATCTGCCTGCCTCTGCCTCCTGAGTGCCGAAACTGAAGGCATGCACTGCTGCAAGCCTCTCCTTAGTCTTCTTATTCAGAGCACCAGATTACACTTGCTACCTCCTTGGCTGTTGTAAGAATTAATCAAGATAATGTAGGTAAAATACTTTGTTTACTGAGAAGCCACTTTATTCGGCTTGGCTCTTTTCTTTTTCTAGGTGGTTGAGAACCTATAATCTTTGGTGGCATCTGGCTCTCCTCCACTGGACATCAAAATTTTGTTATACTGACTGCTGCAGGTACGCAGAAGCGTTATACTTGCAATGTGAGGCTTAAATCTATCATTGCAATCACAAAGCTTTTTAAATTTGTTTTGGAGATGGGTTTTTAATGTATTCCAGCTGACCCTCAAACCCACGGTTTTTAGCAAGACAGAGGGAATTGGGGAGAAGGGCAAGGCCTGTCAGAGCCACTTGACCCAGCTGGCTAGCGTCTGTTCATTGCCTCTGCTCTCCAAGTGTGGGATTGCAGGCCTGTAGAGCCATGTTTGGCGGTATGTACCACATAGCCCCTTCTTTCCTTCCTACCTGCCCTCCCTCTGGCCCCCCTCCCTCCATCCTTTCATTGTTTTCTTTTGCTTTGCCTTGTTTTGGTTTTTGAGAAAGGATTTCTTATAGCACAGGCTGGCCTGGAACTTACCACATGGCCAAAGATGACCTCAAACTCCTGACCATCCCACTTTTACCCCTTGAGTATAGGGATTGCTGGCAGGCACTACCATGCCTGGTGCATATTCAGTTTCTTCCTATATAATAAGCAGCCTTGTGTGGTCAAATTGAAATAGTTACTAGTTGCTATTCTGTTACAAAATTGAAGACAAGAGGGTCCTTTTGGCTTCGAGAAGCTCTCGGACTTAGTGACAGGCCTAGCCTGCCTGTTTTACCGTGTATAATAAAACATTACAGAAACATCAGTAAATACAATATCTTGTGATTTTTCTCTCTCCTCCAGACTTTCCCAGATGACTCATTTCTGCCCCATAGAAATGGCTGGCAGAGTCAATAGAAGACAAGGCCTGTTCGGTTCGCTCCTTGCTGTCCCATTTCTGAATATTTTTTTTTTTTTGGTTTTTCGAGACAGGGTTTCTCTGCGGCTTTGGAGCCTGTCCTGGAACTAGCTCTGTAGACCAGGCTGGTCTCGAACTCACAGAGATCCGCCTGCCTCTGCCTCCCGAGTGCTGGGATTAAAGGCGTGCGCCACCAACGCCCGGCGAGAATATTTTTTTTAATATTTATTTATTTATTATGTATACAATATTCTGTGTATTCTGTGTGTATGCCTGCATGCCAGAAGAGGGCACCAGACCCCACTTGTGAGCCACCATGTGGTTGCTGGGAATTGAACTCAGGACCTTTGGAAGAGCAGATAATGCTCTTAACCTCTGAGCCATCTCTCCAGCCCTTCTGAGAATATTTTATGCTGTACTAGTTAGTTGACCTCAGAGCTGTCTCCTGCAGAGGAGGTTCAGTGGAAAGAGAACGGGCTCTTCTGTGTTGGTCTTGGTGCTAGGGTTTGTTTTCAGATAGAGGGGCTGGAAAATAAAACTCACTATTGAGTTTTGGAGTTTAGAAAACTTGCTGGTGAGAACTTATTTCTAGGAAGACACTTGGTTGTGTGACAAAAAGCACTATTCTCTACCGCCAGCTGTCACTTTGGTTTGGTGTGTGTGTGTGTGTGTGTGTTTAATAAATATGTATCAATAGTCCAACCTTTGTGGGTCTCGATTTCATTATATCAACAGTGTTGATATAAAAGCCATTCAGTTTAGCCACAGAAGTAATCGATCAAGAAAAGCTTATAATCTTCAACAAGTCTTTGATCCAGTAGCCACCTGCCTACACACCTATTTGTTCAATTGCCTCCCAAAGATTTACGGGTACTTGGGCCAGGTGCTCGTGTAGGGTGAGGGGTGGGGACCTCAGAGTGGAACAGAATTTATCTTGCACAAATGAAACAAGTCCCCTCTAGGGACCTCTTATAAGTGAACAGCCTTTGTGGGGTCATGGAAAATGGTAGAAGGGGAGAGGGGAGGAAGGGGGGAGCAGAGAAAACTGTATAGTGCAATAAAACAATAATATATTTTTTAGTATAATAATATTAATACTATATATATATTATTATATATATGAAATAAGTGAACAACCTTCTAGTTGGGGTACAATAGTGAGGAGAGTTTTAGAAGGAAGAAAAACATTTATTGAACATGGATTGTATCATATTCATGAGATCCTGGAAAACCCATTAACTGCCAAGGGGATTGCTGACTCTCAACGGCAGGCAGCAGCATCTTAGGGTCTTCCCCGGAGGTGGGACTCTGAGGGACTAAGACCCAGCATTGTCCTCTTCCTCTCGTCCTCTGTATGTCTCAGATGGTGATAATAGTATCTAGATAAAGGTGCTATTGGCTGTTTGTTTATTGTCTCCCATGCTGAGGGATATCTTGTTCATTTGGGATGATCAGACTTGAATTTCTTTTCACTACAGAGGTGCTATCGCAGGGTACAAGTCTATCTAGGGGAATGAAAGGTTGGGTCTCCCTTCCTAACACAAGGCACAGTGAAGCAAGTATGAATAAATCATTATGACCTAGGTTTAAACATGTGCTTTGCACATACTTGTCTCGAAATGTGTACTGTGCATTTGGTCTTTTCTCTGCTTTACACACTATACTTCCCAGAAGTTCAAAGTCTTTCCCAAACCCCTGATAAACAGTTGAGGAATTGCCCATATCTGGTCTTAGAAAAGTTTACATAGCAAATTCCTTTAAGGCAGAAAGAGAGATAGCCATTTTTCCTGCCTTTGTTAAGAGGTAGTATTGTCCTGATCTTTTAAAAGCACTGTGCTCTATAGCAATTTATGAAAACACAGGACTATTTAGAGAAAAATATGAATTAGGGGAAATTGCTGTTAACATCTGGGCATATTTTCTCTAGTTTGTAAAAATAAAAACCAACCAAACAAGCTGTGACTATATAATCTTAAAATCTCTCTTTCAAAAATTGGCTTTATAACATGTATGTTTTTGTGCTGGCTAGTTTTTTTTCTGTTTGTTTGTTTGTTTGTTAGGTTTTTGAAGACAAGGTTTCTGTTATGGTAAAATGCTGCAGATCCCCGAGTTGTGGCAGTGGGCAGCAGGCACAAGACCATGGTGAGCCATGAAGGTAGCTGGTCCCAGGCAGGGAGCCATATAGCGGGTGAGAGACAAAGACATATTAGACATGCTATGCAGAGAAAGAGGGTATTTATTTAGTGAGTTATGGAGAAGAAAGGGAAAGGGGGGAAGGGGAGAAGGGAGAAGAGCAGACAGAGAGAAACAGAGAGAGAGAGAAAAACAGAGGGGGGAGTGGGGAGAAGGGAAAGAGGCAGAAGCTGCCTCTTCAGGAGAGATGGAAAGAAAGGAGCTCAGGCTGGAAGCAGAAGAAAGATCTGCTTGCCTCAGTGGATGGGGGGTGGAGTGGGAAGGAGTGGCAGGCCTTGTCTCTTAAAGGGACAGGACAGACCATTACAGTTTCTTTGTATAGCTTTGGCGCCTGTCCTAAAACTACCTCTTGGAGAACAGACTGGCCTCGAACTCACAGAGATCTGCCTGCCTTTGCCTCCTGAGTGCTGGAATTAAAGGTGCATACCACCACCACCCGACTGTGCTAGCTAGTTCCATGTCAACTTGGCACAAGCTAAAGTTAGCAGAGAGGAAGGAACCTCAGAAAAGGAAATGCCTCTAGCAGGCACAGTAACGCAAGCCTTTAATCCTAGCACTTGGAAAGTAGAGGCAGGAGGATCTATGTGAGTTTGAAGCCAGTCTTGTCTAAGTGGTGAGTTCCAGGACAGCCAGGGCTAATAGTGAGACCCTGTCTTGAAAGAACAACAAGCGTGCCTCCATAAGGTCAGACTGCAGGCAAAATTGTAGGGTGTTTTCTTAATTAGTGATTGAGGAGGGAGGATCCAGTCCATTGTGGGTGGTGCCATCTCTGGGCTGGTGGTCCTGGGTTCTATATGAAGGTAGTTTGAGCAAGCCATAAGGAGCAAGCCAGTAAGCTCCTTGGCCTCTGCATCAGCTCCTGCCTCCAGGTTCCTGCCTTGTTTGAGTTCCTGTCCTGATTTCCTTCCATGATGGACTTACCTTGTGGAAGTGTAAGCCAAATAAACTCTTTCCTCCCCAACTTGCTTTTGTTCAGGATGTTTCATCACAGCAATAGAAACCCTAAGACAGTTCCCGAGTGTGGTTTCCAGAGCCAATTCTAGGACAGTCAGGGTTACACAGAGAAACTCTGCTTCAGAAATAAAATAATCTTGTCTGTGAAAATTAAGAAAAGACAAAAAAAGGGGGGGCTGGAGAGATGGCTCAGAGGTTAAGAGCACTCACTAGCTGTTCTCCCAGAGGACCTGAGTTCAATTCCCAGCAACCATGTTGTAGCTCACAATCATCTATAATGAGATCTGGTGCCCTCTTCTGGCCTGCAGGCAGAACATTATATACATACTAAATAAATTTATTTTAAAAAATTAAAACTTAAAAGAAAAAAGACAGTTCTCTGTTTCAGACCAATGTCTCAGGAGTATTTGCCTTTAAATTTGCATGTTTTCTCACTTATTTCCACAAGCAGATTCAGTCCACAACACCTTAGCCAGGAAACCCTCTCTAACCTCTCCTGTCCTCTATTCCCTACCTCTAGAACAGACTGGACCAAACAGGGGCTTCCTAGCTATTCCTTTATTTACTTACTTACTTACTTAATTATGTGTGTATGGTTTTTTTTCAAGACAGGGTTTCTCTGTGTAGTTTTGAAACTCTCTCTGTAGATCAGGCTGGCCTCGAAGTCACAGAGATCCGCCTGCCTCTGCCTCCCGAGTGCTGGGATTAAAGGCGTGCGCCACCTCCATCCAGCAAGCTATTCCTTTATAATGGTTTCCTATGCAATAAAAAAGCCTTTAAAATCATTTTTAGGAAAGCTATTTCATTTCTCAAAGCCCTAGTCTCTTTATGGATCTACAAAGTTCCACTTTTTATTATAAAAAAAGAGATGGGAATTTAAAGGTCTGTCCTGTCCTTTTAAGAGACAAGCCCTGCCCACTCCCCCCCCTCCACTGAGGCATGCAGATCTTTCTTCCCATGCCAGTGACTGAATGTGCTCTACTCATAGTGGCCTGAGAATGACTTAAGAGAAGAATACGGGCTGAAAGGGTAAACTAGGACATAGTTTAGAAATGCTGAATAAGCCGGGCTGAATAATCCCAGCACTTGGGAAGCAGAGGCAGGCAGATCTCTGTGAGTTCAAGGCCAGCCTGGTCTACAAGAGCTAGTTCCAAGACAGGCTCCAAACCTACAGAGAAACCCTGTCTCAAAAAAAAGAAAAAAAGAAAAAGAGAAAAAACCAGAAAGAAAAAATGCTAATTAATCATGACACGGAAACAATTGTTCTTTGGAACCCACTTATTTTATGTACTTTGGACTACAGGGGCAGACACCAAGTGAAGCTTGAATCCAACTCAGGAATATTTCCCATTACAGTATTGTTTTTTAATTTGGTGCTGAGGCTTGAACCCAAGGCCTCACAGCCGCTGAGCATGCACTCCTCTACTAAGCTACACTGGACCTCACATGCATTCATTCATTCATTCATTCATTCATTGCCGTCCGGTGGTAGGACTGAGGGTGTCCTGCATGCTAGGCAAACAACTTGGGATTATTCTCTAAAAACATCTGAGTGTAGGTAGGAGAGCAGGAAGTGCAAGGGAAACTAGTGTTTGACACTAGGTCAGGTGCTCCATTCATCCAGGGTTTCCCATTCAACTTACACAACACTGTAGTGAAGAGTCACAATGCTAACTTTACTGATCAAGTCAACCCTTTCCTAATGCTGTCACCTAACTGCTAAGATGCCAAACCTTCTGTAAAACTCAGTATTTTCCTAATAATTTCAACTGCATTGTATGGGTGTGCCAGTTTGTTTATGCCCTCACTTATTCATATACATATCAGTTGTTTTCAGTGTAGGACAGCTATAAATAACAATAAGTAGAAAAGGCTGTGTGTGTGTGTGTGTGTGTGTGTGTGTTTATCTTCCCTAGAGATGGACGTGTTGGGTCACAGAACAAACAAGTTTATCTAGCTGATTTTAAAGAATTGAGCCTTCCAAGATCTCCTGAGTAAATTGGGAGCAGGGGGGACCTTGGGAGAGGGTTGGAGGGGAGTGGAGAGGCAGGGAGGGGAGCACAGAAAAATGTAGTGATCAGTAAATAAACACACACACACACACACACACACACACATATATATATATGAGTCTTCAGCTAGGGTGTGTGGAGTGGCTCACATCTTTCACCCCAGCACTTGGGAGAGAGAGATAGGTGGCTCTCTGTGAATTCCAAGCCAGCGTGGTCCATAGAGAGGCCCTGTTTCAAAAAAAAAGTGAGCCTTACCCTTCAGTCTCCTGCCTTGCCTGGCTTTTACGTAAATTAAATTATTCTTCACAAAATGGAAACTACACATACTTGCTATAGAACATTGGAAAATACATGACAGATATGGTGGGGCAGGCCTGTATTTCTAGCACGCAGGTGGCTGAAGCAGAAAAGTTGTGAGTTTGCGCACAAGCTAAGCTACGGAGTTCCAGGGCAACTGGAGCTCCTTAGGAAACCCTGTCTCAAACACAAGGAGCTGGGGAAGGAGGGGCATGAGATGGCGCAGCTTGTATAGGTACTTACCACCAAGCCTGGTGACCTCGGTTCAGTGTTTGAAACCACGTGGTGGAAGGAGAGAACAGACCGCTGCAAGTTGTCTTCTGACCTTCACGTGTGCAACACGGATTGCATGTGCACAGTCCCCTCTAAGCAATCAGTCAATCAATAAGAAATTTAAAAAGTAAATGTGAGTTGGACATGGTGGTGCGTGCCTTTGATCCCAGAACTCAGGAAGCAGAGGCAGGCAGATTTCTGTGAGCTTGAGACCAGCCTGATGTACATAGTGAGTTCCAGGACAGACAGAATTATATAGTGAGATACTGTCTATAAATAAATAAATAAATAAATAAATAAATAAATAAATAAATAAATAAATAGTCAGGCATGGTGGTGCACACCTATTAATCCTAGCTCTTGGGAATTAGAGGCACAAGGATCCATACCAACTTCATAATGAGTTTGAACTCAGCTGAGACTACATGAGACCCTGTCTCCAAAAAAGAACGAAAGAAAGAAAAAGAAAAGAAAAAAGAAAATCCAAGGGAAAAATACAAAAAAAAAAGGAAAAAATTAAATCTCCAATAACAGGGCTCAAAAATTCTCTTTTCTTTCTGGGATTCAGTGTTGATTACTGGGTGTCTTGAGACTGCAGAATCCTAGCTAAAGATTTTCTGGAAAATTAACTGAGCAGACTGTCAAGCATAAAATTAATTTGCAAATCCATAGAGAAGCTCTCTATGGAAGAATCGGGGCTCAATATACTGTGAGACTCAGTTCACACAGAGCCTCTAATCAGGCCCAGAAAGGCAAACAACTGCCAGCCTTCCAGAGCTTTCTTCCTACACAGCACGGGAGACAAAGGAACACAACAGTTTATTCTGCTCTGGCAACCCAGCTTGTGCCTATTAAGAGAAAAATGCTTAGATCACATCATAATGCGTGCTGCATTTATTCTTCTCTGGCAACTCAATATGCACCTAATGGGAGAAAAAAACGTGTAAAAAGACCATATTGTAACATGTGCTGTGTTCACACAAAGGAATACAACACAGTCATTAAATATGATTACGGAGGCCTATGGCTAACAATAGTAAAGGATGATAAGGAGCAATTTTAGGACAAAGGTTCCTTTAATGGTCGAGATAATATGGATGTGATGCCTGGCTGCAAACCTAGCTTAAACAAATGAGACAGCTTTGCTGTCCTTCCATTTCATCATCTTGAAAAGGAGATAAAAATAATCTCCCACTCATTAGGCAGCTTTGAAGATTAAATAAAACACGGTGACACTTAGAAAGCCCTTAGGAAAAATAAAATGGGATTCATAGTAAATATACCATTGACAAGCTGACAATCAGAATTAGCCACTCACTTCTCCAGTTCGCTAGTCATCCCTTAACCTGCTCTCACCCTTCAGCTCACTGAACCTTCCTCTCCTTTCTCTTCGAACTTCCAACAGCTTGCCTTTCCATTGTCTCTCTGTGCACATGACCACACTCTATTTACATAAAAAAAGGATGATTGTGCGCTGTCAGAAAAGAGCGCCCTCCGTCTACCCAAACGCAATCACGCAGGGTCCAGCTGCTCAAGCAGCCTTAGGAAGAGTCCCTCAATTAAGACGTCCATGACCTTGCCTCCTATGCTCCGCCTCCATTTTCGGACCCAGATCCTGCTCTTTCTGAATAGATGTACAATAGAGTGTAATCCCTTTCTCTGTTCGACTAATCACTCCCAACAGATGCTTAATTAGGATCTTTTCACAGCTACAACATTTCTCCCTATTAAAAAGGACTTCTCTCTAGCACTTGGGAGGTGAGGGAGGAACTCCAGGACATGTCTGGCTGCTTAATATGTTTGAGATCAGTCTGAGCGATGTGAAATTCTGTCATAATAAATGATGATGATGATGATGATGATGATGATGATGATGATGATGATGACGACGACGACGACAGTGGTATCTCTTGACCTCTCAAATTCCTGCTACACTATTACATTCCCTTTACGAGCAAACTGCTTCCAATGATTCCCTATAGTCATTGTTTTCTATTTTATTGGATAGTCCTATCAGCCAGTCATACCTCAAGTCACTCCAGTCAGGATTTCTACCCATCATTCCACAAAAATAGATCTGGCATATGCATGGTACCTCATGCCTATAATCCCAGCACTCAAGAAGCTGGAACAGGAGGATTGCCATAAGTACATACAAACCTGGTCTACATAATGAGCTCTAAGCCAGCTTGGACTGCAGAGTGAGATCCTTTTTCAAAGAAAGAAAGAGAGGAAGAGATGAAAAAGGGAAGGAAAGAGGAAGGGAGGGAGAGAGAAAGGATAGGAAAAGAAAGAGAACCACCTTAAGGCCCCACCTTAAGGCGTCCATACTCACCAGCCCCCATTTCTTCTATCATTGACTTCAATGATTGAAGCCTCTCCTATTGTTTTTTTTAAAGGAAGTTTCTAGATGTTCTTTCCCTGTCTCCCTTGCATGCTGGTCCTCCTTTATTCTATATGAAATGTTTGCTGCTAGTTCTTAAGGCCATTTCTTGTCTTCTACAGTCTCATTCTGACACTATTTGACTTAAGCCTCGCCCGTGGTTTCTTTCTTTCTTTTTCTGGTTTTTTGGTTTTTTCTCTGTAGCTTTGGAACCTGTCCTGAAACTAGCTCTTGTAGACCAGGCTGGCCTCAAACTCATAGAGATCCACCTGCCTCTGCCTCCCAAGTGCTGGGATTAAAGGCATGTGTCACCATTGTCCGGCCTCACCAGTGGTTTCAATTAACGCCACCTGAATACAAATAGCTCACACTTTATACCTCCAGTCTGTAGACTCCTCCTAAACTCTAGATCCCCCCCTGCAACAATCTATATGGCTTCTCTTAGATACATTCAAAGTCACCTACATTACAATATATCTAAGGCCAATCTCACACTCTTCATCCCTGAATTTGGTATCAATTTTTCTGACCAGTACCTCAAATCAAATATCCAGGAATTAAAAAAGAAACTAAGGGGCTAGAGAGGTGGCTCAGAGATTAAGAATACTGACTGTTCTTCCAGAGGTCCTGAGTTCAATTCCCAGCAACCACATGGTGACTCACCACCATCTATAATGAGATCTGGTGCCCTCTTCTGGCATGCAGGTATACATGTAGGCAGAACACTGAATACATAATAAATAAGTAAATCTTTGTCAGGTAGTGGTAGCTGCACATGACTTTAATCTCAGAATTTGGGGGCAGAGACAAGCGGATCTCAGTGAGTTCGAGGTCAGCCTGGTCAAAAAGTGAGTTCCAGGACAAGTGTGGACTGATATACAGAGAAATCCTGTTAAAAAAAGAAAGAAAGGAAGGAAGGAAGGAAGGAAGGAAGGAAGGAAGGAAGGAAGGAAGGAAGGAAGAAAAGAAACTAAGAAATTGAATTGATCTCCTTTTTTTTTTCAGACAGGGTCTCATGTAGTCCAGACTCCCTCAAACTCACTATATGCACATCCAAGAACAGACTTGAGTTCCAGAACCTCCTGCCTCACCCTACCAAGTAGCAGGATTAGAGGCTTGCATCTCCCTGGCTGAGAAAGTGTCCTTGACACCTTACCTAACATTCAGTCAGAACCTCCAGATCCCTCCTGGACAGTCTAAGAAGCTCCATTCCTACCTCTCCAAAACCCACCCTCTCAGAGAATCTCCAAACAAAGGAAGGCACCAAAAAGCCCAGTTCCACTTTCTTGGCAGCTGTGGCAGCTTCCGCCCTTGAAGTTGCTAGTCACCCAAATCCCTGCCTAAAGCGGTCAGTTTTTGACCATACTTGGGCACAAACCCAGTGGTGGACATGCTATCACCCCTTGCCTACAATCTATATAATCTTCTTTCTTTCATTTGTGGGCATGGTTTCCAGTCCCATCTCTGGGACTGGAGAATTTGTCTGGGAGTTGCTTTGCTCCAATACACCCATTGTTATATTTTTTTTTCAATTTGGCTTGATCTGGTTTATTGTGTTCAGCAGAGAAACCTATTACTGGGAGACAGAAAATCCTATTAACCCCCTCACTCTCTTTATAAGTTATAGAGAAAAGCAACCAAAGTCATCTTTTTCTTCTTCTCTAGTTGACAGAATCTTTTTGTATTTCCAAACGTATCAACAATTTCTTCATAAAAAAAAAACTATCAGTACTGCAACAGGCATCATCTGGGTCTTTTCAACAACTCTAACAATTTCTACTTTGAAAAATAAGGGTCAGATCTCACAGGGCGAGGGTTAAGTTTCAGAAGAATGTGCCCCCACACACCTCAGATGCCATGTCTTTGTGGAGATTTGTATAATCAACCATCTTTGGCCCTCCTTAACTTTCAACTCCCTTCCCCATCTCAGAGGTTGGGTGGGGCTGAATGTTCCATTCATCTTCTTGTGCCTTAGTCTTCGATTTTATTAATTTATTACTGTGGGGAGGCAGTTGTCACAGTGCACATCTGAAGGTCAGAGGACAGCTTTGTGGGGTCAATTCTCCGTTTCCAGCATTTACATGGGTTCTGGGGCTCAAACTCAGATCACCAGGTTTGCAGGTCTTCCATTGAGAAGCTACTATGATCCTCATTAAGGAGCAAAAGGCATTCATTCTAAGAAATTCCAAGGGTTGTATGTCAGGAAACAGTAGTGAAAACTGCCATTTGCCCTACCCAAAACTTATGTTGAAATTTAACTGCCATTCTAACTGTAGTAAGTAGCAGGAGAGCTGGGTGTCGCTACTGTTCACTCATCCTCTGCACCCAGCGCAGTGCCTGGCAACAGGCATGGGGTCCTAAAAAATAATTGCATGAGCCAGAGAGATGTCTGGCAGCGTATGCTTTTAACCCCACAACTTGAAAGACAGGAGTCTCTATAAGTTTCAAGGCCACCCTGGTCTACATAGTGATCTCTAGGCCAGCCAGGACTACATAGGAGAACCCTGCCTCAAAAAACAAAAAGAACAGATTCAATGCAATGCCCAGCAAAATTTTTCAAAGACCTCAAAAGAACAGTACTTAACTTCATATGGAAAAGCAAAAAAACCCAGGAAAGCCAAAACAATCCTGTACAATAAAAGAACTTCTGGAGGCATCACAATCCCTGACTTCAAACTCTACTATAGAGCTACAGTACTTAAAAACAGCCTGGTATTGGCATAAGAACAGACAGGAGAACCAATGGAACCGAATTGAAGACCCGGATACCAATCCACACATCTTCAAACACCTGATCTTTGATAAAGAGGCAAAAAATATCAAATGGAAAAAAGAAAGCATATTTAACAAGTGGTGCTGTCATAACTGGATATCAACATGTAGAAGAATGTAAATAGACCCATATCTATCACCATGCACAAAACTCAAGTCCAAATGAATCAAAGACCTCAACATAAAGACAGCCACACTGAACCTCATAGAAGAGAAAGTGGGAAGTACACTTGAACACAATGGCACAGGGAACCACTTCCTAAATATAACCCCAGTAGCACAGACACTGAGAGTAACAATAAATGGGACCTCCTGAAACTGAGAAGCTTCTATAAAGCAAAGGACACAGTCAACAAGACAAAACAACAGCCTACAGAATGGGAAAAGATCTTCACTAACCCCACATCAGACAGAGGTCTGATCTCCAAAATATACAAAGAACTCAAGCAATTGGACACCAAAATATCACATAATCCAATTAAAAAAATGGAGTACAGACCTAAACAGAGAACTCTCAACAGAGGAATCTAAAATTGCTGAAAGACACTTAAGGGAATGTTCAACACCTTAATCATCAGAGAAATGCAAATCAAAACAACTCTGAGATTCCATTTTACACCTGTAAGAATGGCTAAAATAAAAAACACTGATGACAACTTATGCTGAAGAGGTTGTGGGGGGAAAAGAACACTTCTGCATTGCTGGTGGGAATGCAAGCCGGTACAGCTCCTTTGAATGTCAGTGTGGCGATTTCTCAGAAAAATAGGAAACAAGACCCAGTAATACCACTTTTGGGTATATATCCAAAGGATGCTCAGTTGTGCCACAAGGACATATGCTCAAATATGTTCATAGCAGCTTTGTTTGCCGGAACATGGAAACAACCTAAATGCCCCTCAAGCAAAGAATGGATAAAGAAAATGTGGTACATTTACACATTTGAGTACTACACAGCAGAAAAAAAAATAACGACAGCTTAAATTTTGCAGGAAAGTGGATGGAGCTGGAAAACATTATTTTGGGTGAGGTAACCCAGACACAGAAAGACAATTATCACATGTACTCACTCACAGGTGGTTTTTAAACATAAAGCAAAGTAAGCCAGCCTACAAAGCACAATCCCAGAGAACTTAGACAGCAATGCAGACACTAAGAGAGACTTACATAGTAGAAAAAGACAAGATCTCCTGAGTAGATTGGGAGCATGGGGACCTTGGGGGATGATTCAAAGGGTGAGGGGAGAGGCAAGGAGGGGAGCAGAGAAAAATGTACAGCTCAATAAATATCAATAAAAAAATGTATAAAAAAACAAAAAAAAACAAAACACACAAATCATGCATACTGTTCTTGCAGATGACCCAAATGAATGTAGAACCCCCATCAGATGACTTGCAACAGTTTATAGCCAGTTCCAAGGGGATCCAAAGCGTCTGGCTTCCCAAGGCATCCGCACTCACATGCATGCACATAACTACTTCCATCTCCCTCACATACACACACACAATTAAATATAAAATAATTATTTTAGGAAGTTTTATGTGGATGTTTTAAGTCAGAGTCTCACTATGTAATTCTGGCTGACCTGGGACTCACTATGTAGGTCAGGCTGGTCTTGAACTCACAGAGATTGACCTTCTCTGCTTCCCAAGTACTAGGCCTAAGGATGTGTGCCATCATGCCCCTCTAAACTAAATCCTTAAAGAATAATTGTCCTCCTAGGTTTGGAGAGATGGCTCAGACATTAAGAGCACTACCTGCTCTTCCAGAGGTCCTGAGTTTAATTCCCAGCAACCAAGTGGTGGCTCACAACCACCTATAATGAGATCTGGCGCCCTCTTCTGGCCTGTAGACATACATGCAGACAGAACACTGCATACATAATAAATAAATAAATCTTGAAAAAGAATAATAATTGTTCTCCAGGAAACCAGACTATTATATATTAGCATAAATGTTGTATCTAATAGTATCTTTTTTTCCAAAAGAAAGTGAGCTACATTATTAGTTAAAGGTAGTGATGGTGTGAACCGAAAGATGGCTCAGTGGATAAGAGTACTTACTGTGCAAGCATGAGGACTTGAGTTTGAATCCCCAGAACCTATGTCCAAAAAAGACAGGCCCACTCTGGAGGTGGAGGCAGGTGGATCTCTGTAAGATCGAGGCCAGCCTGGTCTATAGAGTGAGTTCCAGGGCAGCCAGGACTGTTACACAGAGAAACCCTGTCTCAGAAAAAAAAAGGCAGGCATGACAGCACAGCTTGCTGAGAAGCCAACCTAGCTGAAGAGAAATAATGAAGCCCAAGAATGTGTTTTGAGAGAATGGAGCAGAGAAGTGACCCAACTTTGGCCTCCTCGGGCACACAAATCCACCACCACTACACACACACACACCACAGGCATACACTGTATATACCACACAAAAAGAAAATAATAGTAAAGATAGATTTTTAAATAGGCTTTAAATTTTTTAAATTATTTTATATGTAAAGGTCATTTTACCTGCATGTATACCTGCAAACAGTGCATGTACAGTTCCCACAAAAGCCAGGAGAGGGAGTCATATCCCTTTGAGTTACTTTGTGAGCTGCCACATGGGTGCTTGGAATTAAACCCAAGTCCTCTGGAAAAGCAACTTGGTCTCTTAACCACTGAGTAGCTCCTAGATAGGTTTTTGGTAATATTCCTATAATAATGGAACAGGGGTTTCAATATAGAACAACTCAATTCCATATGCTGTGTTTGGTTTTTGTTTCTTTGTAAGACAGGGTTTCTCTGTAGTCCTGGAACACACTCTGTAGACCAGGCTGGCCTCAAATTCAGAGATTCACCTGCCTCTGCCTCCCAAATGCTGAAATTAAAGGCGTGTGCCACCACCTACCTCATAAGTCCAAATTTAACAAGAATAGTGTAGACTTAGAGCCACGGATCTGAGTGAGGGTGTCTCTGACTGGAAGACTACTAAGAGAGATATTAACGGAAGGAGGATCCCTACTAAAGTATCCCTTTGTAGATTCACAGAGTTGTGCAAGCCATCACGACAATAGACGTTTCGGACATTCTTAAAATGTCCATTTGTTTTGTTTTTTTT
>NC_022026.1:38464586-38478224 GCF_000317375.1 Microtus ochrogaster | reverse complement strand
GCCCTTCTGTGTTTCCCTCCCCCATTAAAGTGGACCCACGTGGGAGCCGCCTTGTCGTGTCTGTGTTTGTTCCGCCGTGTGTGTCTGTCCTGTGGCCCGTGTTCAAGAAGAACACCCCTGGCTTTATTTATTTAAGAAGAACAACAACAACCCCACATGAACTGTGCAAAGCCCTAGGTGCTAGCCCTGACACCACAGAAGAGATATTTAAAAACAAAAAGCACACGTAGAAAAATTGAAGAATGATAAATATTAGCCGTTCCGGTTTTTTGCTCAAAAACATTTAGAGACTAGAAACCAGCGTGAACTATCTCTGCATGGTAGCGCAGGCCTGAAGCCTCAGCACTTGGAAGCTGAAGGCAGCAGATTATGTGTGTGAGGTCAAGTGGGCCTCCACAGTTCACACAAAACAAAGCAAAATGAGAACAAGTAAGTGTGAACTAGGGAGAGGAGGCTCAACAAAAGTGGTAAAAACATTTTTAGAGATTTACTACAAAAAAAAAGAAAAGTGCTATGGGTAGAGAAAGAAAACAACTAGCATGTTTTCAGAACTTTTAAAAGTTCCAATATGGTGTTGTGACAGTTGGTGAGCTGTTTGTCCTTGATCCCATCATCGATAGGAGATTCAAGAACAGAAGGAAAAAGATTAATCACAAGCCATAAAAGTTGGATCAACACTCAATTGAAAATAAACTTGTATCCTGCCGCTTCCTGCACGCCAAGCCAGAAGTACTGTGTAGGGTAACGTGACACCTTCTAGAGGTGCTGCAGAGCCCTTCCCACTGGCTCCTGAAGCTGCCCTCGAGGCAGAGTCCCCGATTGGGGGTGGGAGGAGACAATCGAGCTTCCGACAACCTTGGCTGGAGGGGATCACTTATTGGCAGTGGGTGGCTATCCAGACTTCCTTATCTTTGCCTATGCAGCCTTCCCACCTTGCTCTGTAGGACCAAAAGCGGAGGAAGAGGTCTGAGAGGGTGGGAGAAACAGCTCAGACTTTCCAGATGCCTGGCTAACAAAGGTGGTATTTATCCCTCTCTTAGCTCTGCAGACACCTTCTGCGTCTTCCTTTCCTTGCCGCGTCCGCCATTCATCACTCTTAACCACTCCCCCATTTGCTTCGGTAACCCGGTGGCACCCCACCCCATACCACCCCACCCCCCAGGCTCTAGCCGCCATTTCCTGGCAGCCTCTTCCCAACTCCTGTCCCTGAATTGGAAGATGCTGGGGGGGGGGGCGGGTTGTTTAAGGGCCTCCGGAAATCTGGAGAGGAACAGATGGATTCGGGGCCAAATTCTCCCCAACCTCCTGAGCCCCAGCCCCCACTCCCATCCCCCTTACTGTGAGCTCCGGAGTGAGAACCAGCTTGCAGACTGAGAGAGGTTCCAGCGGTGCTTGATCACAGATGCCCTCACCCACAGGTTCCCAGGAATGGCTACACAATCCCACGAGGATCCCAGACATGTCCTTCACTCCCCGACCCCCATTATTTCCTGCTTCCCTTCAGCACCAGTTTCTTTCCTCAAGATAGTTGACTTTCTGAGACTCAGTTTCCTCATCTCCAAAGAGTTCGGAATGGCAAGGAAACCTAATGGCATCGTGTATAGGAGAAGCAGATCAAGTACAAAGGATAGCAGAAAGAGGAAGGAGGGTAAAAAGGATTTTGGGAAAGATTTTGGCAATGTTCAATTAGACCTTCTAAAAAAGGGTTAGGTATGCTAGTGTCTGACATAGGCAAGGTCCTGGGTTCAATCCTGGGCTTCCCTCAACTTGTAAACAAACAAATATATAAATGAAAGAAAGATAGGAATAACAGATAAGAGTTGGCCAAAGCCAGGCAGTGGTGGTGCAGGCCTTTAATCCCAGCACTCGGGAGGCAGATCTCTGAGTTTGAGGCCTGCCTGCTCTACAAGAGCTTGTTCCAGGATAGGCTCCAAAGCTACAGAGAAACCCTGTCTCCAAAAATCAAAACAAACAAACAAACAAGAGTTGGTCAAAGTCAGGCACTAGTGGCACACACCTTTAATCCCAGCACTCAGGAAGTAGAGGTAAGCAGGAAAGCGTATCTCGGTGAGTGCGAGTCCAGACTGGTCTTCAGACCTAGTTCCAGGATAGACTCCAAAGCTACAGAGAAACCCTATCTCAAAAAAAGGTGGAGCTGGGCCTTTAATCTCAGCACTCCGGAGGCTAAGGCAGGCAGATCTCCTTGAGTTCTATGCCAGCATGGTCTACAAGAGCTAGTGCCAGGATAGGCTTCAAAGCTACACAGAGAAACCCTGTCTCGAAAAACAAATCAAAGAGTTGGTCAAATAGCACATTAGAAATAGATAAATGGAACCAGGTGGTGGGGGCACACACCTTTAATCGCAGCATTTGGGAGGTAGAGGCCAGTTTGGTCTACAGAGCAAGTTCCAGGACAGCTAGGGCTGCACAGCGAAACCCTGTCTTGAAAGAAAGAGAGAGAGAGAGAGAGAGAGAGAGAGAGAGAGAGAGAGAGAATAATAAATTGGACACTTAATGGAGCAGCGGTTAATCTGCTTGCTTTTCAAAAACATTCCAATTTATTTTTGAGACAAGGTTTCTCTCTGTGGCTTTGGTGCCTGTGCCAGAACTAGCTCGTGTAGATCAGGCTGGCCTCAAACTCCCAGAGATCTGCCTGCCTCTGCCTCTTGAGTACTGGGATTAAAGGCGTGAGCCACCACCACCCAGCAAAAGGTTCCAATTTTCCTTTGCTTTATTTCGTTTCTAAGCATGCATTCCCTAATACTCTGCACTTCACTCTTTCTCTAACCTGAGGAGCATGGCTTTCTTTTTTTCTTTCCTCTATCTTCTGCCTCCAGGCAGCTACCAAGATTTACAGTTTGCTGCCCTGAGATCTTTCTTTTAGATTAGTTAAACTACCCTCAAGCCTGGGGTGGGGTAGAAAAAGTAGGCTGTAGATTAAAGGCACTGGCTACTCCTAGAGGACCCAGATTCTGTTCCCAGCACTTATAGGGTGGCTCATTCTAGTTCCCCTCTTCAAGCTTCCACTGGTCCCACACACACAGTGGCGCACAGATAAACATGCAGGTGAGATACCTACCCATATGCATCATTTTTTTAATGTTCAGAAAAGAAAGGAGGGAAAGAAAAGGGATAATATGTTAAGAAGACACCATAACTCTCAGCTGTTGCCACTCAGTACCGACCTCTTCTTCCAAAAACCTAACTTCCATCAGAGGGCTATAGTGTGTGTGATCTGTGAACGTCTGTCTGGGCCAGTGTTGCGGAAGGTGGGAGTCTGGAAAAAGGTTTCAAGACAGGTCCGACCTAAACTCTCACCTCCTCTGTGGAGTCTTGTGCCCACCCACTAACCTGGTGACCCCACGGCCATGTCTGCTGTGTAGTCACAGGGCTGCTTTGCAGTCAGGGTGGGAGCGGGTTGTAAAAGGGCTCTCATGATACTCAGCCTGGTACTGGGCAAGCAAATGGATTTCACTCCTTCACCAACTGCCAATAGCTCTCAAGGCCCATCTTGAGGGGGGGAAATCTCATTTTTACTGAAAGCACGAGAAATCCTCTTGATGGAAAAGGTGTTTCATTTGCAAATGAATTTGGCATCACATTTTCTTATTGTTTTGCTGGGGGGGATGAGTCAACAGTCTTAGAGGGCTACATATGATTGTCTATATTTGAATACCCATTGTAAGGTCAGATGAATGAATTCTGGAAGGAATGAATGAATTGATGAGTTACAGAACCCACACACACACATAAATAAGCACAATAGCAGAACACATTATGTACTTGTTAAAAGACAGCTTGTTGGGACTCACCCCCTGACTTTCCCAATCACTTCAATCCATCTGGGGTGAAACATTGCATTCCCAAGGAAGCCTGAGATCATGTCGCTGCTGTTGCACAAACCACACCAGATCACTGACACAAGCTATTGTGGGAACAGTTTCAGGCCATGATTATTGTAGCTGACAACTTTTTGCTAATATTACCAGGTACCTTGACCCAATGGAGTGGGACATCCTCTTTACCTGTTCCAATCCTCCCCTGGGTAACTTTTGTGGTGGGTCACCAGCGGCGGTGGGGTGTGCCTAAGGTTGTGTGCAGTACACAGGGATCGGTGTTGATGCCCTGACAGGTACTGCTGTCTCTTTGCTACCTCTAATACTGGCCGTTGAAATCCTCCATTTTTTTCCTTTGCCTGTTCTATAGAACCTGATTTTTTTAACGAATTTATTGTGGTAGGAGACACACCATATGGGCAGAGGACAACTTGCTGGGCTCTGTTCTCCCTGGGGTGGGTCCCCAGGTGTCAAACTCTGATGAGGGATGGCAGGAAGCACCTTTACCCGCTGAGCCCCCTTGCTGGCCCCAATTCAATGGAGCGAAGGGCATTCTAGCAAGCCAGGATTCAGCTCTCCTTTTCTGGGACTTGGTGACATCTAGTGGCTAACTGGAGCTTTTTCACTCATACTGAGAGAAACTTCTGGAAAAATTACTCAGCAATGTAGAGAGCAAAAACGCTTTGAATTTATTTACTCCTCTCAGAAAGGGTTCCAAATGAGCTCAGGAGAAAAGGGCAATCATTCCAATCCGTTATGGCACAATGGCATAGGAGTCAAATGGATTTCCTACTTTCCTGTCAATTGTAATAGAAATGAGAAATAATTAAAAAATATATATATAAATTAGAACCCATCAGCGAATCTCAAATCTCACTGCCATCTTTTTTTTTTAATTTTCAGAAACAATGCTTAATAAAGTATCCCTAAATACAGAACCAATTAATATTAATTTGGTATCTGCATCCAATCTGTATACCTGTATACCACCGGATATTTCTATAGATGTTAAAGAATAGGCAACTCAAAGATCTAGTTTCTGGGCAGCTAGCTATCCAGAAATAGGTAGTTCCTGTGCAGCTGTTACTGATCTGAGGGAGTCCAGGACTAAAGATCAGTGAGAGGTGAAATAGCTACCCACCGGGAAACAGTTGTGTAAGATACCAGAGCAGAAGTGCCACAGGTGCTCAAAATACTCCCCTGAGGTGCAAGCTAAGGTAAACAGACAATCAACTGTGGCTTGCACTTCAAAAGAAATGTTGAACTACTTGTGCTGAAAGTGGGGGGAAAACTGCTATCATAAAGCTATCTCTCTCTCTTTTTTTTTTTGGTTTTTCGAGACAGGGTTTCTCTGCAGCTTTGGAGCCTGTCCTGGAACTAGCTCTGTAGACCAGGCTGGTCTCGAACTCACAGAGATCCGCCTGCCTCTGCCTCCCGAGTGCTGGGATTAAAAGCGTGCGCCACCAACGCCCGGCATAAAGCTATCTCTTAACAGTTCCTTTTAGAGTTGGGTGGGGCTGTGGTGGCGCAGGCCTTTAATCCCAGAAGAGGCAGATGTATCTCTGTGAGTTCGAGGCCAGCTAGCTCCAGGACAGGCACCAAAGCTACAGAGAAAGTCTCGGGAAAAAAAAAAAGTTCCTTTTAGGATTAGACTTTACAGTGGAAGAATGGTGAGCTGTCTCAAAACGTGGCCTCGAGTAACCTCAGCACAATATCTCAGAACCTTCCCAGGATGGGGTCCAGCAATGAGTCTTTAAACATGTTCCAATGACACTAATGTAGTGTCAGAGAACCAGTGGCTTACACACTTTAGATCGTCTGCAAACCATAAAGGGTATTTGAAGGTTTTTAATCATCAAGCAGTGGTGATGCAAAACCTTTAACCCCAGTACTCGGGAGGCAGAGGCAGGCAGAACTCTGAGTTCAAGGTCAGCCTCGTATACAAAGTAAGCTCCCAGACAGCCAAGGCTACACAAAGAAACCTGTCTCATAAAAAGATGTAAAGAAAAAAATCAAAAAATAAAATTGCAGGGCTAGAGACAGCTTAGTATGTAATGCTTGTTGTGCAAACATGGAAGACCGAAGTTCACATCTCCAGCATCCATGTAAAAAGAAACCAGTCGTAGTCATCCACACATGTAACCTCAGTGTGGCCATCAACAGAGACAGGAGGATCACTGGAACTTACTGGCTGCCAGTCTAGCTGCAGGCTCAGTGAGAGACAATTGAGAGCAATAAAACAGGGTACCCAATGTTTTTATGGTGAACATGTGTGTACACATACACTTGAACACACACAAATCCAACACAAATCCAACTAACAGGGATTTGGATGTAGCCCTGCTAGTAGAGTGCTTGTCATGTATGCAAGAAGCCCCGGGCTTGCTCCCCAGCACTACAAAGTGACACATGACCAAAATTCCAGTACTTAGGAACTAGAGGCAGGAGGATCAAAATGTTAAAGTTGCCACGGTGAACACATTTAATCCCAGCGCTCAGGAGTAGAGACAGGCAGATCTCTGTAAATTCAAGGCCAGCCTGGTTTTATAGAGCAAGGTTCAAAACTGGCTCCATAGCTACTGAGAAACTCCTGTCTTGAAAAACCAAAAACATCAAAATTTAAATGTCATTCACAGCCTGGAATATTTAAGACCCTGACTCAAAAAGAAAACTGAAAATTTACATTTAAACTACAGAGAACTTTAAAAGTTACTGTGTGCCCATATAATAGAACATAATTTTTAAAAAACCAAACTATTCAAGATTTTTCCAGTTTTTAAAAGGAAGATTTATTTAACAAGTTTCACTTAGTACAATACATCTAAATGGAATTCACAATACAAGGTAAGATTTAAACCAAAGCCTCAGAATTCCATACAAACAACATGACCAAACTCCTAAAGTATTGGTATCACATCTCAAAATTGTCCCAGATCTTTTTAAAAAAAAAAGTGAAAGTGTACACTCACGTGCCTTACAGGATATTAAACCAAAAAGCTAGAATTAACAAACATGCCAAATGTTGTCACTTTGAATCATAGACACAGCTCCTATAGTTTTTACAGAAAAGCATGTTTCTCAACATGCATCTGAAGTTTTTGATGTATTGTGGTATAAGAGCAACATTTAACATAAGTGAAACTGCTTTAAACCTAAATATGCTTACTGCTTAAATACACCCCTACAACATAACTAACTTGAGGAAAGCTGAAAGTGGATTTAACAGTTATGGTCAATACTGAACTTGTTATTACGTCCTAGATGAATATTTCAGTGTTCAAAATTGCTGAGCTTAAAGTTTGAAAACAATCTTAACTTTCACTTTACAGTAAGCATGAATCACAAGCTTGTAATGCAAAACTATTAAACTTAAATTTTGTTCTTAAAAAAAAGGAGAAAAAGGAAAGAAAGAAGCTGACCAATAGTGATCAGAAGCAATTGTATTACCCATTTACCGAGCATACTGGATATGCTGGACATCCTTCCTACTCTATCCAGTTCCTATAAATGCACAGCTGTTATTCCTGGAGCTGTTTGATGTTCCTTCTCTCCCTAAGCAAGGTTTGACTGATAGTCACTCGAGTTTTCCTGAAGAACTTGGTCATATCCACTCATACTGCTCTGACCTCCATACCCACCACCATACCCACCACTCAGCTGCTGGCTGGCAGGACCTCCATAACTAGACTGGTTGGATAAACCCATCCCTCCCATCATCTGGCTACCATAAGCACCACCGCTTGCCCCTGCTGTAGAATTCAAAAAGAGCTCTACGTAGCTATGATCGTAAGCTCCTCCGCTTGTCCCTGCAGTAGAATTCAAGAAGAGCTCCACATATCTGTGCTGCATATTAGCTTTATCTTTTGCCATAGCTGCCACGGCATCTTCATGAGTAGCAAACTCAACATCTGCCTCGCCTGTAACTCTGCCATCAGGTCCTATTTCAATGTGTACTCTCATGGGATTGAGAGGTGAGAAGAAATTGTAAATATCATTCTCAGTAGCTCTGTATGGTAACCCCCTCATGTGTACACAGTGCCCTGTGGTGCTCTGGAAACTGGACCCACCATCTCCGTATCTATGATCAGACATTCCTGAGAAACAGTAGTTTAGGTCTCTTCCAAATCTATCAGACCCAAAGCCATACCCGTCATTATACCCTCCATAGTCATCATAGCCTCCATACCCTCCACCATAGGCACCCCGCCTCATTCTTTCGAACCCAGCTCCTCTGCCAATGCTATTATACCCTCTTCCTGCCCCTGGCCTATCATAAGGACCCGGGCGCTGCATAGTCATGAGCTTTCGAGGCGGATCATAGTGGGTCCGGACTTCAGCTCTGCTACTCTTGAAGATCTCAATGTACCTGTGCCCTATTCTTTCCTTGTGTTTCTTTAAGGCCTTTTCAGCTATCTCCTGTGAAGCAAACTGCACGAAGGCCTCCCCTGTGCTGCGCCCCTGAAAGTCCACCGGCAGTGTCATCCCATTTGGCACAATTTCCAGCCCCGAAAAGAACTGAACAATTTCTTCCTTGCTACAGCCAAATGGGAGTCCTCTAAGCCGTACAAAGCCATCATTGGCAGTATCAGGACTATTCGGACCTGTATGCTTTAACACCCAATCCATTTCAACACTGTTGGACTTGAATACTTCAACATATCTGTGTCCCATGGTTTCTCTGTCTTTCTTTAAAGCCAATTTCACTTCATCTTCAGATTCAAGTTCGACAAACGCTTCACCACTTGGTCTGCCTTCTCTGGTGTAGATGAAACGAACACCTGATGTGCCATTTTGGATTTTGCAATCAGAGAAGAAGCGCATCACTTCCTCGGCTGAGCAGGACCAGGGGAGGCCCCTGACCTTCACCACGAACCCCTCCCGGCCCTCTGTGCTCAGCATCATGGTGACTGTTGGGCTCTTGGTGGCAAGCTTGGCTCAACACAATTTCAATGTGGCTTTAAAAAAATTAGAAAAGTATTGTCATGAAAAATTGTACACAATATACTAAGAGAAAACAAAACTGTTATAGAAGCTCACATCAGTAACTTCAAAAGATAGCCACATGGACAAAAAGACTGCATAAAACTATCAATTCATTCAATTAACAATTTCTTATTTCATTTTTATATGCATATATCCAGTATAATGAATAGTGATTATTTCTTGGTAGCAGTACTATAAGACTTGCTTCCATGAATATATACATGGAATATCTTAGTACTTTTTTGAATATTCTAAATTTTCTGCATTGACCCAATGCATTAACATCATAGAGAGAAAATTAAAATTAAAGGTAACAAATAAAACTATATCTCATTATATACAAATAAAATTTTCTTTAAATCAAAAAACAAACAAAACTAATAGGATACAAGGCCATTAATATCCTAAGAATATAAACAATGCATGCAAATCAATAAAATACAGAACTATTAAACCCTAAGAGGAAAAAACATTAATGGGAATTTACATATTCAAGCATCTTTTAGATGCTAGGACCAATACTCAGTTCTGATGCATAAGAATCAATGAGTCCAGAAAGGGCTTACAGTCCTAAAGGAGAACTGTATGCCTTTACCAAAGGTAAGTGCAAATACACAGAATAAAGGAGGATCGGTTGATGAAGTGTTAACAATTGGAGGCAGAATGGTTAATTGACTCAAACAATCCTGATCCTATTCAGGGATCCAGAAACATTTTATAAAAAAAATTTTAATAGAGTACAAAATGGAAGGAGACAGAAATCAAAAGACAGGGCTGTCAAGAAAGAGGTAAGATCCTGAGGGTTCTATTTAATACAAGGAGGCTAGACTCTTGTTTGGTTCACAAGCATGATGATTCAGTATTCACACCACTGTGTGACATATACCTCCCCCAAACCTTAAGACATTGGGATATTACTGCTCTGACGCTGGGTGTGGAGAAGGGAATATATATATAGCACCTTTTATGGATTTTAAACAGGAGTGATGTCATTATAGCCCTTTCAGACTTATCACCCAGGCAACTGGAGCATTCAAACAGAAGACCGGGGGGCTAGGTGAAAAGAGCAAATTAAAAAATGACCTCTTAGAGATGTGTCAAGAGATCCATTTAAACAGCAGCAAAGAGGTAGGGGGGAAAATGCTATCTGCCTAAATAAAAAAGTGGAATCTGTAGGAATTGATAAAAAAAAAGATTATGGATATTAAGAGTTGATAGGTGTGGCGGTATTCAGGAAGCAGAGGCAGGTGGATTTCTGTGAGTTCAAGGACAACGTGATCTGCTTAGTAAGCTCCAGGAAAGCCAGGCCTGCAGGGTGAGACCCTATCCCAAAACAAACAACAAAAGAAGATATAGGACTGCAGGCAACTAAGAAATAATGACTGGGAGAAGTGGGAAGAACACACTAATTAGTCAAAACATGCTAACACCCAATGGTCAGTCCTGAAAACCCATACACTAGGCTGAGCAGGCTGGAGTTGGATATTCAGGAACATGCACACACGCCGCCAAGTAACAACTCAGAAAAAGAGGCCACAAATTTGAAAGAGAGGAAAATGGGGAGGTATTTAAACATGGGAGGGTGTGAAGGGAGGAAAATGATGTAATCATAACTTCAAAAAATTTAAATACAGCATAAAAGGAGTATATAGGGAAAATGTCTGGGAAAGCTTCAAACTTCAATCACTGGAAATGAAATTTAAAGTAAAATAAACATTTTTAACATCAATCAAAAACAGTGGAGATTAAACTGTGACAATAAGTCAACATTATTTACAACCAGAGTTCTCTAAAAGGATAAAAACTGCTAACTATTCTGGAAAAATATTTTCATAGTATTTACCACACCTTCTGAAAGAAAATCAATCCACTTCAGGTATGTGCCTTAAGGAATTATCTGAAATTAAGAGCAGGACTTATTGCTGGAAAAGCATTTTAGGGAGAAAAGTGGACCATTATACAATTAATATAAAGTTATAAAAATTTTAAATGAGTCAAGACCAAAGCCATTTTATAACCTCAATTATGTTAAAGTAAAAATTCACATACCCTTTGACCCTGCTAGAGTTTCTTCCAGGAATCTGCTCGACAGAAATACTTAAGAATGTTTGCTGCAGCACTGTAATGGCAGAAAATGAGAAAACTCAATAGCCTTCAACAGAGACAGATAAATTCTATTTCTACCTTTATACGGATTTCTATGCAACCACTTATGAAAGACGTTTGCTCTTACCTAGAAAGATTTCCAAAATACATTGAATGAATGAATAGATACAGTATAATCCTACTCCTATTACAATACAAGCATAAAACACAGTGTATAAACGTGTGAGAGACGATCTGAAAGGAACTTCGTATAAGATAAATTTGGGGACCAAATGGAGGGCAAGGCAGTAGAGGTGGCTTTTCACTTTAATACTATACACTTTCGAAGTCTTAATCCTTTAAGCTCACTGTATTGGAACAAACGTAATCTTAGGGAAAAAAAATATAAGCATGGGAAATACGACCAAAAAAATTTTAAAACCTTTTTGTGTGAGCTGATGGCGACTGGACCTCACATGTTAGCAGTGGCTATTGAGTATATGCGTTTTTCCCATTCTTTTTTTATGCATGCCTAACGGTCTGCTGAAAGAATAATTTGACAAAACATCCCAGGGACAACGGTGATTTCTACAGCACTCTGCCTCAATAGGTCCTCCCTTGTGGCTGGGAGGTTTTGCTTCCTTACATTTCCTGAGAAGGCCACCAGGACTCTGTTACCTAACGTAGTAACCAGGATTTGTGAGTTAAGAATCTGTGTATTTGTACCTGTGTTACAGCACACTTTTTGTAACAGTAATAAGAGCTGGAAAGTGCTGAATTGTGTCCCTTTTAAACGAATATATTACTTTTCGAATGACCAAAATTCAACGCGTAGATCGTTATAAGCAGAAAAACAAACGTTCAAATAATTAAGTAAACGCATTTACTGGGCGCCTCTCGAGCACGCAGTAATTGCCCAGCTCACACTCTAAGGGTGGAATTCACTCGGGACCCCTCGCGACCACCGGGCGATTTGAACAGTTGAGCGCCTGAATGGATGGAGCGGTACTCCGACCGCGGGTCTCATTATGTTTTTTTAGGGTTTTCTCCTAACTCCGGGCCGTGTTTTTGAAACGCTTTTCACCTTACGGGTCCCTCTTGCGGGAAGAGGGGGAAAGGTCCCCGAGACCCGGCCACACGTACCGATTTACAAAAACACGCACACAGTCACGACCGCACGACCGTCCACCATTTCCCCACCAGGCGCTGCGCAGGCCGCTTCCCGGCACTCGGGGAGGGGGAGGGGGGAGGACGCGGAGGGGGGGGGAAGCCGAGCACGAAAAAGGCGGAGGCGACCCCGGATTCCGCTCTGCTCTTCCTTATCACCACCCAGGGTCCCCAGTTCCCACCCACACACCAACCTCCAACGAGACCGGGGGATTTTCCTCCTTCTTCCCTCAAACAGCTATAGCGAGGCGATAGACGACGACCAGAACTACTTCTGCTCACGTAAGCGATTGGTCACGTGAGCGCCTACGTCATGTGAGATCTCGGTCACGTGAGCAACTCTCGGCTTAAACTCGGGATCACTGAGGTGCCGCACTTCCTCCCGGTTTGGAAATGGGGTGGACCAAGGTAAAGAGAGCGCCAATCTTATTGGTTAATGTATGTCTTACGTGATTGTTCATTGGTCTACCGCTGGCGCTAACTGTCCAGTTGCCTGAGAAACGATGATGTCATTATTAAATAGTTCATCCATGATTGGTCCGCCCCAAGGGTAAACTTAAAACTGATAGCTGCAGGAAACTGAACTAAGGAATTCCTGTGACCATGAAGCTTTTTAGAGGAGATTCGCGACTGGTCTGTGAGCTTGCGCTTCGACCCCTGGCTTTAGTTTTTTTGGGCGTTCTTGAGGTCAAAGCACTGGACAATGGCTTGGCACGTACTCCTACAATGGGCTGGCTGCACTGGGAACGGTTCATGTGCAACGTCGACTGCCAAGAAGAGCCTGATTCCTGCATCAGGTATTGAGTGGCCGTTTCTCTTTCCGTGTGTTTCTTTGGGAGTATTAGGTAAAAGGAATGGGAACATTTGAGCTGAAGGAGTAGATCCCCTACTGTTGCTGCTTCTTTATCCCCAACAAAACATCCATCCGGGATCTGGACTGCCCTTAAACTGTGAGCTGCCCCGAGATGAAAGACAGCCAGCAAGCCACTGCTTTGCTTCCGCTCCCTCTCTTTCTGCACTGGGATCTTTTCATATATAATTTGGTTCAATGCAGACACTTTGGGTTTGTATTCTGCCTTTGTTTAGTAATAGCCTTGAGCTAGCCATAAGCACAGTTGGAATGGGTAGGAGGATGACTAAGACCAATGTCATTTTTTCTTTTTGGATCACGGGTTCTTAGGCTGTACTGAAGCGAGAGTTAGAGAAACCATGAGATCACTGAGATGTCCCTCAACCCCTTTTCCTTGAGTGTGGCATCAGGCTGGAAAGTTGACCTGAAGGAACTTTACACATCAAAGGTGAGAGTTGAGACCTGGTTGAAGCTATCTGATGTTCACAATACTAGTTTGCAAACTAGCATCTTTTTTTAACTCAAGGAGCTCACACACACACACACACACACACACAAAGCTGTAAAATTGCTGAGCGAGGTGGCACAGGACTAATCCCAGCACTCCTGAGGCAGAGGCAGACGAATCTCTTTGAGTTCAAGGTCAACCAGGGCAGCAAAGTGAAACCCTGTCTCAAAAAGAAAGACCTTTAAAATGGTTATCTCAGGCCGGGCGGT
>NC_022026.1:38458996-38464241 GCF_000317375.1 Microtus ochrogaster | reverse complement strand
TTTTTTTTTTTTTCTTCTTTTTTGGTTTTCGAGACAGGATTTCTCTGTAGCTTTGGAGCCTGTCCTGGAACTTGCATTTGTAGACCAGGCTGGTCTCGAGATCCATCTGCCTCTGCCTCCTGAGTGCTGGAATTAAAGGCATGCACCGCCACTGCCCGGCCCCCTTCCTTCAAATTCTTAAATGAATCTGTGATTTCAAAAAGATTAAGCACCAAGTATTAGGTAGTGAGTGGCTTCTTTAAAAATATTATTGAAAACATAAAAAGGTCACCCAGTGGTGCAAAACTGCCTCTACAGGCAGCTGCCACAACACCCTCTCTATGTTCACAAGTTATTTCTCTGAATGCCTATAAAGATAAAATCAGGGTGTTGGTCAGACATCATAAAAGAAACCGGCTTTTTAGACTAAGTCTTGTTTTGTTTTTCATGATATTTGGGGACGTGGCCACGGGCCTTGCACATGCTAGGACAGTGCTCTATTACTAAGCTGAATTCCTTGCCTTTGGATTTGGGGACATGGTCACCCTATGTGGATCAAGCTAGTCTTTTGCCACCACTTCCTATTTGCTGGAGTTACAGGCATGCAAGATCATGCCCAGTTTAATTGTTTTTTATTTTTTTTATTTTTTTTTTTTTTTTTTTGTTTTGTTTTTCGAGACAGGGTTTCTCTGGCTTTGGAGCCTGTCCTGGAACTCGCTCTGTAGACGAGGCTGGTCTCGAACTCACAGAGATCCACCTGCCTCTGCCTCCCGATTGCTGGGATTAAAGGCGTGCGCCACCACCGCCCGGCTAATTGTTTTTTAAATTGGGCTGGGGATGTAGCTCAGTTGGTACAGTGTTTGCCTAGCATGTGCACAGCCATGGCTTTTGATCTCCATCATCTTGTAAAGTGAGAATGCTGGTGCACATTTAAATTCCACTCTTCTGGAGGTGGAAGCAGGAATATCACAAGTTCAAGTCCATCCTATGCTGCACGATACATGTAACCTCAAATATGCACAGTATAGTACCTTGATAGATGGAGATATCTGTATGCTATAATTTATTTTGCAGTTCCCAGTAAATAGCTACTTGGATTCCTCAATTTTTGTGTATCCTATTCTTATTCTTATATTACAGGGTTTCTCTGTGTAACAGCCCTAGCTATCCTGGAACTAGCTCTTACCCAGGCTGGCCTTGAACTCAATAATCCACCTGCCTACATTTCCCAAGTGCTCGGATTAAAGGCGTGTGCCACCACGAGTTGAGTGTTTATTATGAGCCTGGTGGGAATGTGCACACCTTTAATCAGATACAGAAGCAAGTGGATCTCTGAGAGATTTAGGTCAGCATAGTCTACAAGGCTAGTTCCAGGACAGCCAAGGCTACACAGAAATCCTGTCTCAAGAGAGAAAAACAGGAAGATGATTGTGAAACCTTGTATTCTCTGGGGAAGCTACAAGACTCACGGCATGAGATGGGTGGAGCTCTTTCTGAAGTTTCAAATAACAGTAATCTTTGTGTTCTAATGCCATGCTACATGCAGTAGCTTCCCTTCTTTTATAGCACATAAGCATTTCATCTTTTAGGTGAGCTCTTCAAATCTTTTGCCAAATTCCTTCAAAAGTCTGTTTGGGGTTCAAGGTTTTCTGAGCCAAGAGTAAGATAATGTTTCTCCATTTATTCAAACCACTAAGGAGCATGAGAATTTTAACATGGTTGATAAACATTATACTCTCTAGATAGCTTGGCCTTTTTTGTTTGTTTTTATTTTTGTTACTATTGTGAATGAGATTGTTTCCCTGCACACAGAGAAAACTGGTGCAGAAGCTGTCTATTCTGCTGACTTACCCTGTTGGGGTTCCTCTATTTGGATATAAGCCAGGCAGGCCTTAGACCTGCAAATCGTCCTGCCTTATTTTCCTCAATAGCCAGCATTTCAAACCTGTGTCACCACAACTTCTTAGCCACAATAACTTTGCAATTTTTTTTCATGTGTCTCATTCTTATTTCAATTATTTGGAGGTTTTATTTCTTTTGTGGTTAGGGATAGAACTGAGGGCCCCACCCTTTGTGTGAGTCCTAGAGCAGAGATCATGGGCGGAGAGGGAGAGGAGAAACAGGAAAGAGTTAATTTTACCTCGTATGGGTTGTAATTATTACCACAGTATCACTGCCTTTTTAGAAACCCAAATCCCAAGGTGCCTTACACTGCCTTCATCTCATGAACTGGAATGACTATTGGAAATTCTCTTTCAGCGAGCAGCTGTTCATGCAGATGGCAGAGCTCATGGTCTCTGATGGCTGGAAGGACGCAGGTTATGAATACCTCTGCATAGATGACTGCTGGATGGCTCCTGAAAGGGACTCAAAGGGCCGCCTTCAGGCAGATCCCCAGCGCTTTCCTAGTGGGATCCAGCACCTAGCTAATTATGTGAGTTTGGAGCGGAATGTTTCTTTTCTTATGGGTCTGTGTGCACTTAAAAAAGCTTATTGAGAAACAGGCCACGTGATACTTCAAAATGGTTGCTGTTAGCTGTTCATTATGTTTATCCTGATGGAATTATCATCACATCAGCATATACACATTTCACAATAGTTCCTGAGCCTGAGGCCTGCCTGTCTTGTTGAAACTTTTTTTTTTTTTTTTTGCTGAAACCACTGAATTCTCTAGAAGAAAAGAAGAGCTTGGTTGTGTCGAGCATGCTTGTATTATCTCTATGGCAACGTGACAGACTACCAGTTATACCACTAATGAATTTTAAAAAATGAAAGCAAACATTGCAGAGACTACTGAAGACAGACGAAGCCTGATGTTAGCTAAGGGTCATTAAGCAGGTTTTATTCAGGACTGTAGGAAAAAGGGTCAATCCACATGGACAAATGAGAATCTACAACCAATGAGCAAATACTGGGAGTTCAGTAGATGGAAAACTACTGGAAAGGAGACATCAAGTCAGGGAATGGTATGACTTAGCAGGATTCTTGCATTGAGTAAGCTCACCCAGATTCAGAGAGGCTTAACTGAAATGTAGTTAGCCTTTCTCAAGATAAATCTGTTGTCAGGCAGTGGTGGTGCACGCCTTTAATCCCAGGACTCCGCACTGCAGAGGCAGGTGCATCTCTGAGTTTGAGGCAAGGCTGGTCTACAGATAGTTCCAGGACGCCAGGGCTATTACACAGAGAAACCCTGTTTTGGAAAACTTTTAAAAAAAAGATAAATTTGTTCCAGTTTTAGAAAGAGACTGTGGGATCCCATGAGGAATATTAAAGTGGTCACAGCTTTTCCTCACTTCTGTGCTCCAGTTCACCATGTATAGTTAGAACTCTCTTAGCAGAGCTGGAGGATTTGTGCTCTACTTCCAGAAAACTCAGCTAAGAAACTGGAGTGGTTTAGGGAAGCCCCCAAGCCTTTGGGAAAGCTCACAGCTCTCTGCTCTTAGCCTTAGTAAGTTCCCCTCCTGTTTTAGAAAACTAGTTCCTGATTCATCTTTCTTCTCATTTCAGGTCCACAGCAAAGGATTGAAGCTAGGAATTTATGCAGATGTTGGGAATAAAACCTGTGCAGGTTTCCCTGGGAGTTTTGGATACTATGACATTGATGCCCAGACATTTGCTGACTGGGGTATAGATCTGCTAAAATTTGATGGTTGTCACTGTGACAGCCTGACGTCCTTGGCAGATGGTATGTTTTTTTCATTACATTTATTTTTAAAATTATGTTATAGTCAACAAAATCAAATATGGTGTGTGTGTGTGACTGACTGTTTTGTGGGGGGGGGTGTGCTATGATGCCTGTTGAAGTCAGAGTGTCAACAACTTGCAGGAATTGGTTCTCTCCAACCTTTGAGTCCCAGGGATCAAACTCAGGTCATCAGGTTTGCCTGCAAGTACCTTTACTGGCTAAACCATTTTACCAGCCCAAATAGTATGGTTTCTTCCAGAAATACAGCCATAATCATTTCTCAGACTTTTGGTTAACATCAGTTAAAGATCAAGCCACAAAGACAAGAACTTGAGGGCCACAGGGAAGCTGAGCCTTAAAAGAAATAATCTCGGTCATTTATTCATACATGTGGAATTCATCCATGCCTAACCATGGCATATATTGTGCACTTGTGATTCAAGGACTCTGAAAATGAATTATAATGAGTAATTCGAACTAAATCCTACCTGCTGCTTTACCCCTGCCTTTCCCTCTATCTGCATCCTCTCTGCACCACCTCCTCATTGCAACCCCAGCAGAGAGTAGCCTGTCCCTGTCACTGCTTTACAATATAGACATGGATTGGAGCTTCTTCAAATATTCAGCACGAGCTGGGGATTTCCTTCTCTCCCTTATTTTACCCATTGTTTTCTCACACAGGTTATAAGTACATGTCCTTGGCCTTGAACAGGACTGGGAGAAGCATTGTGTACTCCTGTGAGTGGCCTCTTTATATGAGACCTTTTCAGAAGGTGAGCTAGTGAGCCCAGAATCTAAATTTCAGAACGCTTATAATTACAGTCGAAGCTTCCTCTAACCAGAAAACTGTGTTTGATTTTTTTCCCCCTTTTATTTCACTGTTCACCAGAAAATCCTGCCAATGTTTGCTCCAAATTCTATCTTGAATTACTAACATCTGTCATCCCCACCACATCTACACTGGCATTCCAGGCCACTCTCATCTCTCACCCAGCCTGCTCTGACAGCCTGATCTCTCTACTTCTGCTTGCTTCCCTGCCCCCACCATTTTCCAAGCAGCAGCAGAACTGTCTTCTAAGAAACGTCAAGGGCATCCCATCAGTCCCCTCCTTAAAACTCCCCCCCCCTTTCCTTCCATTGCACTTGGAATACAATCAGGCTCCATTAACCTGCCTCTTGCCCGCCTCTCCATCCCCCAACAGCTCTTTCCCTCCCTGTGCTATTTTTCCTTCTGTTCATCACATACTGTATTTACCTTGTTGGTGTGTATTCACTGTGCATGGTACTAGGCAACACAAAGATATTTTCATTAGAGTCTATGTCTTTTCATAAAAGTTGCTGACAAGCCTGCAACCAAGCTTTTAAAAGGGTTGGCTACTTAACATTGAAATCTGACCAGATGCTGCAAACTTGAGTCTTCTCCATTTTAAAATAGTCTGCTGCCCATTTACTCTCTCATCATTTGCTGCTTGGTTTCCCTGTAATAGCGTATCTTTATTGTTTACTTGTTTGTCCATCTCCCCACTAGAATGTAAATCCAGGAGGGTAGGTCTTTCTCACTGAATCAATCCCTATTATTTT
>NC_022026.1:38440777-38458896 GCF_000317375.1 Microtus ochrogaster | reverse complement strand
CTCGAACTCACAGAGATCCGCCTGCCTCTGCCTCCCGAGTGCTGGGATTAAAGGCGTATGCCACCACCGCCCGGCCCTATTATTTTCTTGAAATTTTTAGATAGTCTTTTTCCTCAACATTGTAGCCCTTGGATATCACACCTACATATCTACATAAACTGATTCATTCCACAAAGTACTTGTCTCGGATTCAGATTTTATCGTGTTTAATGGCATCCTATATAATTTTATAAGCCTTATTTCTACTTAGATCATTGTAATTATTTTATTAAAAACAGAAACATGCCCACTTTAGGCTAGTTTACAGATTCCAGTCAAAAACAAAGTTCTTTCATAATGCCAGGCAGTACCTAGGCAGTAAAGTGCATAGCCAGCATAAATAATATTAAAGTCACTTTAAACAGGAACTTAAAATTATATGGCCTACATATGAAGTGAACATCTTCTAGTGAAATTCCCTTACATTTAGAACTCCAGGCTTTGTTATTTGTTATGGGGAGACTTTTGATCTGTATACTATAGAGGCCATCAGTGCCTCCTTTAAACTGATCATTAGCATCTCATAGCAAGTTAACCAATTCTGTCTTTTTATAGCCCAATTATACAGATATCCGATATTATTGCAATCACTGGAGAAATTATGATGATGTTTATGATTCCTGGGAAAGCATAAAGAATATCTTGACCTGGACAACAACTAACCAGAAAGAGATTGTTGACGTCGCTGGACCAGGGGGTTGGAATGACCCAGACATGGTAAAGATCTGAGCCCTCCTCATTTAAGAGCTGGTAGCTTTGTTTCTGTTGATGCCTGGGTCTGAGTGCAGGACCTAGCACAAACCAAGCAAGGTTTTTAGGTTCTCCATGAGCACATCCATCACAGTGCTGTGGAAAATGTTTTTTTCTCAGTCAACCATCTAGGAAATTGTTTAAATGTTCTGACAAATACTGTGTAGCTGGAGTCTCAGCACTCAGAGACAAGCAGGAGAGTGGCTCCAAATTCAAGGCGGAAAGGTTAGCCTGGACTATATAGTAAGACCTTATCTCCAAAAAAAGAAAACAAAGAACAACTGGGGGGGGTGCAGGTATCCAGTCAGAGAAGCGAACCCACAAAGAGATGAGAATGAAATCCCAGTGCAGATTGACTTCGTCAGCCTGGATCCGACTTCGGAGTCTGATGCCAGGTGGTTCACTGTCAGCATATTTAAAACACAGTAAAATTTGGGAAAAGGTTTCCAGGCAGTATCACTCCAATCCTAGGTGTACAATAAAGCTTATGTGTGGCTACATTGAAACTTACACAGCAGAGTGTGGTGGTGCACACCTTTAAACCCAGCACTTGTGAGGCAGATGCAGGCAGACCTCTGAGTTCAAGGACAGCCTGGTCTACAGAGCTCCAGAACAGCCAGGGCTACACAGAGAAACCCTATCTTGATTCTTCCCGCAGGGCTACACAGAGAAACCCTATCTTGATTCTTCCCGCCCCACCAAACAAAGAAAGACTTACATGGTACATGTGACCATGAGGGTGGGTTCCTAGCTAAAAGGCCTAGAATCTAGTGTGGTCCCTGGTAGCATAGAGGTCAGCAGAGCATAAAGTGTGCGACCTCTCCCCTAAGGATGGGTAATGGTCTAGGAGGGAGGAGTCTGGGATAACCATTCTGGGGAATTGGGGTGAGGTCTGCCTCCACAGATAACAAAGTCACCAGTTGTTAAAAGCCACTCCCAGCTTTCCCGGTAGGAAAGCAGGTATTTTATCTCTTCCCTCAAGAGGCCCTGTGTGTTGAACATTCCAGTTTTCCTTAATGCTTCAATGTGAATACAAGGATCTCTGTGCCCTAACAACAAAAAAACCAAACATTTGAATTTTCCCTTGCCTCATTCCTTTCCTGTTTGTTCTAGTTAGTGATTGGCAACTTTGGCCTCAGTTGGGACCAGCAGGTAACTCAGATGGCCCTCTGGGCTATCATGGCAGCGCCTCTACTCATGTCCAATGATCTCCGACAAATCAGTTCTCAAGTCAAAGCTCTACTTCAGAATGAGGATGTAATCGCCATCAACCAAGACCCCTTGGGCAAGCAGGGGTACTGTTTTAGAAAGGTAAGTAGTATTTCGTGGGAGAAAACTGACCAGGAAGATACTATCCTGCCTTAAAGTTTATCATTTGTAGTATCTTATGATGGCCTTTTAATACTTAAGTACCAAATTATCTTAAGCCTAACTGTGACACACGAAGAAATGATTGGCTTATTTTTTAGTTGTTTTTCCCTTGAATTTGCGAACTGAGTAATTAGAGCTATTACTGAGTTTTTCCTTTGTTTGGTTTTTCGAGATGGGGTTTCTCTGTGCAGCTCTGGCTGTCCTGGAACTCCCTCTGCAGATCAGACTGGCCTCCGAGCCAGAGACCCACTACCTTTGCCTCCTGAGTGTTGGGAGGATTAAAGACGCTCAGGATCCCAGTGGTCTTTTTGTTTGTTTTTCAAAACAGGGTTTCTCTGTAGTCCTGGCCAGCCTCGAACTCAGAGATCTGCCTCTGTATCCCAAGTGCTGGGATAAAAGGCGTGCGCCACCACCGCCTGGCTACTTTTTAACTTCTAAGACATCCTGCTGGCTGATCTTAATTTTTCCTCCAAGTTTATGATAGTTCTGACAATAAGGCTGAATATCAAGTAAGGCCAGTAATGGGGTCCCCATATGCTTACACTTCTTTTCTTGACTTTCCAGGAAGACAACATTGAGGTTTGGGAAAAACCACTCTCAAACTTAGCCTGGGCTGTAGCTGTGAGAAACCTGCAGGAAATTGGCGGACCTCGTTCTTACACCATCCAGGTTTCTTCTCTAGGTCAAGGAATAGCCTGCAATCCTGGTTGCATCGTGACGCAGCTCCTCCCTGTGAAAGAACGGCTAGGCTTCTATGAATGGACTTTAACCTTAAAAACACGAATAAATCCCTCAGGCACTGTTCTGCTTCGGCTAGACTATGTCTGAAGGCAGAGATGTACATTAAATGGCCAGTGTTACTAAGACCAAAACACTCCCTGCCTCTTTCCTGTGATCCCTTTAATAAAGTAACCCAAAGTCATGGCCTTTAAAAGCTACTTGTCCTGGTAAGTTTTTGAAAAGGCTTTTGAAACAAAAGTGGGTACTCTTGTGCCAGATGCTAACAGATGCTTCAGGTGTTCTGGTTCATATTTGAATAAGAATCCATAAAGCCGGGATTTTAGAAAAAAAAAATCTACGTTTATTTTTATGTGTTTGAGTGTCTTGCCTTCATGTATGTGTTCCACATGCATGCATGATGCCCAGGAAGACAAAAGGGTATAGGGTCCTCAGGAACCAGAATAACAAGATTGTTCTTGATTACTAGCTATAGAGCCTGGATTTAAAGACTTGCCAACCACATGCTGACCACTAGGTGAGTCACTTGGTATGATTTGCTTACAGTTTATTGCAAAGGAAAAATGAAATCAGCTTCCTCGGTAGAAAGATGGCAGTTGATGGTCAGGTGTAATAGCAGTGCTTTTAATCCCAGTACTGGGAGGCACTGCAAATAAAGACAACCAAATGATGAACTGCCCTGACAAACTGAGCTATTCAGGCAGCTTCAACCAAATTAGCAGACGTGCCAATCCATGCCATCCATTTAACTATACTCTCACAAAGCAATTGTGCATACACATAATCACAGCATTCAGAAGGCTGGAGGACCACCAAGGTTGCCCACACGATGAGCAAGCATATATACCTGATATTCTCAATCCACAAAAATGGTATTAAAATCGCCCACCTGAGATACTAAAGGGAGCAGATAATTTTTTCAGGAAGTCTTAATGACCTGGGTTTGACCCTGGAACCCTTAGTAGGAAACTTTCAAAAGCTGATTTCTGACCCCTACATTCACACCAAAAAATTTAAACCCCAGACATGGGCCGTAGTAGCTAACTCAGCAGATTGAGAGCAGTTGCTGCTCTTCCTGAGGACCCAGATTAATTCCTAGCACCCACAAGAGGTGGGTTTGTTGGGGGGCACTTCAACAGTCTCACCTAAAAGGTATGTGGATAACTCAAGGTGTTTAAAGGAACATAATCTAAAGCAAGCAATGTGTATTGGAAGTCTACTATGCTGTCTGGAGAACTGTGCCAAATTGCCCCACTATACGCCAGAAGTAGCAAAAGACTCCTATACCTTAAAATAAAAGTATTTAGGATTTTATAACCAGTAACTCGTGTATTTTAAGCTGTAAGTGGGATCCCAATGACTAGTCACATTTCACACCAGCTCAACAAGGTTCAATCCTAAAGTAGCACTCAGCCAACAAGCTGAGGGAATTTCTTGACAGCTTCAGTTTTTTTTCCTTCCCAAAAGACCAACTGCAATCAAACGAGGTTGAGTGAAAGCTCATGATTTTATTGTCTTCATAACAAGGTCAGCTTAGAACTGGATCACTTGGCCCTGTAAACAGAACATAAGAACAAAGTGGTGTGCTTGTAGTTTTTAAGAAACCTTCCATTATCCATGGGCTTAGTAGTTGGGTGCCTGCCTACCATGACCCTGGCTTCAATCTAAGACCACAAAACATTTCTAAGGAGACCCTGTTGCCCACACACTAAAATCCTTAAGCCATTCAGATATACTGGTGTTAGATTTTCAGCTAATAAGGCACATAAAAAGCTCACAAATCTGAAAAACAAAACCTAAAAATAAAATACTTGCCAAGCGGTGGTAGTGCACACCTTAATCCCAGCACCCGAGAGGCAAGGGCAGGCAGATCTAAGTTTGAGGCCCGCCTGCTCTACAAAGGGAGTTATAGGACAGCTGGGCCTACACAGAGAAACCCTGCCTCGAAAAAACAAAACAAAAAAACCATCCTCCTGGCAGTGGTGGTGCACACCTCTAATCCCAGCACTCAGTAGGCAGAGACAGGAGCGATCTCTGTGTCTGAGGCCAGCCTGGTTTACACAGCAAGTTCAGGACAAACTCCAAAGCTACAGAGAAACTCTGTATTGAAAAACCAATCCCACAAAAAACCTCTGGTCCCAAGCATTTCAGCTGTGGGCTATGGAACTTGTTTCTTCAGCTGTGAACAATTACTGTTGAGGATGCCCTGTGGCACAGTAAGCTCACAGTTTCCTCTACAAGTAAGGCCAATTTCAAAGGAGAGTACCTTTCTCTTCTTATCACCACCCAGTTCAAAGTGCTTGCATCTCTTAATAGCCAGCATCCTCTTAGATCTGCAGTTGGGCTCCACACATTCCAGTCTCAGCACAATCTTCTTTGTAGTTTTTGCCTACAAAAGAAATGAAGTCAAATCCTTCACAAAATTAGGTTGCCACAATCTGTATTCAGGTATGGAGAGAAAAAAAGATCCAGAAGCCAATCACTTTGCGCTAAACAGTAGGAAAACTGAAAGTGGATCTGGTTGTGCACACCCCCAGCACTTGAGACAAGCTGCAACCACATGAATTTGAGGCCAGCCTGGGCTACATGACATTGCCGCCCCCTACCCCAAAAAAAAGCTACTTTAAAATTTGTAGCCTTTCAGGCTATTTGTATTCTTTAGTGGTTACGTCAAATAAAGGCCAGCCAAATTTATGCAAATATGAAATAGAACTTTTGGGGTTCACCAATTTTCTCAAGACTTCAATTAGCCCTAAAATCAGTTCCACTCCCCGCTAATAATCAACTTTTTTTTAATAGAGGGTTTCTATAGACCCACCTCGCGGGGGCTGGGATTAAAGTCATGCACCACCGCCACCTGGCTAATAATCAACTTTTAAAAATACACTAATTTAGTGATAGGTTTGTTGCTAGTTTGCAGTCTGAAAGCTGAAACACCTCCCTCTTCCGTACAAAATGGGCTGAACATTTAAACGAACAAGCATTCCTATTACCCGACACCCACTCCAGGACCCAAAGAACTCATTTAATTTCTACAACCAGGCTGGCAGAGTAGGAACAAAGAGATGAATAAATGCAGGTTCCCTAAAGAAGAAACTTCATGAAACTGGAGAAGAATCTAGAATTCAGCCAGTGGAAGGCCTACACATGCACTTTAAGACTTCATGAGACTGAGAAATCCAGAGAGCCCTTCACGGCAATACAGGGAATCGAACCTGGGTTGCCCTCAAACTCTACCACTGAGCCTCCAGCAACAAAGAGCTTAGGAGTCAGACATGACAATAAACGAATGAACGATCTTACTGGGTACACACATCATTCCCTTCTTAGGAAAGCAGGGCACATTCCTTCATTTTTGCCTCTTTAAAGTGAGATGCTATACTCAAGACTATAGTCAGATCTGGGTTGACTCCCAGCTCCATTGCCTTGGAAACATTCCTGCCGCTAAGGGGGATAACTTAGCTGGAACACTATACTGCTTGTACACTAGAGATGGCAAATGCCAAGGTCCTTACCACAATAATCAAGAAACATGTCAGTTAGGAATCACTAACCTTTTTGCGGAAAATAGGCTTAGTCTGCCCACCATAGCCACTCTGTTTCCTGTCATAACGCCGCTTTCCTGAAAAAAGTTATTTGTTATGGTATGCTGTACACAGATCCTATGTCAAAACAGCCACAAGTAAAAGTCTCAAGTTTAAATTGGAGGGGGGAATGCTTGGACTTGTTAATACTTCTCACAAGTGTCACATCAAAACCAGTTTACATGCAGAAACAGGCACAGCCCCAACCCTTGAGAGGCTGAGGTAGGACTGCTTATTCTGGACCAGCTTGCTTTACATAGCTGGCGTTTAGCTCCCACCAACTCCCGATCCCTATACCCTAGCCAACATCAAATTACATATAAGCAGCTTACCCTGGGCATACAAAGAATCTTTGCCCTTCTTGTACTGGGTCACTTTGTGGGGTTGGTGTTTGCCACATTTCTTGCAGAATGTACGGCGGGTCTTAGGAACGTTCACCTAGTTTTAAAAAAAAAGTAAGTAAAGTGTTCAGAACGTGCAGCTACCGGACCGCAATGACCCAGCACCCTCCCTGGATCCAGATGAAGCTAACTACAGCTACTCAGTAAAACACAACCACCATGTAGATTTAAAAGGTGGTTCAGTCACACGCGCCAAACTGTATCCACCCGCAGCTAAATCGCCCCACCACTTCAATTCCTCCGCCCAGAACTTCGCTCCCTGCGTTCCCTGTGTGTCGCTCTCGGCAATGCTAGATTTCTTAGGTACATCGAGGTCCTAACGGAGCCTTGACGCAATCTGGGACAATACTGTCCACGCCGGCTGCAAGGATTGTGCTGGATACTACGAAACCCCGATACGCGATCATACCATGTTGGCGGGTGCGATATCGGCACAGAAAGAAAGAGGGAAGGCCAGCAACGGAAGTTTATAGGCGGTGCCTGGGTGCACTTCCTCAGAGCAGTGGGAGACAGCTACCATAGAGTCTGTAAGGATCCCAGCGCAGCGCCCTCGGATGGCTGGATGATTTGCCTCAGCCGCAGACAGGCGCTTCAGTCAAGGCTCCGCCTTAAGCCTATGGCTCTCTCCTCCACTTCCTCCCGCCTAGCGCCCGTCAGCTTTCATTACTCCACCCCTTTTGGAGGACTTTGCAATTTAGTAGCTTAAGCAAAGAAAGCAATGCTCTTCCCAGACTCTGATCTCCCGTGTTGGAGCAGACCAGGGACTAGGATCAAGTGGGAGGGGTCTTCCATCTCAGCCTAACATTCTTGTTCCACTTCAAGGAAACTGAAACGATCTTAAACAGCAAAATGTGGCTCACGGAAGCCCTGGGAGGTAGCCAGTCGCTTCAGCTCATTTAGTTAATGTCTATTCTGTTTCAGGCACTGTTGTAGGAGCAGGACATAGTAATTATGTTCATTACTGTCCAATCTCAGGCTAAGTACTTTGTAGAAAAAAAAAACAATGAAAGCAGTACCTTTTAGCTGAGGAAGTAAATTGGCTGATTTTAAAGTTATGAAAACTAGCAATGAATTTATCCGGCTTCTGAGATAGTTGGGCCAACCAAGAAAACATACCTCAGCTTCCCTGAGTACTTGGCAGCGGACATGTATGAAGTTTCAAGTTAGTCCAACCGAGAAAGGTTGAAGGAAACTAGCTGAGTTTTAAAATAGATTCTCAGAGTGAGTCTAGGAGGAACGTGGTAATGCTACTTCCATTTTCCAGGGGGAGGGCATTCATCCAGTAGCATGTGAAAGCTTTGGTCCACCGTCAACAGTAGTAGAAGCACACCTCACCCCCATGCGTTCTGTGATTCCAGAATTCTTTTTCCTTTACTATCACATAATATTATAATATGATCATATAATATATGGCCTGCCTATTATAACAGCTGTCTTTGGGGTGGGGAGAGCCTCAGACATCCCAGGGTGACCTTAAACTCACCTATGTAGCTGACGATGGCTGTGAACTCCTGATCCTTATCCTGAGTGCTGGGGGCCACATGTATGTGCTATGTGCCACCGTGTCTGGATGCCTGCCTCTTGAATCCTGCCAATCTTCAGCAGCTGTTTCCTATGACTAGTATTTACCAAATGAGGAAACTGAGGCACCTGACCTATCCAAAGTCACACCCATGGTTATTTTGGAAGTTGGAATTCAATCTTCGGCCATTTAACAACACATAATTCCTAGTCTTAACCAGTATATTGCCCAGGGAAAGAGGCACCTACAGGGTAGATGTTTGGGCTAGAATGCAAGAGGAGGCAGCAGTGGCCCAGGAGCTGATGTTAGGAGGCCCAGGACATCTGCTTGTATGATGCTCCAGAAACAAGTTGACTCCACCCACATTTTTGTTGGGTGATCCCCAGGGCTAAGATAACAACACCACCATAGCCCACTGCATTTCTTTGCCAAGCTGCCAACCTGAAGTCCAGCAATATTTTCCTCTGTCTAGACTCGTAAAAACCTCACTGGCCTTTAGGGAGTTTCTAAAGTTATTCTTTGTTTTGTTTTTCTGTTTTGTCTTGTTTTTGTTGTCCATGTAAGTAATCTGGAGATAAAAAGACAATTAGCCTTCTTCATCTAATCAAACTTTGTTTCTTGACTCATTCCCCATGTGATGTGGTTTGAGGAACTTTTTTGTTTGTTTGAAACAGGCTTTCTCTGTGTAACAAACTCTCTTTGTAGACCAGGCTGGCCCGGAATGCACTGAGATTCGCGTGCCTCCGCATGCACCACCACTGCCCAGCAGAACTTTTTATTTTGAAATAGTTCTTGACAAAATTGCATCTATTTAAGGTATACAATATGATGATATAGGCCGGGCAATGGTGGCGCACGCCTTTAATCCCAGCACTCGGGAGGCAGAGGCAGGCGGATCTCTGTGAGTTCGAGACCAGCCTGGTCTACAGAGCTAGATCCAGGACAGACTCCAAAGCCACAGAGAAACCCTGTCTCGAAAAACCAAAAAAAAAATATATGATGATATACACTTATCTTGCATAACTGCCACAGTCAACACAACCATCACCATCCAATATTGCCTACGTGAGTGTGTGTGTGTGTAGGGGTAAAAACACTTAAGTCAGCTCTCTTATCTAATTTCAAATAAACAATAGAATATTAATTAGACCCCCCAAATTATTCATCCTATAGTTCAAAATTTGTTTAGCAATAGTCTACATGTCTCTGCTCACTATTTTCCCAAAAATGAAACACTCAGAACTAAAGACAAAAATCTAGGTATAGTCGGGCATTGCACAGTTGTGTGAGACATTCACTTTCCTCCAGATATTTTACTTCTACAAAAAAGCCCCATGTCATCTCGATTCTCAATCATATATGTTTCTGCTTTGTCATTTCTTTTAGCTTCTGTCAGCAAAGCTCAGGTACCATTTTCACAAGCACTACTGCCACCTCCTCTCCTTCTGTGGACATTGAACACAAGTCATCAGGCTTGGCAGCAAGTCCTTTTTCCTGCTGGACCGTTTCGCCAGTCTATCCAGTGGTAGTCACTTGCATCTGTGCTATAAGCTTATTTGTCCGTACTGTTCCGTTTGGGCATGGTTCTGTTGGTACGAATGAGTGTGCTAGCTGAGTGGCTGGGAGCCAAGGGTGAAGAAGTAGCTTTTTCTGCCCTTCCCCTTTGCCTCCCTGTTTATTTTCCCACGGTGCCCCTATGAACTCGCAATTCCTATCGCAAACGGACCTTTAGAAAGGATGGGGCATGTGACAGGAGCATTGGACTAAAGAAAAGGGGAGGGATGGTCAATGTCTGTGGTCACTCCATTGGTGACTGGAACAGTTACTACATGTGACCAGGGAAAGGACATAACTTGTCAGTAAAGTAGAGCGAGCCATATGACACTTGGTGCCCATCCATCTATACCAATGCAATGATTTGCCAACCTGCCATTTTATAAATGCTTTTTTAAAAACTCCCGGTGCTTTCGACATTCTGATCTGTTTTTAGAATCAGTGATATGTTTCCATATTAGAGTATAGCATCTCAGGGAAAGGCGATACAAAGGTGCCGCATGACACGGACAAGAAAATCAGTCACCGGGGGCTCTGACACCTTCAAGTTTGTGGCAGATACTGGCTGCATTTCTTTAGAGAATCCTTGGGGAGAAAACAGAAGGTGGAACACAAACTAGGGGCCCGCTGAGGTAACATGCAGGTTTCAAATAACATGTCTTGTTTACTGCTTTGCAGAATCAAAGAAAATGCTGTAAACTGTTTATCTTTGAGAGAGAAAAAAATGAGACAGACTCTTCTATGCTGTCCAGGCTTTGAACTTGTGACCAGCCTACCTGCATCACCCTAGCAACTGGATTAGAAGTGTGTTTCCTCATGAGGTTGAATCTTGAAGGAAGAATATTCACGAAAGAACATTCACCAAAGAATGGGGAAGGGCACAAGTCTTTGTGTGGGCTTACATTCAGGCATATTTATCTGTAGAAAAAAAAAACTTTCTTAGAAAATGACTCAGCAGGGGAAGTCTTGTCTCTACCTCTGTCAGGCTATGTATTTCAGGGTCTCTGAGGGAGCCCTCTTCATCCTTCAAGTCGAACTGCCTGACCCTGAGTCTCTGAGGGGACAAGAGACCTTGAAGACACTGGCTTGGTTCTGTGTCTTGCCAGCTTGGACATCTCTCTTCCTGTGCTGATCACCCCCCACAGCTCTTTAGGTATGTCTTCCCTTTACCCCAGGGAGGGTAGCCTGATGACCTGTGTGTTCGGTCCTGCCCCGTAATCTTAGGGGACTCAGCAGCCCTGGTAAAGGTAAGGTTCTCTCCAAGCTGGACTCTATTAGCGAAAGAGGTCCCAGGCAAATGAGGGTGGGGAGAGTTGGGGGGAGCAGAATGGGGACAGCAGCACGGAACCAGAGACCATATTGCTAAGAAGAAAAAAAGGCATTGGTTTAAGTCAGGAAACAAAAAAAGGGAACTGAGTGGCTGCAAAAGGGTGGGGTTTGTTCAGACTGTCCTTCCTCTCTGGACTGTAAGAATATGTCTCCAGGGCCAGTGTCTTCAGAGAGCGAGTCCCACCTTCCAAGTCCCGGCATCTCATTACATCTGGGAAGCTGCCTGCATTAAGTCAGAACTGAGGTGGGTCTGAGGTGACGCAGAGACGGGGTAGCAGCCGTAAGGACTTCTGTTGGGACCCTGAAAGGACAGACAGGAAACATGGCTGCTTCCATGTATCTGCTGGTGGAGGAGACTCATGGAGAGTGGGAGTTGTCACCAGCAGAAGACCCTGGCATGCCCTTCCAATGATGGAGGGGAATGTAAAGGTCTTCTGGAGAGGGCCAGCGTGGTGGGGTGGCTGGAGGAAGAGGAGACAGTGACCTGAGGTGACCATCTGAAAAGGTAGCCAACCTTGGAAATGGAGCTCTGCAGCTCTTGGTGGGAAAGCAACATTACAGACAGCCGTAGGTTGAAAGCAAGCCATTTTCACCAGATACTGCTTGAAGACCTGAAATGTGTTCTCATATCAATGAGACCCTTAGAGGAAGGAATTCTAAGAGGCTGCTTAAGCTGCAAAACCTCTAAAATAGCTCATGGGTCTCAAATGGCAGTACTAACCGGGGAAAGGCCTGTGCTGCATGGCACGGAGGCGAATTGGCTTGGCCTTCAACAGACCAAATATTACGAGGATGAGAGCTGGCTTCTAGGAAGGATTGTGTGGAGGCTGTGGGAACCTCGTGGTAACAGTGGGTAGGAGACAGGGCCAGCGCAAAGCAGCCTCCGCCCCAGCCGAGACAGTGTGGCCAACCCCGGAGGTCTCCGGGAAAGTTTTTCCTCTTACCATTGCCTACCATGTGCATGGCTGACTTTTCTCCTGCCTTCATTATTTCTCCTCTCATTTCCTGGTCGCTATCCCCTGATCCAGAAGCAGCACTTAATAGCCTTTAAACTGTATAAAATTTATCTTGCCACTTTCTCCTCAAGCTATTTTTCCTTTCTCTTCCCCCTTTCCACCTGCCTGTTGCTTTGCTTGGGCGTTCTTGCCGGGACTATGTGTGTAAATAAACGTAAAGTCATTAAGACAGGCCCCTGGCCAAAGTAAATGTTGTATCTCAGCGGTCCTTACCAGTTTTGTTCCTCCCGAGCCCTGCCAGCACCACACCTCATAGGGTTGGCCTAGGAGCAAATGGTGTGAGATTTAGATTCAGACTGCTGCTCTGATCAAGCCGACAGAGGCATTCTGGAGTGAGTGGCTAGACCTCCAAATGAACCGGTACTTTCCTTACAACCCAGCTCTCAAGGCTGGAAGGTTTATCCCCTGCTATGCAGTTCTAGAGCAGCAGTGGGGGTGGAGCTGGGGTGTTAATTCCAGAGGCAGGAGTAGCAGCAGTCCAGAGGCTGGCCAGGGGACACTGCAGGCAGCTCAGAGGCTGTCCTCTTTGCTGTTAGATGAACATTTTAGTTCGGCTCCTTCCCTCATTTTGCATGCCACACTTCTGAAGCAAGTGTACTATTGCCTTTTTCAATTATTTGAAATAAGCCACAAAACGCAAATTCTCATAGAAACCTGAAGTATTACACTCGTGCAGTATCCCTTAAGACTTGCCTTATCCACTCTATTCTGACTTTTTTGATTTATTTTATTTGGAACTAAAGTTTTACCCATTTAGCCGAGGCTATGTAGCCCAGACTAGTCTCAGACTTGTGTTCCTTCTGCCTTACTTTCCTGTGTGCTGGTATTGGTTGTGGACTTTACCACACCTGACCTGACTTTTAAAAAAAATTCAGGCTGTTTAATCTATTTGCTTGTCCAAAAATCCAGGTTCTTGTTGCTTATGGCTGTTGATGTTTTGTTCAGACACTTTGCAAATGCCTTATGGCGAAGAACTAGTGTAACTTTCCATCTTCTCATAGGGTCTTGATGCAATTTAAATAGTCACTATGATTTGTTGTTTCCATTTGAGCAAATTTCCCATAGAGTCTCTTGTCAGTGGTCTAGAGCCATAGCAGAAAGTCAGTTCTAACGGGGAAGATATGGCTGCTGAAAACCAAAGTTTGGGCCTTCTCCCAAGAGTCATCCATGTCTGTGTGCCTACATTCCCCTCAGCAATGCTGGGGTCTGATTGCTAATTCCTGAAGATAAAGGAGGCCTAGACACTAGACATTTGAGTGTAACCAAGCTCAAGGAACGGTTAAAGAAGAGTTGGGTGTGGTGGCACATACTTGTAATCCCAGCGCTCGGGAGGCTGAAGCAGGAGGATTACCTGGAGTTCCTGATCAACCTGAAAAGCAGAGCGAGACCTTGTTTCACAAATGTGGAGAAGAAGGAGGAGGGTGAAGGGGATGGAGGAGGAAGAAGTAGTTGTTGTTATGGAGGAGACTGACTTATTTTACTCCAAACCTGCTTGGTTATGCATGAAGCCGTCTGGGGAGGGGGAGGGGAACACGCCTCTGAGGAGCCTGAAACAATTGGGCCACGTGTAACTTTCAGTTTGTTGCAGAGGTTCATATAGAGCAACTGAGTATGATCGGGAGAGCTTCATAAACCTGGACCATTTAACCACAGGCATTCCTCCCCACGCCCCACTCTTTGAAAGGCCTCTTCCAATGAGCCACAAAACGTAAAGACTTTGGGTAACACTGGTTATCTGAGTCTCAGTTCTTCTCACTGCTGACCCTTACCAAAATGAAAATGACGTCTCACTCCTCGAAAGAAAATTCGGAGAGTTCCGAGGACTTGAAGTGTAGGCAAGTGGGAGATTAAGACAAACTAGAATTTGAGACCACTGACCCAGTGAAAAAGTTAGTGGGAAATAGAGGCAGACTAGAAAATGCCTGGCAGTGCAGTGGAAATGAGGTAAAGCTGGAGGGCAAAGGGGACTCAGGCTCTCAAAACCTGCTCTTTGGAAAGGACTTTGGAAATGAGTATCAAAATGCAAAGTGCACACACAGTTTTCACGTTTCTTTATGCATTGTGTGTGGTATGTGTGTGTCTGGATGGATGTGTGTCTGTAGTGTGTATGTGTGTGTCTGTATCTGTGCGTGTGTGTCAGGGTGTATATGGTGTATGGGTCTGTGTCTGGTGTGCATGCATGTGTGTGTGGTGTCTGTGGTGTGTGTGTGTGTGTGTGTGTGTGTGTGTGCATAAGTGTGTGCTGATGCTTTTAGAGAGTGTCAGATTCCCTTGAGCTGGAGTTCCTGGCAGCTGTGAAAGGCTTGATGTGGATGTTGGGAACTGAACTCAGGTCCTCTGGAAGAGTAGAAAGCCCTCTTCTTAACTGCTGAGCCATCGCTCCGATTCTTTCTCATTATTATTAATTATTGTTGTTGGTATTGCTCTTGCTATTTAGATTTTGTGGTAGGGTTTCTCTGTGCAGCTCAGACTGGCCTTAAACTCACTATGTGAGCCTCCTAGCTCAGCCTCCGGAGGGCTGAGATAACACGCCTAATTCACAGGCATGGCTAGGAATAATGGTAAACAAGAATCTTAGAAACTTTGTTTTCGCAAAAAGTATTGTTGCATGGATAGATGAATGGATACATAGATAACTTTAAACATAAGCAAACTATATATGATATGTGCAATATGAATGCAACTACAATAAGAATTGTGCACAGAAAAAATGAAGAAGATGCCAAAAATACTAACACATCTATATATGAGGTTTATAACTGATTTTTAAATTTTTAATATCCCTGAACTTGCAGAAATTTCCTACAATGAATTTGTGTTATTTTGATACAATAAGGAAAAATAAACGTTTAACCAAAGGGAAACAAAAATTCAATTAAAAATTGCTAGTGTTAGTGTTAGGCTTTACCATGAATTTGGTAGCCTGTAATGCTGACAAAATAAGTAGAGTCTAAACAATGTTTCAGTAGAGTCTAAACAGCGTTCCTTGGGAATTTACCACTCCTAATTGGGTTGCTTTGTTACTATGGAGATGACATTTTAAAGACCTTTCTTCTACCTGAGCATGATGAGTAGGCCTTTAATCCTAGACTTTGGAAGGCAGAGGCAAGAGGGTCTCTGGGAGTTTAAGGCCAGTTTGGTCTACGTAGTGAGTTCCAGGACAGCCAGGGCTACATAATGAGACCCTGCCTCAAAGAAAAGGAAATAAAGGGGAAGGGAAGGGACAGAAGGGGAGGCGAGGGGAGGAAAGGGGAGGGGAGGAGAGGAGAGATGGAAAGGGAAAGGAAGGCAAAGCCACTGAGTTTGATATCACCACATAACCTGGGTGTGGGGGTGCACACATCCCAACACTCAGGGGATAGAGGCAGGAGAGGATCAGAAGCCCAAGGTCTATCTTGACGACATAGAAAATTTGATAACAACCTTGGCTACATGGGACCTTGTGTCAAAAAAAAAATTCAATTTAAATCAATCTGGGAAGTAATGGCATGCTCACAAACTGCAAGAGCTACACAGCAGAGCTATAGAGGGATGGCACTGGACAAGTCACACAGCCTACAGATATTAGTGCCCATGGGTCTGTTGTGAAGAACAGCTGGAATAACACACATAAGATGTTGATCAGAAGCTGGGCTATATGGCTCAGTGGGAGAGCTCTAGACAAGTAGGAATAAGACCCTGAGCTTCATTCCCAGCACCACAACCAGAAATAATAATAATAAAAAAAAACAAAGTGCCTGACAGGTGAATGACACTGGAGCAGGAGTTCTCTTCCATATCCCTATAGAGAGAATCGAAATGACCAGAAGGAGAAATAATGAGAAAATGATACCTCTTGAATATTGTGACTAAGGAGTTGTTTGGGGTACTATTGATTCGCATCTGTCTCATGAACTCTCTTCAACCACAGGCAAGCTGTGTAGTTATGGAATGTCGCTCCAGTGTTGTCCCTGGCAGTGTTTTGTCTTATCATAAGTGAGGATGATTGCCACAGATGCTTTTATTTGTTGACTCTTCACGTGTTATTTATATTAATTCCCTGGCATAGTGCAGTTTGTATGATGAATGAACTCTTACAAACAGGCTTCCTCTTTCTGAATTCCACTGCTGCTTATAGAGCTGGGAGGATGCAAACAGTGGCTTTGTGTATTCCTTGTATTCAGACTTCAGTAATGTTATAATACTGAAACCATATGTCATACAAACAACTCAGATTTGCTGTCATTTTTCTCCCTCTTCTTTTTCATCATCTCTATGATCCTCTTTCAGTATATGCGACCTTTCTTCTGTTTCAACCCTGTCTCCCACCCCTTGATTAACACGAGCAGGAGCAGCCCTCATCATGCATGTTTTGTGTTTGGATCACTTCTATTAGCCAATGGAATTGTTAGAGACAAAATAGGAGTTTCCCACAATGAGTAGCTACAAGATTCTACCTGCTAACACAGAACAGTCCGCTACACTATACCAGCCTTCTGGGAGATGCAGAGATAGATGTTTCTCCTTTTCTATTATTGACTAAAGGACCAGAGGAGCCTAAGAAAGAACTGCCACATTTTGAGGTTGTGGGAGTCTGGATTTTACTCTAAAAAATGGGAGAGAAACAGTCAAGGGGATAACAAACTATGGAAATTGCAATAACTCTGCAGCTCAATGGTCTAGCGCTAGAGGCCATCTCACTCCTGGCTCAGAGGGGTGATGGTTGCTTACTTCCTCATACTGCAGCAGTAAACTTTACCTCAGCACAGGCATTTGAGAGAAACAGAAGGCTTCCTCTTGTATGAATTAGATGAGTTGAAGAAAAAGAAGGAAGGAAGGAAGGAAGGAAGGAAGGAAGGAAGGAAGGAAGGAAGAAAAGAAGGCAGAGGCGACACCCAGCATATGTCTTACAGGACATAAGAAGACATTATCAGGACTGAAAACAATGCTGGGTCTAACCAGGGAGTGTGTCCACTAAGATTCACAACATAATTAAAGGTCAAAGGTCCCGCGACCTTTACTCTGGCACACACAAACAACTGGGCATGGTTTGTTGGAATGCTTTTGATCCTCTGTACTGCTTATGCTACTCACTTGCCTTAGGGTTTTATTTTGCCTTCTGTAATTTGGGTCTGCGATTCTGAAAAAGGTGCTTGATGTCATTCACCATGATGCATGAGTGCTAGTATTTCAAAGGTCTCCACGACTTAACAGCTAAGAAGACTGGAGTATGCTTGCGCTTTTACCACTACTTATTAGGAAATGGGGGGCAGTGCTCTAAGAGGAACTTCTTAGGTGTTTGGGCTGAAACCGAAGGTAGGACGGATTGCTCATAATCTTGCCAGCTTGTCACTCTGGTGGGAGTCCATTTTAGGCAGAGGCCAAGAAGGAGACTAATGCAGCGAGGTGCAGGGAAAGGTTTGCGTTTCTGCATCCTTTCTCTCTAAAGATCACCAACAAAACGTTAGTCCGGTTGATCCACTGCCAGAAGAGAGCAGCAGCTCTGCAGTAGAAAGATGGCGAAGATCATCATGAGCATTTGGACATTCCTGGGATCCGTTCTTGTCTTCCTGTCATGATAATAGGACTGTCTGCACTGCAAGACAGCGCCAAATAACTGTGGAGAGCACCGGGCTTTGAAAAAAGACAGCCCCTTTCTCTCCCTACTGAAAAAGAAGCCAGTTTATCAGTGAAAAAAAAAAAAGGAAAGTGCACCGGGCGGTGGTGGCACACGACTTTAATCCCAGTACCCAGGAGGCAGAGGCAGGCGGATCTCTGTGAGTTCGAGGCCAGCCTGGTCTACAAGAGCTAGTTCCTGGACAGGGACAGAGAAACC
>NC_022026.1:38438080-38439562 GCF_000317375.1 Microtus ochrogaster | reverse complement strand
CATGAGCTGAATCAGTCGAATGGCAGTTATTGTGTGTTCATAAGTACAGGTGAACCCTCCGGTGTCCTTTTGGTGACAAACCTGAATGGGTCAACTCTTGAAAAATTATATCTATTGTTCAGGAAACTGGCAACAGAAAGTCCAGTATCTGCCATAGTGAAGTTCTGGTGCCCGAATTATCCCTTCTGAGAATATCCGGGTCAAGAGTTTCACAGAAATGCTGGCCTTTTACAGATTCTGGCCACTTGGCAGAAAAGGATAAACAGTGTAAAGTGGTGTCTCGACGTTACCAAAGGCCTGGTATATGTTGTTGGTTAGCTAGAGCATTCAGTTCCCTTACACAAGAAGCCAGGCATGGTTCAGTGTTCATTTCACTGAACCTGAAATTTGACAGAGTTGGGGACTGTTGAAGGAGGAGATCAGACAGACAGAAGACGCCTTGCTAGTGTTGCGCATGCATGTTTCATTTCAAACGGGTAGTAGGGCTGAGGAGGAGCCAGGAGGGATAGAGATGACTGTGGTAAAACCTCACGTTCTGTCCTTATCCATAGCACAGCAGCGAGTCCCGACGAGAGGAAACCATGGCTGCAGTGATCCTGGAGAGCATCTTTCTGAAGCGCTCCCAACAGAAAAAGAAAACATCCCCTTTAAACTTCAAGAAGCGCCTCTTTCTCTTGACTGTGCAGAAACTTTCCTACTATGAGTATGACTTTGAACGTGGGGTAAGTTTCCCAAATGTGAAGTCTGAAATTCACCATTTCAAGGATTTAGTCAGTCGTCTTGGGCCTTAGGTGAGACACGAAATGGGTCTTCCATGGTCAGGGTAGGAGGGCATAGAAATAAAATTGACCTAAGTACAACAAACTCTGACAAGTATTTCCTAGCCTAGGACTAGGTACAATCATGCCAGGGGAAAAAAAATCAGGCCTTTAATCCCAGCACTCAGGAGGAAGAGACAGGCAGATCCCTGTGAGTTCAAGGTCAGCCTTTTCTACTGAACTAGTTCCAGGACAGGCTCCAAAGCTACAGAGAAACCCTGTCTCTAAAAACAAAACAAAACAAAACCAAACAAAACAAAACAGAAGAAGGTGATTGAATCTTGTGGTTGGTAATAACTCATATGAGCCAGGCGGTGGTGGTGCATTCCTTTAATCCCAGCACTGGGGAGGCAGAGACAGGTGGATCTCTGAGTTTGAAGCCACCCTGGTCTACAGACTGAGTTCTGTAGGCCAGGCTCCAAAGCTAAAGAGAAACCCTGTTTCGAACCACCCCCCCCCAAAAAAAACAAACCCACAATTCATATGCTTGTTGAGAATAAAATCCAAGAAGTCATCATTGCCTATTTCTTGTGACAAAATTGCACATAATTGTTTATCCTTCTATGTAATGTGTCTCCAATTTGGTATTTAAAGGTTAGATAGATGTTGGGTTATTTTTTTACTTTAAAAATAACAGGTTCTCACTTGGGAGGCAGAGGCAGGC
>NC_022026.1:38433366-38436835 GCF_000317375.1 Microtus ochrogaster | reverse complement strand
AGAGAGAGAGAGAGAGAGAGAGAGAGAGAGAGAGAGAGAGAGAGAGAGAGAGATTAAAAAAGAATTTGCCAAAAGAGAATTTGCTTGCTTTTGTTGTTGTTGTTTTGTTTTGTTTTCGAGACAGGGCTTCTCTGTAACTTTGGAGCCTGTCCTGGAAGTATCTCTTAGTTCCAGGCTGGCCTCGAACTCACAGAGATCTGCTGCCTCTGCCTCCCGAGTGATGGAATTAAAGGCTTGTGACACCACCACCGGGCTTGCTTGCATTTTTAAAAAAATTGTTTTATTTTTAATTATGTGGTGTGTGTGTGTGTGTGTATGTGTGTGTGTGTGTGTGTGCGCGCGCGCGCGCACGCTCGCGCATGCATGTTTGTGTTTGTGTGTTTACCCCCAGAGGCCAGTGTCAGATTCCTGAGTTAGAATGTCAAGCAGTTATGAGTGGGCATGGCTTTTGGGAACAAGGATGGACCCTCTGGGGGAGCAGTTATGTGCTCTTAACCACTGAGCCATCCTTTCCAGCCTGAAAGGTCTTCAGTCTCCCACGAATTGGTGATACCAAGTCAGCAGCTTTCCTTCTTAGCAGGTACACACTTAACCTGGAAAACTTTACAACCCCGGACATAAAATACTGCTGGACTGCCCTCTCACAGGGGCAAAGAGGACTGACTTTCCTCCTTCAGCTGTCAGTGTCAGAGCTATGGCTTGAGGAAGTCTCCATGCCAAGGCTGAACCACGGGAGAGTTGATTTTTAAAGAGTTGTATGTATGTATGTATGTATGTGTGTGTGTGTATGTATGTATGTATGTATGTATGTATGTATGTATGTGTGTGTATGTATGTATGCATGTATGTGAGTCTCACTCTGTATCCTAGGCTGTCTGGGATTCACCATGAAGCTCAGGGTGACCTTTAATTCTTTGTAATTCTACCTCAGCCCTCCAAGTGCTGTAATCACAAGCATGAAATTAGAGTCTATTTTTTTTAATTTCACAATTGCTATTTTATCATTTGTTTGTGTGGGGGTATTTTGCCTGTATGTATGTCTGTGCACTACATTCTCACCTTGTACCTACCTGAAGATGCCAGAGGAGGCATTGGATCACCTGGAGCTTTACTTCCAGATGCTTGTTAGCCACCATATGGGTGCTGGGAACTAAACCAGGGTCCTCTAGAAGAGCAGTCAGTGCTCTTAACTGCTGAGCCATCTTTCCATCTCCAAGATTAGATTCTTTAATATCTTAAAATCTATTCTCCCTGAATTCCCAGGCTCTTGCCAGGGAATAGCACCTGCTGATTATTGAGCTGATTTTTAAGTGAGTTTTTAATATTTATTTATTTATTTATTTATTTATTTATTTATTTATTTATTTATTATGTATACAATATTCTGTCTGCTTGCATGCCTGAAGAGGGCACCAGACCTCATTACAGATGGCTGTGAGCCACCATGTGGTTGCTGGGAATTGAACTCAGGACCTTTGGAAGAGCAGGCAGCTGATTTTTTTTATCATTTTATTTTTCCTATTTATAGGAGTATGCCTATCTAGTATAGAAACTGGAAAATATAGAAATAAGAAAACTAAGAAAAATGATGTATAATCCCACTATTCACTTAAATAATAATTACCATCTTGGTACATACAGGTTTTAATATATCTTCTCTACTAACAGCAGACATGCACTAATACATATTATACAATTAGAAGACAATACTACTATATACCTTGCTTTGCAATTTACCTTTATTTTCTTTGGGAAGGAGTTGGTGTTTTGGATTTTTAATTTATTTTTTTTCTGGGTGTATGTGGTCTAAGTGTATGCAAATGCGTGCACACCTGCTTGTGTGCATGTGGAAGCCAGAGGTCCAAGTCAGGGGCCGTTCTCTGTCATTCTCCTCCTCCTTTTCCCTTTGAAAGGTTTTCATTATATGTATCTATCCATCTGTCTGTCTACTTATTTATTTGAGACAGGTTCTCACTATGGACACCTGGCTGGCCAGGATCTCACTCTGTATACCAGGCTGAACTCAAACTCAGAGATCCCCCTGCCACTACCTCCTGAGTGCTGGGATTAAAGGCATGTACCAGTTTGCCTGGCTATACTTACCTATCTATATATTTAGCTATCTGGCTGGCTTGCTATTGCAGGTAAGTGGTTGAGGGCCAACGTGCCACAGCATGAGTAAGGAAATCAGAGGACAGCTTGAGGAAATCAGTTCTCCCCCTTCCATCACGGAGTTCCTGGAGATCTAACTCAGGTCATCAGGCTTGGTGACAAGTGCTTTTACTCTCTGGGCCATTTTGTTGGCCCTCTCCACCTTATTTTGAAAAACCATTTTATTACTTTATGTATATGGGTATTTTGACTGTATGTGTACCATATGGTTACAGTGCCTGAGAGGCCAGAAGAGAGAGTCAGATTCCCTGAAATTGGAATGACAAGACATTTGTAAGCGGCCATGTTGGTGTTGGGAGTCAATCCTGGGTCCTCTGCAAAAGTAACCAGTGCTTTTAGCCGCTGAGCCATCTCTTCATCACCCTGCCCTTATTTTTTTTTAGGCTTATTATTATGTGAATGTTTGCATGCATGTATGTGCCCTGCATACATACCTAGTACCAGGTGCCAGTGGAGGTCAGAACACTGCCTCAGATCTAGCGTAGGATTCCATGGAGCCGAAGTTACAGACAATTGTGAGCCTCCATGTAGGTACTGGGAATCAAATCTGGGTCCTTTGAAGATTAGCAAGTGTTTTTAACTGCTGAGCCACCTTCAGTCCCAACATTTTGAAGATGCTTGAGAGTGTTTTCCTGCATGTATATAAATGTAGCATGTGTGTGTGCCTGGTGAGACTAGAGGCCAGAAGAGGGTGTCAGATCCACTGGACCTGACGTGATAGGTGTTTGTGAGCTGTGGCGTGCATCCTGGGAGTTAAACTCCTTTGCAAGAGCAGCAAGTGCTCTTAGCTGCTGAGCCAACTCTCTGGCCCCAATGCTTTTGTTATTTTTGTTTCTATTTCGTTTCATTTTCTAGAAGTGGAATTGTGGTATCTTACAGTCCTGTAAACTATGTAGGGTGGTATTTTCTCCATCTTTATAACTTGAAATATTTTAAATATTAGTTAATTTTTCAGAGAAGAAAAATATTTCATTAGTGACTTAATTTTACTTATAAGACTAAACAATGTGTCTACTGCTCATTTCTATTTTTTTCATTTGTGAATTGCATGTTCATCTTTTAGCCCACTCTTATTGAGATATTTACTGTGTTTCTAACACTTTCAAAGACATCTTGATATAAGAGTCCTTTGTCAATATTAGTGTGTTGAAAATATTTTTCCAGTTTTTTTTTAAATCTCTAAATTTGGTTTGGTTTATTTTATTCTGCCCACCTAGTTGTTTCTTTCCTTCCTTCATTCTTTCCCTTCGTCTTCTCTCTCTCTCTCTCTCTCTCTCTCTCTCTCTCTCTCTCTCTC
>NC_022026.1:38422413-38432386 GCF_000317375.1 Microtus ochrogaster | reverse complement strand
AAACCCTGTATAGAAAAAAAAATAGAAAGAAAGTGTTTAGTTTGGGGCTTGGCTTCAGCGGGTTAGTTCATGATGATAGAGTAAAGGCATGTCCACAGTACAGCCTAGAGTTTACATCTTGATCCACAATTTGGAAACTGAGAGGCTGGGAATGAGTCTTTTGAAACCCCAAAGTCTGGCTCCAGTGACACGCCTCCTGCAACAAGACCACACCTCCTAGTCCTTCCCCACAGAAGTTCCACCAATCAAGGACCAAGTATTCAAATATATGTAAACCAATGGGGGCCATTCTCATTCAAACCACCACAACATCCACAGGTAACCATATTTCCTTTCTTCTTTCATTACAGAGGAGGGGTGAGGAGTCTAGTGAAATGGAACAGATTTCAATCATTGAAAGGTTCCCGTACCCATTCCAGGTGAGTTATTTTGTGTAACCCACTCCGGAAAAGCCTCTGTAATGAAGTCACTAGGGATCGGGTGAAGGATACTAGGTTCCGGTGAGCAGAAATTGAAGTAGTCAAGGAAGTCCTGTTAGGGAACCAGGCCCCTGCATGGTATGCTGTCACTGCGATGAGTTTTCAGCAGAGAAACAGTTTATCTCAGACACTCGTGGAAATAGGAGACGCGAGTCTCAAAGTGTCTTCCCTGAAAAGGTTGAAGGGCATTTATCAGAAAAATAAGTGGGGCTTCTTAAGGTGTGGAGACAGGGTTAAAGATAACCAGTCATCAGCAAATGCACAGTCAATTGTCACAGCTCTTCTTGGGACCTGTGTTCAGAAAATGGCATAATATGGGGGTGTGGTTTTCAGCTCTACTAGACCATTCTTTGAGAATCTGCACAGGCCCAAGGGGGGAGTCAATGGTTTCTCCTAATTCCATTTCTCTCTCCATTTTACTTTCTCCTAATTCTCTCTCTCTCTCTCTCTCTCTCTCTCTCTCTCTCTCTCTCTCTCTCTCTCACACACACACACACACACACACTGTCCCTCCTAACCCCCTCTCCTAGCCTTCTCCGCTTTAGCCATAACCCTCTTTCTCTCCCTCCTAACCGCCATCTTCTTTTTAGTCCTCTTTGTCTCTATTCTAAACTCCATCTTAATCTTCCTCTTCCTGTCTTCTCCAATTTTTAAAAAGATGAGGTCTCTTTATGAGCTGTAAAGCAGATCTCAAACTTACAACCTCCTACCATAGCCTTCCAGTTGCTGGGATTACAGGTTTATTAACTAGTGCTACCACATCTAGTCAGAACTGGTGATACTGCTTGCTAAGAGATCTTGGCAGCCTCTGAAAGGTAACCTAGGAAACCATTATTGTAATTAACTCTATGTCAGAGGACTTATCTACAGCAAAGCTCGGGCTGGCTAATACATACCCCAGCTGTGTCACTTGCAAGATTAATGATTTCTTTTGAAGTCAAATAAAAGCAACAAAACATAGGCTTGTGTACATGAGATTAGGCCAGCTGTGTTTGTTGGCTAGGAACAACAGAAGCTAGGATGCTGGTTTTCCATAGAGTCTTAGAGAGAGAGGTCTTATTCTTTGAATGCTAACATTCATGAGAACGGCTCTCAGGTCCCCACGAGATGCTTCTGAGCTGCAAATGAGATCTGTTTACTATTGGAAGCCCTTCACTTATTAAATATGCAGCAGAAGCCTCTTGGCAATCCAGCAAAGGATTGTTTGTTTATTTCCATCTAAAAATTTTACAATGTATGAGATTGACAAGCATGTTTGATTTTGTATTTTCCGCATCTACACAGTTTCTTTCTATATTTACACCTCAAAAACACTATAAATCAACGCCAGTCCTATTCTGATATGTCTTGTTTATGACGGCTGAATTAAGAGAGATACTCTGCTTGTTGACTGCTCATGTCACTTCCCTCTGGCTCTGCATGTCTACTTATTGGAGGTCACGTGGGTTGAAAAGACCAAAACGGAGAAGAAAGGGGTAGTATTAGGAAGTGCAGTGTGGGGAAGGCTTATGAGACGTAAACCTATGCTCCAGTCTAGTCTGAAACAGGCCAAGAACATTGTTTTGATAGCTAGAGCATAAGCCATAGCAAAGAGTACGATTTGGGCTTCAAACTGGCTTGCTTGTATCCTGAGAACTGTGGAGGCAACACGCAGTGAATGTAGCAGCCTCGGCAGCAGTGAAAGCCAGAAAAGGAAGTGGAAAGTCTCAGGGGAGGGGGCTTTCTGTCATGGATGTATGAGCACAAGCAAGACCAGCAAGCAAAAAGAAAAATGTAAAATGATCTCTTTTGTGGCTGACTGTTAGAAAACTTGTGAGGGACGGGTGTTTGTGACGTAGTTTTTATTACCACTGTCTTTTAACCCGATGATCTCACTTGGCTGCACAAGCCGATGATGAAGAATTATATAAAGAACATTAATTCATAATTCAAAAATAACTTGTATTTGACTTTAGAATTCATTCCGTGATGCCTACTAACTCTGTGAGGGTTAGACCTAGCTCTTTTTTTGAGACACTATTTCACTGTGTACCTCAGGCTAGGCTAGCCTCCTTCTGCCTCAGCCTCCCCAGTGATGGGATTACAGGTGTAAGTTACCATGCTTGACTCCAAAATAAAATCTTTTATATTTTATGCGTCTGTGTAATACCCAGCATAATGAACGTGGTAAGTGATGGGCTGGAGATATGGCTCAGTGGTTAAGAGCACTGGCTGCTCTTCCGGAGGGCCTGAGTTCAATTCCCAGCAACCACATGGTGGTTCACAACTATCTGTAATGAGATCTAGTACCCTCTTCTGGCATGCTAGCATACATGGAGGCAGAATGTCGTATACATAATAAATAAATAAATACTTAAAAAAATGAACGTGGTAAGTGTTAAAAAACAATACTGATTTGATGATAGTCCCTGAAGTATACTTACTCAATTTGAAGTAACTTTGTAGCTCTAAATTTTTTTTGGCAAATAATGAGAGAAAGCCCCTGGAAAGGGTTTTTAATAGTCATGAATGAAAATATACTTCCTCTTTTCCAATTTGAAAAACCCACAAATACTAATCAAAGTTTAGGTCATATATATTGTCTTTCAATTTTCTTCCATAAAAACCAAAATTTAATAATAAAATATCCCTTGTTTGTTTTGGGTTTTATTTTTGTTTTTGTTTTTCAAGACAGGGTTTCGCTGTAGTTTTAGAACCTGTCCTGAAACTAGCTTTCGTAGACCAGGCTGGCCTTGAACTCACAGAGATCCGCCTGCCTCTGCCTTCTAAGTGCTGGGACTAAAGGCGTGCACCACCACCACCCGGCTCTAATATTCCTTGTTAAAGAAAAAAAAAACTCTACCAAATGCTAAGTGAGATATTGTGGACTAAATAGGCACATAAATTAAAATATACATCAAAAGGGCTTAAGAGTATTGAAAAGCCAAGGGCTTTGAGGTCTTGCATCCCTGGACTTAAGTGTTCAAGAATTCTTCAACTGGTTTACCTGACCCCTGGACCACAGCTAACTGAAGACCCTGGTTTTCTCTCTTTCTTTTATACAACAGATATACAGTGTTGTTCCTTAAGATTCACTTATTGCTTTAAGATTTTTCTTCTATTTTCTGAACCCTAACCTTGAAATGTGGTATGTTCATAATTCCAGGTTGTATATGATGAAGGACCTCTCTATGTTTTCTCCCCAACTGAAGAGCTGAGAAAGCGTTGGATTCACCAGCTCAAAAATGGTGAGTTTTACTTGGAAAGTAAACTAGTTTTAAAAAGAAAAAGAGAACCGAGTGGTGGTGAAGCACACCTTTAATCCCAGCACTGGGGAGGCAGAGGCAGGTGGATCTCTATGAGTCCAAGGCCAGCCTGGTCTACAAGAGCTAGTGCCAGGAAAGGTTCCAAAGCTACAGAGAAACCCTGATTAAAAAACAACAACAACAAAAGTAAAAGAAAGAAATCATAAGAAAGAGAGGAGAGGCAAGAGAGAGAAGGAGAATTGAGGTATAGAGAAAGGAAGAATGAGTTAACAGAAGAGAAAGGATTCAGAGGAGGGAGAGAAAGATCGAGACTGTTTGTCTCAACATATGAACAGAAGATGACATACTAGACTGAATTGTAACCTAGTCCTGTCATCTCTCCAGTACAGTTTTGTGCTTTATTATATTATGATGATGATGATGTTGATGATGATGGTGTGTGTGTCTGTCTGCCACAGCATGTATGTGGAGATGCTTTCAGTAGTTGGCTTTCTCCTTGCATTGCATATGAAAGCTCCTTTACCCAGGAAACCATCTCAGCAGTCCTTTCTTTTTTAATATATATGTATGCATTTTTTATTGCAATTGATTGAGCTCTACATTTTTCTCTGCTCCCCTCCCTGCCTCTCCCTCCCCCATTCAACCCTCCCGCAAGGTCCCCATGCTCCCAATTTACTCAGGAGATCTTGTCTTTTTCTACTTCCCATGTAGATTAGATCTATGTAAGTCTCTCTTAGTGTCTGCATTGTTGTCTAAGTTCTCTAGGATTGTGCTTTGTAGGCTGGCTTTCTTTGCTTTATGTTTAAAAACTGTCTATGAGTGAGTACATGTGATAATTGTTTTTCTGTGTCTGGGTTATCTCACTCAAAATAATGTTTTCTATCTCCATCCATGTTCCTGCAAAATTCAAGATGTCGTTTTTTTTTTCTGCTGTGTAGTACTCTATTGTGTAAATGAACCACATTTTCCTTATCCATTCTTCGACTGAGGGGCATTTAGGTTGTTTCCAGGTTCTGACTATGACAAACAAAGCTTCAGCAGCCCTTTCTAATGCAGTTATGTAACTGTGAACACCTTCATTTTCTTATTTATATAAAACTTCCTCTAACAATATTATGCAAATGCTGCACCATTTACAAAGGTGATATGTTGCTCAGTGATTATCCAATATTTCAAGTCCTGGATATGAAATACCTAGCTCTAGAAATTAATTAGCTGGGGTGTGGCAGTGCTTGAAGCCAGAGACAAATATTTCAGTTTCAAGCCACTTTCTATTATTGACTTTAGGCAAGTAAGCCATGGGCTTCTTGGTGGTCCAGCTTTTCCTCCCAAATGGCATTGATGCTAATGCCTGCCATACCCACCTCCAGAGTTGCCTAAGAATCAAACAAACAATAACACGTGTGAAAGTATGAGAAAAACCATAAGGCACCAGATAGAATTGGGCAAGCATCTCCTCACTGTGGGGCACTATCTCTGAAGGAGCTAGCTTGTAGTCATTGCTTTGGGAAGACCTAAACTTGAATATTTCCTCAGGGCTTCACCACACAGTGGTAGAGATAAGTTTCGCTGCAGATGCTTGCAGCACAGGATGCATGCACAGAGTCTCGTGTGTATATATAGCGACATGTCAAGTGACTGACAGATTAACTGGTTGAGTTGACATCAGGAAAGGCTGCCTCGAGAAACAGGAAGGAGGGCAGCCTGATAACAGCACAGTTGGGTTATTGCACGACAGCCCTTTGTCTTCACGAACATTTAGACTCCAATACTCAGCGGTTTGCCTTGAAAGTATACTTAGTACACATTGCAATCACCAATTCTTTCAAACTGAAGGAGAAAAGGATGGGAAGGATCATTTAGTTATTGAGTTCTTACTGTGTAGCCGACACGGAGCTAAGTAACTTTATCTGGATTAACTGTGTTTCATTCTCACAGTAATCTTGGACTAAGAGCAACAATAACTAGCACGTTACAGGCAATGACTGTGTACCAGGATCTGGCAATGACTGTGTACCAGGATCTGTGATAAGTGCTTCAAATGTGTCGGCTTATTCAATCCTCACAATAATTTTCTGATTTAGCTCTCTCCTATTTCCACGTGAAAGAACTGAGACTCAAAGAAACGACATACCCGCTCATGAGCATGTACCAGTCAGTGGTGAAGCCTGGCTACAGGCTCAAGATTCAATTCACAAAACAAATAGACTTTCGCCAGGCCAGAGAACTATTCCTAGCGACTGGTATAAGAACTACCGAGGCATCGAGATTTGTACCTCTTTTGTTTCTTCGACAGTGTTGCATTCAAGCACACAGAAAGCCACTGATAAACAGATACCCAAATAGATTTTTCTATGGGAGTAAGTACCTGCCACCAATTTAGGCTCTGCACGAATGGCTGACAGTGAGTTAGGAAACAGGAAGCCACGGGCAGCCTATCTGAGGAGAAGCGAGGGAGAAATGTGTGAGTTGGCAGTTCTTTTACACTTCAAACATTAATTTCCAAACCAAGCTCATTAACCAAAATTACAATAGGCTAAGCATAAAGCCAAGACGACAAAAACACTGTCTCTTCAGCTGGTTTGCTAATGGTCAGTAGACCTAGGTCAGGTACCTAGGTGCAGTTTTGCGTTCCCTTCTGCTTTGCTGAAGATGTGCCCGGTATAACTTGTCAGACCTCTTTGGCCATCCCACAGGGGACAAAGCAGAAACTGCTGCTTCTTCTCCTTCTTCGCAACTTAATTGGGCTTAATTTATTACTGTCCTTAATTATTTTTAGATATCTTCAGGACATACTTTACACAAAAAAAATGTTACAGAGGTGTTATATGAGAAACCGTGTTTCATTGCTTGCTATTTTTAAATTGTGGTCTTTCTTTCTTCTTCTCCCCCCCCGAAAAAAAAACCTACAGGACTGAAGATGTATCTCAGTGGTCAAGGGCTTGCCTAGCATGTGCAAGCCCTGGGCCTTGCTACCTAGACTATTAAAATACAAAGGCAAAGCTTCAGTGTGGAAGTAGTTCCATGCGCTAAAGCTGGGCTAAGGACAAGTATGGTGTGTCACTGGCTTGCATGGAAACAGCAGCCAGAGCTCACCTAACAGTGAGTCTTTTAGAATCAACTAGGCTTTCAGCTGCCTGAGTCACCCTGAGGAGCAGCAGGAGCAGCTTCTAGCGATTTGCATTGTTGCTTTGTTGCTGAGAGATTCAGATGGAAGTCTTAATAATCTCAGGATAGTCTTTGGTGCTAATAATGGGGGAAAGGGGGAGCTGTCCTGCTTGTGGTAGTGCACGCCGTTAGTTCCTTTGGTGCGCCCAAAGGAGGTTTCATCTGAGCATTGAGGGGTATTAATCGTAGAGAGGCATGGAGGCGCCGTCCAAAGTATTCGATCGCAGTGAGGGGAAGCACTGAGGGACAGAAGTGGCTTGCTATACACCATAGGTCTGTGTCTTTATCCTAAGTACGTTGTACCTTAATTTTTAAAGCAGGACCTAACATCCAGCTGCTGTATTTTCTGTTTCCTCTTTCTTCTTCTTCTCCTCCTTCACCTCCTCTTCCTCCTTTACCAGCGCATCTTCCCCTTCCTCCTCCTCCTCTTCCTCCTCCTTCACCTTTTATTAAATTTGAGCACATGTGTGTACAAACATAAGCACCATGCTACAAGTCAGAGGACAACTTGCCTTGTGAGATTCAAGTCTCTCTTCTCATCATGTGGATCCTGGGGATTGAAGTCAGGTTAGCAGATTTGCTGGTAGGAGCCTTTCCCTGCCTCCATCTCCCTGCCTCTTTCTATTTTTATTTTAATTAATGACCATATCTTATAATGTAGCCCAGGCCGGTATTAAACTTAGGGCCAGCCTTCTGACTCAACCCTATCAGTGTTAGGATTATAGGCGTGAATCACCACACCAGGTTTATGGTGACTTTCTCAATGGAATCTTCCATAAAATAGCCATATCATGAGAACTTAGACACGAGCGCTTTCATTTCGTTTTTCTTGAACACAACAATGGGTACTTCTACATTAAAACGACAAGCATTTCTCTCCTAGCCCTCCTCCTCCTCTTTAGTGCTAGTACAGAAAACCAGGGCCTTGGTCATGCTAAGCACTTGTTTTGTTGCTGAACTATACACCTCAGTCTCACATCTATTCTTGAATTTTTTTGGTCAAGCTCAACAAAGCTTATCCTAATTGACCTTCAGATACAACCGCCCTGATCTCATCAAAATTGACGGAGCAATGGCACAAGCAGAGCTTCAATAACAAATAAGGGCAGCGAATTATACCTGTTTGAAACAGAATTTTAGACAGTCTTCTGGTAGATCAGGCTTTCAAGTACTCAGAGAGTAAGCACCAACCATTGAGCTTACTGAAGCTGTCAGTCTCCCCTAAGTTCTCCTGATGGAACATCCACTTTTATAATTCGTTTCTAAGTCGCTGGAAATGCCAGGCCTCGATGTACAACAAAAGTAGGGATGCTGTCTTCAAACTTTTGTTGTCCTTGTGCTCTTTGGCTTTGTCTTGTTCGTTTCGAGACAGGGTCTCACTATGTAGATCAATCTAGTTTAAAATTCACTGTGCACCTGAGGCTGGCCTTAGACTCATGGCTCTTCCTACTTTAAAGTTCCAAGTGCTGAGGCAGCCGTAATGCAGCAGGCTTGGCCAGAGACTAGGCAACCCTTCTACCATGGAACTACCAATCCCAGGAGACTTCTTATTTTATTTTATTTTATTTTATTTTATTTTATTTTATTTTATTTTATTTTATGCATGTTAGTGTTTTGCCTCTATGTATGAATGTGCACCTTGTGCATGCTGGGTGCCAACAGAGGTCAGAAGGCAGCATCTGGTCTCCTGGAACTGGAGTTGCATATGTTTGTGACCTACTATGTGGGGGCTGGGAATCAAAGCCAAGTCCTCCACTAGAGCACCAAGTGCTCTTAACAGCTGAGCCAACTCTCCAGCCCTCCCTCCCAGAGGGACTTCTTAAGAAACAGACACTATTCGGGAATGTAAGTAGTTCCTTCTTGTTACTTTGGGGCTAGAATCTCACCACAGAACCCCGACTGCTCTGGAACTTGTTTTGTAACCCAGGTTGACCCTGAACTTCTGCCTGAGACTCCCAAGTGCTGGGATTACAGACGTGGACCTATATATATATTTTTTTAGACAGGGTCTCACTTGCTATGTAGCTTTGGAAGACCTGGAGCTCCCTTTGTAGATAGTTCTAGCTTGGAATTCAGAGATCTGCCTGCCTCAGCCTTCTGAGTGCTGGAATTAAAGGCATAGCCCACTATACCAGGTGGCAAAAGGATTCTTCTTCTTCTTCTTCTTCCTCTTCCTCTTCCTCTTCCTCTTCCTCTTCCTCTTCTTCTTCTCCTTCTCCTTCTCCTTCTCTTTCTTCCTTCTTCCTTCTTCTTCCTTCTTCTTCTCCTTCTTTTTGCGACAGGGTTCTCTTTGAAACTGTCCTGGCCTGGAACTCCCTTTGTAGATCAGGCTGGCCTTGAACTCACAGAGATCCGCCTGCCTCTCTCCGAGTGCTGGGATTAAAGGCTGCACCACCACAGTCCGCACGTACTGAGAGGATACTGAGTGCCTTGAAACTGGAGAAAGTAGGAAGCTTTATCCCACCCTCACCCCAGTAGCCTATGTGCATAGACTGGTTTGTCAGAGTGGCCCAGTGTTAAGTATTCTAGCAGTGTCTATCGGTGCCTGTCCTCCACAAGGCACAGAGGAACTGGAGGTCTTAAAGCCCTTGGTGAAGGGAGGGGGGAGAAGCAGAGGGTGCTTGTGGTCAGAGCAATTAGCCCAGGCAGGCTGGAGTTTCAGTGGCATTATTTAGAAATACCAGAGCCTGCTAATAATTACAGGTAGATGAACTGCTGGTCACTTGTATTACATTAGTATTTTTCAAGTCTCTATAGGTGATGCAACTGCCACCACACTGTGCTTGGTAATGTGAAGAGGAACCCTGAAAAGTTGGCAGGGGAAAGTGGGTAAAAGTCTCAAAGGTCGTGATGAGGAACTGGGAATGTGGCTCAGTGGTACAGCGCTAGCCTAGTGCGCTCAGTTCCTAGCACTGCATGCACCCCTTCCCCAGTGCATGCTGCACCCCTCGTGCATGTTGTGAAAAGCACCTTTTTTGTTGTTTTGCTTGTTTGTTTTTTGAGAGAGGGTTTCCTGTAGCACAGACTGGCCTTGAACTTGCTACGTGAGAAACCCTGTCTCGAAAAAACCAAAAAAAAAAA
>NC_022026.1:38414676-38420858 GCF_000317375.1 Microtus ochrogaster | reverse complement strand
AAAATGTTTTGAAATTGAGTTCACTGTAAGTTTTTTTTAAGGTTTTTTTTGTTTAAAAAAAACAGTTTTTCGAGACAGGATTTCTCTGTGGCTTTGGAGCCTGTCCTGGAACTAGCTCTTGTAGACCAGGCTGGTCTCAAACTCACAAAGATCCGCCACCACTGCCTGGCCAACTGTAAGGTTCTTGAGATGCCACTGAGTTAATTAATTATGAACAATAATTGCATATATCTGTAAACCACTATTTGCCAATCACTTTGATTTCTAGAAGAGTTTTAGAGCCTGCCTACCAGCCCTGTAAGGGAAATGGAACTGCATGTGTATTTTGGCAATAAGAAGATTATATACATATAATTATTTATGTATGTAATTATCTTTATATATATTTATACACACATTCATATATATATGAGTGTATATACTTGTCTTACTTAGTGGCCAAGGAAGAGTGGAATTTTGTGGTTTTTTTTGGTTTATATGTGTGTTTGGTTTCTCCTAAAGGCAGACACACAATTTCTCTCAAGCTCAGTTCTGGTGACTATTCTATCTATGCACACAGAAAACCGAATACTGCAAGTTCTCCCTAAGGCAGGTGTCTCTAAAATATGACTTAGGATCCAAGGAGAGTAGCTCACACCTGGAACCTCAAGATAAAAGAGACTGAGGCAGTAGTCGTTAATTTTTAAGTATAAGGCTATCCCAGGCTACATAGTGAATTCCAGGCCAGCCTGGGCTGTACAGTGAGACTCTGTCTCAACAAACAATAACAAAGATGACTCAGAAATTGGGAACCAGGAAATCGGTATAGTAAAATATGGAATGAGTTAGACCTAGGCTCATGTATTTCCCTCTTCTGAAAAACAAGCATCATAGTTAACAACTGCCTGGTACGATAATTATAATGACTACTGGGAAAACACGCATATCTTTGTCATTGGGTTCTGGAGGCATCCGCCAGTTTTATTGTGTTGGTTGGAGAATACTCATTATGACAGGCCACTGAAGATAACTGTGGCTATGTCGTGGTGGTGTAGCCTTTAATTCTAGCACTCGGGAGGCAGCTACAGGTGAATCTCAGTGGGTTCCAGACCAGCCTGGTTTACAGAGGGAGTTCCAGGACAGCCAAGGCTACACAGAGAAACCCTGTCTTGAAAAACCAAAAAAAAAAAAACAAAAAGGGACAAGTGTGCAGGAAATAATTCAAATCAGTGCGAACAGGCAGGCCAGGCTCCCCCTGTGAACCAGCCTGGCTCCTTGCTGTCTGTGTCCTTCAGGGTGGTTAAGGAGAGAGAGGAGTTGTTTGATGATCAACACTTACCTCTGGCAAAGAGGAAGCAGGCAGATGGCCTATTCTCTGGCCTATTCTGTGTGATCTCTCTTCTCTTTCACAACAGTAATCCGCTACAATAGTGACCTGGTACAGAAATACCACCCTTGCTTCTGGATTGATGGACAGTATCTCTGCTGCTCCCAGACAGCCAAAAATGCCATGGGCTGCCAAATTTTGGAGAACAGGAATGGAAGTAAGATATCTGATCAATACAACCCCTCTCCTGTGTGTGCACAGGCGTGCGTGCGCGTGCGTGTGCGTGTGTGTGTTGCTGGGGATGGAACCCAAGGCTTCAGACAACTGTGTCCCCACTCTGATTTCTCCTTCCTCTGAGATTATTTCCATCACAGTCTCAAGGGCCTGTTAAATTCAAGGACACGGCACAAATTTGCAGATTTTGACTGCTGGGGGTATTAGTTAATGCGGGCTGAAATTCAGCTGGTGTTATTCTAAGATGAGTGGCTGAGCACCCAGAATCTCATTTTGACTTGCCAGATGTGGTGTATACAGCAACAAAGCCAAACCCCTCTCTGGGCCCTCCCCTAAAATGCATCTTATAGTGCCACTGGCTTCTTGTTTTACAGGCTTAAAACCTGGGAGTTCTCATCGAAAAACGAAAAAGCCTCTTCCCCCTACTCCAGAGGAAGATCAGGTATAATGGGAAGTTACATACAGCTGTAAGCTAAATGCAAACTTGTCACCAGGCATGGTGGCCCATACTTTTAATCCCAGCACTCAGGAGGCAGAGGCAGGAGAATCTCCGAACTGAGTCTAGCCTGCTCTACAGAGAGAGTTCCAGAACAGCCAGCACTACACAGGGAAGCCCTGTTTCAAAAAGCAAAACAACAGAAAACTGTTGTGAATCACTGACCACACATTAGAGTCTTAGACTGGCCTGGAACTTGGAAGTGCCCATTGATGTTGCCACTGAGCAAAAGGGTTTGCCCATCTACTTAGACTTCCTCTTCGATGAGAAGAGGGCTATCACATAGCTCTTGGCAGCTATTTAATGTATTTAGTGTCAATTTTTCTGAGACACAGTAATTTGAAAGAAAATGGCCCCTATAGGCTCCTAGGGAGTGGCGCTATTAGGAGGTGTGGCCTTGCTATAATAGGTGTGGCTTTTTTGGAGAAACTGTGTTACTAGAGGGAGGGATTTGAACACTGTATACATAATAAATAAATCTTAAAGATTTAGATGTTCAAACCAGGCCTAGTGGCGCAGTCCTTTACTACTGCCTTTGGATCTGGATGTAGAGCCCTCTCAGCTCCTTCTGCAGCACCATGTCTGCCTGTAACCACCATGCTTCCTCCAAGACGATAATGAACTAAACCTCTGAAAATGTAAGCCAGCCCCAGTTAAAGATTTTCCTTTATAAGAATTGCCGTGGTCATGGTATCTCTTCACATCAATAGAAACTCTAAGTAGGATAAGACAACATCTCACTATTTAGCCCTGGCTACCCTGGAACTCACCCTGTAGACAGGCTGACCTCAAACTCACAGAGATCTGCCTGCCTCTGCCTCCAGAGTGCTGGGATTAAAGTCATGCCCACCATGCCCAACTTATTTCTTTTAGTTAAAAGTGTTTTCAAACATACAGTAACGTTAAAAGACTTTAGCACTTGGGCTGGAGAGATGACTCAGTAGTTAAGAACACTGGCTGTTCTCCCAGAGGTCCTGAGTTGAATTCCCAACAAGCACACGGTTACTCATAACCATCTGTAATGTGATCTGGCGCCCTCTTCTGGCATGCAGGCAGAACACTGTATACATAATAAATCTTAAAGAAAAGAATTTAGCACTGAACATTTTTAGATTCTGCCACTGCCATTTTCCATTTGTTTCTTTCTTGCTTTCTCCTTTACATTTTGAGATAGAGTCTCACTATGTAATCCAAGGTGGCCTCAATCTCTCTCTCTTTTCCTTTTTTTGGGGTGGAGTAGAGGGGGAGGACATGGTCTTAGGTAGCCAAAACTGGTCTCAAACTAATATCTAGTTTCAGGTGGTCTTTAACTACTAATCTTTCTATGTCCTCATGCCAAGTGCTGCCATATGTGGTATCATGTTTGACTGACTCAAACTCTTAATCCCCCTGCCTCTGACTCTAGAGTGCTTTGGGGTGCTGTTGAGATGACTTGTCGGGTAAAGACGTCTTCCACTGAGTCTGACAACCCGAGTTTGATCCTTGGGATACACGTGGTTAAAGAAAAATTGTACTCTGGCTTCCACATGTTCACTGTGGCACACTTGCATGAATACACACACACACACACACACACACACACACACACACACACACACACGGTGGGGGAAGAAATATCAGTTAAAAGCTTGATTTGGGGCTCCATTTTGACTTTAGGTTTTATTATGATCATTTTGCAAAGAAGGAACCCGAGGTTCTGAATCAGTTACTGGATCAGTGTATCAAGTAGGTTTCCTGGTCGCAGATAGAGAATGCTAATGTTTAGGTCCCGCAAGCAGAAAATGCGATGTAGTTGGTCTGCTGAAAACTTTCTGGAGATAGGAGTGTTGAAACACTCCCTAGGTGATCTTCACGTGGACTGCAGCTGGGAACACCTGCTTGGGGCTTACTTAAAAGGTCATGGAATGAAAGTTGACTAAGATATTTATTGTGCCTGATGTGAGTTAGAGTGGTTTCTTCCTCCTGTAAACCAGAGAGTTAGAAAGGAGGAGAGGGCCGGGTGGTGGTGGCGCACACCTTTAATCCCAGCACTCGGGAGGCAGAGGCAGGCGGATCTCTGTGAGTTCGAGACCAGCCTGGTCTACAATAGATAGTTCCAGGACAGGCTCCAAAACCACAAAGAAACCCTGTCTCGAAAAACCAAAAAAAAAAAAAGGAGGAGAGGAAAATGTCTGATGACTAGCCGACCTTCTCCCCTTCTACTTTTCCTCCCAACTGTACAGATCTTGAAAAAGCCACTTCCCCCTGAGCCAACAGCAGCACCAGTCGCCACAAGTGAACTGAAAAAGGTCGTGGCCCTTTATGATTATATGCCAATGAATGCAAATGACTTGCAATTGCTAAAGGGCGAGGAGTACATTATCCTGGAGGAAAGCAGCCAAACATGGTGGCGAGCGCGGGATAAAAATGGGTGAGTGTGTGCAGCCCCTCCTGAGCCTTTGCCTGCCTGCTCCACCTGCACACAAAATGCTGCGAACAGGATTCTCCTGTGCTGTGTCTGGACCAGAGCGTATTCTTCTCACAATACAATGAGTTCACTCTCCTTTCAAGTATTTCCTAGTGTACAGCTCTAATGCAGCACCTGTCACCTTTAAGAACATCTGTAGTGATGCACACAGTGCAACGCCAAAGTTCAGAAGCTCCACCCTTCACTGGCTTAACTATGCATCAGCGATATAGTCTTCTTTAAGGTTTATATTTATATCTGTGAGATTTGGTTTGAACTCAGGGAAGTAGGTACAGGAGTCTGTCTACTTGAGGGTAAAGAAGCACTGCATGACCATATTGTCTCCTCTACAGGCAGGAAGGCTACATCCCTAATAACTATGTCACTGAAGCAGAAGACTCCATAGAGATGTACGAGTGAGTATGCCTAGGTTCTCAGCGCATGGACTTGCAGGAAACGGCACAGTGCATGCTTTTTATACATTAAAATAACTTATTTATTTTTATCATGTGCATTGGTGTTTTGCCTGCACATATGTCTGTGTGAGGGTACTGGGTGAGGATCCTCTGGAATGGGAGTTACAGACAGTGATGAGTTGCCATGTGAATGCTGGTAATTGAACCCAGGTCCTCTGGAAAACAAGCCAGTTCTCTTAACTGCTGAGCCGTCTCTCTAGCCCCCAGTATATACTTTTTTGTTTTTCAAGACAAGGTTCTTTTTTCTGTGTAGGCCTGGCTGTTCTGTAGACCAGGCTGGCCTTGAACTCACAGAGATCTGCCTGCCTCGAGTGTTGGGAATAATACACGCGCACACACACACACACACACACACACACACACATATACTTATACATAATACACACACACACATATATATATGCTTTTAATGAGTTTTGTTTATTTAAAGATTGATATCAAAATTAGTACCAACTCAGTCAAATGATGCCACCATGCAAAGTTAGTGTCTATATTTTGTTAGGATGCTCACCTGCAAATCCCTATCCCTATGAATGCTGGAAAGTTTTTTCATTCTCCCAAATACAGAAGAATCTCCCTCATACTCCATAATAAAGAAGAATCTCACTCAAGGCACTGAAACTCTCACAGGAAAGATTTACAAGCATAAAAACCCCAAAATCGAACCGGTGGCCTTTTTTTTTCCTTCACTATTGAAGTGGATTGTCCTTGAGAGATTCATTCCTAATACTTTCTTATAAATGCTGCTACTTGCTTGCCCTCCACCCTCTGCATCAGTTCTCGGGGTCAGCTTGAGCTTTGAAAGACCTAGAGTTTGCTGTGTGGATTATACTGATAGATCCTTGATAGTGTTGGAATGAAGTGATGGGCTCATAGTACCAGCAAGACTTGAGGATGCTCTCACTTTCAAGGCACTAGACATGGCCTAGCAGCCAATCGAGTATTCCATTTTCACAGGTGGTATTCCAAGCACATGACTCGGAGTCAGGCTGAGCAACTGCTAAAGCAAGAGGTGAGTGCGGGCCACAAGTAAAAGGCATTCTCCGTACACAGTAAATACAAGCCAAGGATTGGGTCTCCATTCAACTGGGATCCCAGTTCTACCTTTTAATTCATTAAAAGCAAGGAGCTCCACAACCTCTCCAGCAAAGGCTATCATTGGTGTTTTTTATTTTAGCCATTCTGACATGTGTAAGATGGTATCTTAAAGTTGTCTTGATTTGC
>NC_022026.1:38413116-38414206 GCF_000317375.1 Microtus ochrogaster | reverse complement strand
AGGGAAATGGGAGGCGGTGGCGGGGAAGAGACAGAAATCTTTAATAAATAAATAAATAAATAAATAAATAAATAAATAAATAAATTTCAAAAATAAATAAATAAAAGCAAGGAGCTTGAGTCTCCAACCTGGACCTTGAGGGGAAAATCCGGGGCATTTCTCCTGTGTTTGGGCAGGCAGGATGCAGGCATAAGCACGAATTTCTCTTATGGTGAACTGCTTTCTCGTTGTTTCAGGGAAAAGAAGGTGGTTTCATTGTCAGAGACTCCAGCAAAGCTGGAAAATACACTGTGTCTGTATTTGCTAAATCCACAGGGTAAGTGTTACTGTTCCAATGTCATGAGAACAAAGGACAAGGGTAGCCTCTCAACACTTCCTGATGGTTTGCCTCTCTCACTTCCTTGGCCTTAAACTCAAAAGGCACCCCACTTCACTCTCTGGGTTCTTCCGTATCTGGTCCTCAAGTTGATGACGAAATATTGTTTATTCAGGGACCCGCAAGGAGTGATACGCCATTACGTTGTGTGTTCAACACCACAGAGCCAGTATTACCTGGCTGAGAAACACCTATTCAGCACCATCCCGGAGCTCATTAACTACCATCAGCATAACTCTGCAGGTGAGTGCCCAAGACAGAGGGATGGAGGAAGTGTGGTCACACAGTGTAGTTAGGAAAGCTAATCCCTGGGATGCTGGCTAGGGACCAGTTAAAATGGAATCATACCTTGCATCCAATGGAATGATTTTTCTTTTAATGTAGTGCCAGAAAATCGAACTCGCCATTCTGGGCAAGTGTTCTATCACTGAGCAATTTTCCCAGTCTTGTTTGTTTTTATATTTTTTTCTTTTGGTTTTCAAGACTGGGTTTCTCTATGTAGCCCTGGCTGTCCTTTTGCTTTGCAGACCAGGTTGGCCTTGAACTTTGAGAACTGCCTCTCTGTCTCTGCTTCCCAGTGCTGGGATTAAAGGCTTGTACCACTATGTCCAGCTTTACATTTTTATGTTTTTCAACAGGCTCTCGCTATGTTATTCAGGCTGACCTGGAACCTTAATCTGTAGCTCAGGCCATCCTTGAATCCATGCTTCTCCC
>NC_022026.1:38407883-38412816 GCF_000317375.1 Microtus ochrogaster | reverse complement strand
GGAGGCAGAGGTAGGCGGATCTCTGTGAGTTCGAGACCAGCCTGGTCTACAGAGCTAGTTCCAGGACAGGCTCTAAAGCCACAGAGAAACCCTGTCTAGAAAAACAAAACAAAACAAAAAAACAAACAACAACAACAAAAAGAACAGAATGTGCTCTTACCACTGAGCCACTTCTCCAGGCCACGACTAGCTTCTTATTTGCTGCTAAGGACACATAATGGAGAGCCTAATGACGAATGAATCAGCAAGTGTTCACTAGCAATTACGCATGTTTCTGCCATGTTTGAAAAAGCAGGATGTGAACTAAGCCCAGGCTGGCAAGTGGGGATACATTCAGTCATTCAGTAAGAAGGATATTTCTTTCTGTCTTTTTTTTTCTTTCACATTTGTTTTGAGATAAGGTCTTGCTATCTTGTCATGTAGCCCAGGATGGCCTCAAACACACAGTAATCCTTCTGCCTCAGTCTCCAGACTGATGGAATTACAGGTGCGAGCCATCATACCCAACAGTAAGGAATATATTTCAGTTATCATTTTCCTTTTTTTTTTTTGTCCTCAAAAACTTTTTTGAGGAAAGAAATCTTCAGAAGACAATGTGGATTATTTGAGATCTTGGATTCAAAATTACTTAGAAAGATTCATGCTAGAATTGTGAGAATTTGAAATGATGTGCACGGGATTCCTATTCCCTATGCTGACACTGTAACTTCTTTTTCAGGACTCATATCGAGGCTGAAATATCCCGTGTCTAAACAAAACAAGAATGCACCGTCCACTGCAGGCCTGGGTTATGGTAACGGCTTCTTTCTGTTGAGTTGGGCAGACTGGCAGTTACAAAAATTGCCTCAGTAGACCTTGTCTTATGGAATGTTCTTAAGATATACTGCTCTGTTAGCTGGGTGGTGGTGGCACACGCCTTTCATCCCAGCACTCAGGAGGCAGAGGCCGACAGATCTCTGTGAGTTTGAGGCCAGCTTGGTCCACAGAGTGAGTTCCAGGACAGCCATACATCCACAGAGAAACCTTGTCTAGAAAAAAAAGAAAGAAAACCAAACCAAAACAAAACAAAAAATGATATACTGTTCTGTGCCAGCTGTCTCTAGATATTTAACAATTTTCTCCCTCTAGTGGTTTCTTCTGGAACTGCAAAAGCAGCTTCAGGAAAGGATTTATTGTTGATGGTTTACATTTATTTATTTGTGTGTGTACACACAAATGTGCATTAGCACACAGATATAGGTCAGAGGATAACCCGTAGTTGTTTCTCTCCTTCCAACATATGGGTTCAGGGGATCGAACTCAGGTCTTCAAGTTTGGTGGCAAACACCTTTACCTACAGGGCCGTCTCACCAGCTCTATTTTAGTATCTAAAAAAATTCAACATCATTCATAAGTTTATTAACTGTCATAATTAGCCTAATCATAACTGATTTTGGAAGATTGTTTGGTTTACCTTCTTGCCTTTTGGCCATTTTGTACCTAAAACCCCCAGATTTCTCCAACCAGTAATCCCCTCCCCTTGAGAGTTACCTGAGTAAAGAAAGGTAGATTAGTACTCCTGAGAATTCACCCTTTACTGTTTTTCCTATTTGTTCCCTAATTGGGAATCTTATATAGTAGTATAGGCAATATATAGATCCTCAAAGAATCACAACAAGACTTTATTGGTAGGATCATGGGAAATCGATCCAAAGGACCTGACCTTCTTGAAGGAGCTTGGAACTGGACAATTTGGTGTAGTGAAATATGGGAAATGGAGGGGCCAATATGATGTGGCCATCAAGATGATCAGAGAAGGCTCCATGTCTGAGGATGAATTCATTGAAGAAGCCAAAGTCATGATGTGAGTTACATATTAAATTCAACTCTCCGTCCAGTTGTAGAAGGAATCTAGAAACCATAAAGACCGCACACTGTGGCCTAATATTACTTACAGGGACAGGAACTGAGGTTTGTTATGAGGGCCCTTTGGTGGGTTACCTTAAAAAGCTCCTGAGGTGCTGGGCGCTGGTGGCACACACCTTAATCCCAGCACTCGGGAGGCATAGACAGGCTGACCTCTGTGAGTTCGAGTGTTATCTTACTGGATGTTCTGTGCTAGGCCAACCTCTTCCCTACCCTCCCTTTTTATGACTGGTCTGCAGGGGCAAGATGGAGGACTAGCTCCCTGTCTCTCTTGTAGGAATCTTTCCCATGAGAAGCTGGTGCAGTTGTATGGAGTCTGCACCAAACAGCGCCCCATCTTCATCATCACTGAGTACATGGCTAACGGCTGTCTCTTGAACTACCTGCGGGAGATGCGCCACCGCTTCCAGACTCAGCAGCTGCTGGAGATGTGCAAAGATGTCTGTGAAGCAATGGAGTACTTGGAGTCGAAGCAGTTCCTTCACCGAGACCTGGTGGGACCTCAGAAGGACAGGGTGGGGAGCAGTGGGTGGGACGAGCATTGGAAGATATAGCATACAATGTTGGGGGGGGTTGCAAGTCCCAAGGTTTAGATTTTCTCTAGAAAACATCACAGATTCAGTGTACATCTGGCCCAGTGCTGAGCCCATCAGTTGTCTCCAGCCTCAGTTTCTACAGGCTTGCCACTTACCCTGAGTCTCTGTTACCTGTGAGGAAACACTACCCATTCTAGACCTGGAAGAGAAGAGCAGTCCTGTGTTTCCCACTAGGGCCACTCCTGGTACAAGGCTACCATTTGGTTACAGCAGAGTCACAGAGAGGACCCACGGACACATTCTGATCCACTTTTTCTTTTCTTTCTATTTTATTCTATTTTTGAGACAGGGTTACACGTAGACCAGGCTGGCTTTGGACTTCTGATCTTTCTCTACTCCCGAGTGCTAGGATTCTAGGTGTACATCGCCACACCTGGTCTATGCAGTACTGGGAACTGAGCTCAGGGCTTTGCTAGTCAAGCGTTCTACCAACTGACCACATCTCCAGCTCTCTCATGGTTTTTTATATGATTTATTTATTTTTATTTTATTTTTTGTTGTTTAGAGAAAGGGTTTCTCAGTGTAACAGTCCTGGCTGTTCTGTAACTTGCTTTGTAGACCAGGCTGGCCTCAAACTCCCAGAGATCTCCCTGCCTCTGCATCCCAAGTGCTGGGATTAAAGGCGTGCGCCACCACCACCAGGCCCTTTTTATGATTTATTTATTTATTTATTATGTATACAGTGTTATGCCTGTGACCAGAAGAGGGCACCAGATCTCATTATAGATGACTGCAGGTCACCGTGTGGTTGCTGGGAATTGAACTCAGGACCTCTGGAAGAGCATGCAAGCTCTTAACCACTGAGCCATCTCTCCAGCCCTAAACTCTTTTTATTATACTTAACATATTATAATACTTAAAGAGGCATAGTCTGCATTTAAAAAACAAGTGCACTTTGTAGTTTTTCTTGAACATCTAGACCATCTGAGAAGGCAGGACCTACAGTCCCACTGTCTGTGCTAAGAGTCACCTGGAGTTGGGTTGCAGCTCTCGCCTTCATGCCTGGCCTGTGTGCTCCTGCACTCTCTGTCCACTCCACTGCACTCTGCTTGCCTGCTTAGCCCCTGCAGGCATCAGTCTGTACCTCCGTTTCTTTCAGCCAGATGGAGACTCAGATTCCTCTAGTCTCTCTTCCAGAAGACAAAACACGCTTGTCCAGCATTCCTTCTGAATTCTCTTATCGGTTCAATGAAGCGGAGTGGTCCACATGAATGAAACTCTTCTGCATGCTTAGTTTAGGAATGCAGAGCGGGTTGCTCTCCATGTCATGAGAAAGCGACAGAATTTCTCAGGCTCAGCCCAAGTAGGCTGCCTTACCCTCATAACTTCAGCACTTTCGAGACTGAAACAGGAAGCGTCCCATGAGTTTGAGGCCAGCCTGAGCTACATAGGGAGGTCTAGTTCAGCCTGGAGTACAGGTTAAGACCCTCTTGCTAAAAAACAAACAAACAAAAACCTCAAAATTAAGGCCAAGGGAGATATTTTTGTTGGTAAAGTGCCTTCAGGGTAAGAAAAAAGAGCCAAGTTCAGATCCCTAGCACCCCTGTAAAAGCCTGGTGTGGCAACCCATATCTGTAATTCCACCACTAGGGATTTGGGCAGAGACAACCAGATGCCTCAAGCGTGTTGGCCAGCCTAGCCAAACCAGTGAGCTCTAGGTTCAGTGACCCTGTGATCAAGGAAGACACCTGACCTCAACCTCTGGCTTCCACATGCACACACATACATGTATATGTATGACTACACACACACACACACACACACCTCAGTAGCATCAAATAACTCCTTTAGGTGGGAGGTGCCTTTAGCTGAAGTCCATCAGTCTTCCCAGTTTCATTTTGCTGGTAGGCAGAAGTATCATGTCTTTAACCTGGGGCCAAGGGCTCACTGGTATCTCTTGTACTGCAGGCGGCTCGAAACTGTTTGGTAAACGATCAAGGAGTTGTGAAAGTATCCGACTTTGGCCTGTCTAGGTGAGTGTGTCTTTTTCATCTTCCTGATTATTGTTTCTTTTGGAAAAACAGTTGTGCTGTGTAGTCCATGGTGGCCTCAAACTCATCAGTATGCTATCTTGCCACTTCTCTGCTGCTGGGATTACAGGCATTGCTACCACACCTGACTTTTTCATCCACTTCTCTGCTGCTGGGATTACAGGCATTGCTACCACACCTGACTTTTTCATCCACTTTAAATGCAAAAACAACACACAGCAAATAAGGGCACATTATAATTTTCAATCTCTTTGTTTTCTTTTTTTTTTTGTTTTTGTGTTTTGAGACATGGTCTCTCTATGTAGGTCTGGCCGCCCTGGAGCTCACTATATAGAGCAGGTGGGATTGAAGGCATGCACCATCATGCATGGGCTTTCTGTTCTCATTATACTGTCTTCTAATAGCTGCATATTCTGAATTATTTAGTTCACTCCTTTTTTT
>NC_022026.1:38400221-38407413 GCF_000317375.1 Microtus ochrogaster | reverse complement strand
GAGCCATCTTTCCAGCCCCCTCCTTTAGTGTCTTGACTCATGAGGGAGACCCTGCAGATACCCAAGCAGGGAAGAGAACTCTCGAAGATGAGATTGAAACCCAGTGCAGAATGACTTGGTTAACCTGTATCAGACTTTGGGAAGTCTAATGCCAGGCGGTTCACTGTTAGCATATTTCAAAACACAGCACAATTTGGGGAAAGATTTCCAGGCAACAATTGTTCAATTCTAGGTGCACAATAAAGTTTATGGTGTGACTGCATGGAAACTCTTACATCACTGGGCAGTGGTCACACACACTTTTAATCCCAGCTCTTAGGAGGCAGAGGTAGGCGGATGTCTGAGTTTGAGACCTGCCTTCTACAGAGTTCCAGGACAGCCAGGGCTACACAGAGAAACCCTATCTTGAATTCTCCCTGCCCCACCAAACAAAGAAAGACTTACATGGTACGTGTGACCATGAGGGTGGGTTCCTAGCTAAAAGGCCTAGAATCTAGTGTGGTCCCTGGTAGCATAGAGGTCAGCAGAGCATAAAGTGTGTGCGACCTCTCCCCTAAGGATGGGTAATGGCCTAGGAGGGAGGAGTCTGGGATAACCATTCTGGGGAATTGGGGTGAGGTCTGCCTCCACAGATAACAAAGTCACCAGTTGTTAAAATCCACTCCCAGCTTTCAAGAAGGAAAGCAGGGGCTGGAGAGATGGCTCAGTGGTTAAGAGCATTGCCTGCTCTTCCAAAGGTCCTGAGTTCAATTCCCAGCAACCATATGGTGGCTCACAACCATCTGTAAAGACGTCTGGCGCCCTCATCTGGCCTTCAGGCATACATACAGAATATTGTATACATAATAAATAAATAAATATTAAAAAAAAAGAAGGAAAGCAGGTATTTTATCCCCTCCACTGGAGAAGAGCCCCTGTGTGTTGAACATTCTGGCTTTCCCTAGTGATCTATGGGTGCAAGGACCTCTGTGCCTCCACCAGACTCAACCTCTGCAGTCCTGGGATTCCAGGCATGCGCCACCAGCCCAGCTTCATCCTTTCCTTTATTGTTGTAACCCTCTTCTCTTTCCTCAGTTTTCTCTGCATCCTCCCTCCCTCTTCATCTCTCTATTTCCCAAGTATCTTGTCCTGATATTAAATCTGCTGACTTTCTTCCATGACTCCTTTCTTGGTCTAACCATGATTGCCTACTGCAGGATGAAAGAAAAGGGGAAGAAGAAATGCAGAAAAAAAGAAAAAGGTGGAGTAGAAAAAAGGAAAGAAGTCCTTATTAGTTTTTTTTTGTTGTTGTTTATTCTTTGTAACCCCTGTGGATCAGGAAAGCTAAATCAGAAGTCAATATGGAAGCTGAGCCTGATGGTGTAGGCCTGGAATCCCAGCTCCTCTGCAGGCTCAAGCCGTGTCATGACTGAAAGTTCAAGTGGGTGAAGATGTGGCTCAGTGGATAAGAACCCTGGCTGCTTGTGGCTCACAATTAGCCAGGTGGTGGTGGTGGTGCACACCTTTAATCCCAGCACTCTGGAGGCAGGGACAGAGGTTCTGTGAGTTCAAGGCCAGCCTGGTCTACAGAGTGAGTTCCAGGGCAGCCAAGACTACACTGTGAAGCCTGTGTCAAAAAAAAAAAAAATTCAAGGCCAGCTTGGGTAATTTAGTGAGACACTGTCTCATTTTTTTGAAAATACAAAAAGGGGCCAGAAGTGTATATCACTATAGGGTATTCTCCTAGCATATGCAAGGCTCTGGGTTCAACCACATAGAAGGCAAATCAATACTTTCCTAAAGAAAAAGAAATAAAAATGGAGGTTTTATTAAAAGTGATATTTGGAGAATGCCATGGCTGGCTAGCAGAAACTTTCGAGAAAGACTGTAAATGTTGGTGCAGCTGTTTGCACGTGCTGAGAAGACTCAGGCACACTTCAAGCTGTCTAAATCTTCACGGCCACAAATCTCGAATCCCTTGCAGGTATGTCCTGGATGATGAATACACCAGCTCGGTAGGCTCCAAATTTCCGGTCCGGTGGTCTCCACCAGAAGTGCTTATGTATAGCAAGTTCAGCAGCAAATCTGACGTTTGGGCTTTTGGTAAGTAGATATGAACATATTGGTCAAGGTGAGGAGATGGCTCAGTGGGTAAACCAAATTGCTTCTCATGTAAGCTTTGCAACCTGACTTCAGATCCCCATAACCCACATAAAACCTGGAAGCAATAATGAGCACAGGCTTCTGTAATCCCAGTATGCCCTTAGCAGCAGAGAGGCAGAGACCAGAGAATCACAAGTAGCGCATGGGCCACACAGCCTGTAGAATCTACCAGAAAAACGGCAAGGGAGACCTGTCTCTAACAAGAAGGAAGGTGTGGATCGACACCCAAGGTTGTTATCTGACTTCCACTGTATGCTGTGATGTACACGGGCATGCATGTACACACACGCACGTACACACACACACATACTGGGGGGGGTGAAGAGAGAACATAGATTATATAGCTCAGAAAAGAACATAACAGGACAGTACACATTTGCACTCTTGTCATCATTCATTTGATCCTTGGGTGCCTCTTATGTGTCAGCAACCACAGGGGTTTCTGAGGACAACCACAGCAAACTGGACATAATCTGTGTTTTCTTAGAACTTACAGTATATCCCGGAAAACAAACCATTCATTATTCAAAGGCTTCTGAATACTGATTATGTACCAGGCACCCTGCCAGACCCTGAAGCCACCAACACAAACAAGTCCCAGTCTCTCTTCTAGAGTGAGTAACGGTCTAGCATAGTGCAACTCCCCATAGCCGGAGTGCAGCCAGCACCATGGCAGATGTCTGAAAAGATGCAAAATTCACAGAGGAGGAAATCGACTTATTCTAATGTTTAGGGTTCATCCAGAAGGATTAGGGCCCAAATATTCCAACAAGACTGAATACACTTCTCCTTTTTATCTTCTAGGGGTTTTGATGTGGGAAATTTACTCCATGGGGAAGATGCCGTATGAGAGATTTACTAACAGTGAGACAGCAGAACATATTGCTCAAGGCTTACGCCTCTACCGGCCTCATCTGGCATCAGAAAGGGTATATACCATCATGTACAGTTGCTGGCATGAGGTAAGTGTTGTAGTGTCCTCGCTTAAACTCTTCCCTTAATGTCTCAGTTATCTGGCCAGTCTCCTCTCTCCATGATCACTTGTCGCCTGGGTACAGACATAGCTCCACACGCTTTCTCGCTTTGCTCTGTGTCCCAGTCTTCTGATGGCTTCTCTGTGCCTATCCTAAACCTCGCTAGAGTATCATGAGCAGACCACACCCTAATACCTATATCAGCTTTAAGAGCAGGAAGTTAGTAGGACCATGTCGTCTCCCAAAAGGCACTCAGGTAAGACAGTGGGGTTTACAGTTTCTATAATCATCATCTGGGCCTCACCTAGGAGTTTTGACCCTTCTTCTTACTTTACTAGCTGCCGACCTTTTCTGGTTGAGGGTCTAAGTGAGACATTTAAAACCCTGTCTCAGAGTTGGAGAGATGGCTCAGCTGTTAAGAGCACTGACTGTTCTTCCAGAGGACCCAGGTTCAATTCCCAGCACCGACATGGCAGCTCACAACTATCTGAAAATGCAGTTCCACAAGATAAATAAATAAACCAATGCACATAAAATTAAGTTAAATAAATCATTAAAAAAAACCCTGTCTCTCAGAAGGGAAGACCTAAAATAGGTTTTGTTTGTCTGCTTTGATTTTTGGGTTTTGATTCTAAAATATTTTTAAATTATTATTTTACGTGTATGTGTGTTTTGCTTGATGTATGTCTATGTACCACATTCATGCCTGGTACCCATAGAAGCCAGAGGAGGGCATCAGATGTCCTGGAACTGGAGTTATGGACAGTTGGGAGCCACCATGTAGGTGCTGGGAATCAAGCTTGGGTCCACTGGAAGAGCACTCGGTGCTGTAAATGCCTGTGACAACTTTCTAGGTCATTTTTTAAAAATGATATCTTATAGATTTGGAGGCGGTGCACTTGTAGTATTTTAGAAATAAGGATCAGGCTTTCACTATTCTAAAATGCTTTGCTGGGGTTGGGGAATGTGCCTCAATTGGTAGAGTGTTTACTTAGAATGAATGAAGCTTTCCTTTGGTCTCCAGCACCTCACAAGCCAGGTGTGTGGTTCAGAGGTTTGTTTGAGACAAGGTCTCGAATTGTCAGGCTGGCCGCAGACTCATTATGTAGCCAAGGTTGACTTTCAACTTCTGGTTCTCCTGCCTCTACCATCCAGACACTGAGGTCACAGGCATATACTTTTATGCCCTACTCCTAAGGATTTTTTAAAGATTTTTTTTTTGAGATTGAGTCTTTCTACATAGCCCTGGCTGTCCTGGAACTCACTATGTAGACCAGACCATTCTTTTTTTTAAAATATTTATTTATTATGTATACAATATTCTGTCTGTGTGTGTGACCGCAGGTCAGAAGAGGGCACCAGACCTCATTACAGATGGTTGTGAGCCACCATGTGGTTGCTAGGAATTGAACTCAGGACCTTTGGAAGAGCAGGCAATGCTCTTAACCTCTGAGCCATCTCTCCAGACCAGACCATTCTTGAACTCACAGAGATCCACCTATCTTTTCCTCCCAAGTGTCAGGATTAAAGGCATGTGCCACCATGTCCAGCCTCTTAAGGCATTTTCAAAAACAGAAATTACTGGGCTTCTTTTCCAGAAAGTCTGCGGTGGAACTCATCGAGCCTTTTGTGTTTCCCAGAACTTCTGATACTTGTCTATTTCTGAAAACCATGATTTGAATACTAAGAAATTGATGACCCTTTGGTTCCGACAGACTGAAGCCATTCTGTCATGAATCCTTCCTGAATTATCAAATACTTCCAGGCAAGAAGTTTAAAGTAGTCCCAACACTCAGGAATCTGAGGGTGAAAGGTTTTCCATGATTTTAGGCTAGCCTGGGCTATATATTGCCTTCTAGGGCAGCCTGAGATATAGAGTGACATCCTATCTCAAAATAAACAACAAAAAACTAAAACAAATTTTCTTTTTTAAAAAAGACCAGATCTTAACCAGGTGTGGTGGCACATGCCTTTAATCCCAGCACTTGGGAGGCAGAGGTAAACGGATCTGTGTGAGTTCGAGGCCAACTTGGTCTCTTTCCAGTGTTTAATCTGACCATGGATCTCCAAAAGAGCTGTAATTTTAAAGTCAGACTAACAAAAGCCCTTGGCTGTTCAGGGTCCATTTCAGGCCTTTGCAAAGTTAAGTCTTTTGTCTGTTTAGCTTGGCGATGACAGGAAGTACATTTGGAAACTAAACATTTTCCTTGCCTGTAGGAATTCTGTTCTGCCAACCAGTGAAGTATACTCAATAGCCATCTTCTTTCCAAGCTCTGAAATAATGAGATAGTGTGTATAAATTTGCAATGAATGTGTCCACAATTTTGATCAGTGGTGGTGGGTGGTGCACCCCTTTAATCCAAGCTCTCAGGAGACAGAGGCAGGAGGATCCCTGTGAGTTTGAGGTCAACTTGAGCTACAGAGTGAGTTCCAGGACATCCAGGACTACACAGAAAAACCCTGTCTGGAAAACAAGCAAATAAAGAGCAATCCTAGAACTGTTTGTATAACAACCAGATGGAAGTGGGGATGGGAAGTCTATGTCTGATTTCTGGAAAGAGATGCAAGGGATGGGTTGGAGAGATGCCTCAGTGGTTAAGAGCACTGGCTGCTCTTTCAGAGGACCCAGGTTCATTTCCCAGCACCCACATGGCAACTCAAACTGTCTATAACTCTAGTTCCAAGGGATTTGACACTTTCACACAGACATACGTGCAGGCAAAACACCAATGCACATAAAAGTAAATTATGAAAAATAACTTGAGATGAAAAGCATACAAGCACATTTTGGAGACCTGCTTTTTTATTTTTCTGCTTTTCGTGGTAGCAAGAAGGTATGCAGTTAGGTATTTAGGATATGCTTAATCGGCTTAATGTTTTGTAATTAATATGGGTTCCTTGGGGATTATGGATTCTACACTGTAACACTGTCTATTTTCTTTGGTTTTAGAAAGCAGATGAACGTCCTAGTTTCAAAGTTCTCTTGAGTAACATTCTAGATGTCATGGATGAAGAATCCTGAACTGGCTGATAAACTTCGTGGATCTCCTCCTCTCTCCTTCAAGCCCTAATTCCACTTTTTCTGAGGGCTCCCAGGCTCCCGGGCTCTAGCCTTCCATGCTCCTACTGAATGCATAAAGGCCCCTAGACATCTAGGAACGCCTTTCTTCTTCCAGTCCTTGGCATAACGCTTCTGAGCAAAGGCCAAGGGATTTCTGTGCCTGTTATTGACCATAACTTCAAGACTCCTAACAGACTGGATTTGGGATGGGAACATTCTGGGGGAGGGAAAGATGTAAATAGCTCCACTAGTTGTCTAACAGGTTGTTGGGTAAGTTTAGAGTTTGGAGGCAGGGCAGACTGGAATGGTGCCATTAAATGGGAGGGGTTGTTTTGATAAAATAAAATTACTAGAAAGAGTGAAGGTATCTCCTATTTTAATTCATTACACAGCCGCCCTGAAGCTGTTTGAGAATTGCAGAAAACCGTATTATTAGCGCGGCGTATTCCTAATCTAGAATTCGACACATTTCACTTCTCTCTCTTATTAAAGCCTGCCTCTTAATTGTAGACGAATGCACAAGCCTTCCTCCGTGCTTGGCACACAGTGGACATACGATTATCATTTGACCGAATCTTAGCGTTAGGGACAAACTCAGCCAGCGCCTCATTTCCCTACATCAAGACGAAAACCCCATCACAGAACTGGACCCAGGGGCCCAAGACAGCCAGTTAATTCGCAGAAGAGTTCTGCTGGGAGCAAAGCCAAGGCTGAGAAAGCGCGGGCCAATTTGGAAGCGGGCAGGGCGGAGTTTTAGGGCCGGCCCTTCGCTGGACCACGTGGTGTGAAGTAATTTCCTCATTTCCTCTACACTGCTCTTTTCTTTTTGGCTATCCGCTCCCTTGGCGCTCCAGGCCACAGCCGAGCGCTGCGGTTGGGGTGTGGCGGGGAGCGGATCTCCCCCGCCGAGCCAGCGCACCGCGGTGTCCCTCTGGGACCGGCCTGGCCGCCTGCCCCGCGCAGACGCAGTGCGTTCACAGGGCGGTCCCTGAGGCGGGACAGGGCGGGGCGGGGC
>NC_022026.1:38390790-38400121 GCF_000317375.1 Microtus ochrogaster | reverse complement strand
GCGCGGGAGGGCGTGGGGCGGGGGAGGTTGTGGTTCCGGTTCCGTCACCCAGACACGTGAAGGTCGGCGAGTCGGTTCTGTGCTCGCTTCGGCCCGCGTGGTCGCGCCGGGATGGACTCCTCGTCGTCGTCTTCGGGCGCGGGTTTGAGCACCGTGGATCCGCAGTTGCAGCATTTCATCGAGGTGGAGACGCAGAAACAGCGCTTCCAGCAGCTGGTGCACCAGATGACGGAACTTTGCTGGGTGAGGATCCCCGGGCTCGGATCTGGACGCTGTGCCTACTTTTCCCTGTGTCCTTGCCCCACGGGACTTGCTGGGTTGTCGGGAACTCCAGAGTGGGTGGTCCGGACTGCACTCTGGTTTCCTTAGGCCAGGTCGGAAGGGACCAGGGTGACTACTTTGGGAGACCGTAGGTGCAAAGGGTTGGGAGTCAAGGGATTACACCGCTGTCCCACCCAGCACTCGGAGGTGTTAGAGGCGCCTGAGGTTGAGGCAGTAATGCCGGCCACTAAGACTAATCAAAGCCCCAGTCCTGGAATTTTAGGGAGCCCGAATCCCAGAGAGTCCGTGACAGTTATTTCTGGACTCCTCGGGAATTTGCCTGGGTTACCCAGTCATAACCCCTCCTGATGAAAAGAAAAGCGGCTCTAGCTCATTAAGTATGAAAGCGGCATAATCTCTCCCAGCATACACATTTATTTGCCTTCACTGTGAGTTGTTGTGTAATACTAAGACATTAAGGTCTGAAGGTTGAGAAATTGAATCGTCTCGGTGAGGGGACTTTGGCAGAGGGGCAGAAGGCATTCCTTTGTAGCTGAGATCAAAGCGTTCTGGTTGCCAAGGACAAGCACACTGCCCTCCTGTGATATAAAAACTTAAAGAATTTAGAGGCCAGGGAAATTATTTGGAATTAGAGAGACTCTTAAGTCTTGTGTATAAAGCATGAAGGAAATTTACTCTAAAAGCTTCTAACTATTTGCTTGGTCCTGTAAACTTATGTGTTGCTGGACTATGCTCTTTAGAAATACTGGATGAATTCTGGTTTGCCTTGGATCAGAAGGCTTCAATTCTTTGTTTTCTTTTTTTTTTTCTTGAGACAAGTTTTCATGTATTCCAAGCTAGTCTCATACTGAATGGATAGCTGAGAATAGCTGAAAATGACCTTCAAAATGGGCTTCCTGCCTCCTCCAGCTTTTTTTGCTTCGGTTTTTAAATTGTTTCTTTTAAGACAGGGCTTTGCTATTCACTCCTGGCTGGCCTGAATAATTTATAGAGATCGTTCTGCTTCTGCCTCCTGCTTGGTAGAATTAAAGGTATTTGCCACCAAGATAGAGACAAGGTTCCTCTGTGTAACAGCATTGGCTGTCCTGGAACTCACTTTGTAGACCAGGCTGGCCTCGAACTCAGAGATCAGTCTATGCCTCCCGAGTGCTGGGATTAAAGGCGTGCACCACTATGCCCAGCTTTTTCTTTTTTTAAAAAAAAAGTCTCTGATGCCTTAGGTTTGGGTGGAAAGTGGTGTGGTTAATAACTACTTTAAGATTAATGAACCAGGAGAGGAGAATTCATTTTTCTTCAATAAATGATACAGTCCCTGAAGTTTCTCATGCCCCAGTAGAAGAACCTTATATGCTCTTGCAGGCAACCCAAAATCTAGTGGATCCTAAAGAAAGGGCATATAGTAGGAAGAGGACTTGTTGGGAATGAGGAGTTGGGAAGTTGAGGGGGTTGAGAGGGTAATGGGGAAATATGGTCAAATTATATACATGGATGTCATATGTATGAAATTGTCCATGTTTTTCTTTTCTTTCTTTCTTTTTTGAGACAGGGTTTCTCTGTAGCTTTGGAGTCTGTCCTGGAACTAGCTCTGTAGACCATGCTAGCCTCGAACTCACAGAGATCCACCTGCCTCTGCCTCCTGAGTGCTGGGATTAAAGGCGTGCGCCACCACCGCCCATTGTCAGTGTTTTTTTTTTTTGTTTTTTGTTTTTTTTTTAATCTGTGAACTATAGGGCCTTTACAAAACTCCAGTTTTTCACTCCTCCCGAGGGGATTCAAGAGCCTTTGATGCGTGTTGGGTAGATGGTACAGTCCCAGAACTTGGGAAGCAAAGATGAAAAACAAAGGATCTCAAGTTCCAGGCCAGCTTGGGACCCTGTCTCAAAAGATAAACTACTCTGTCTTAAATAAACAAGGCTAAAAAATGTTCATTCATAGATTTTCTTTGTTGATTGGTTTTAGGGCACCTAAGTAGTTTTTGTTGTTTTATTTTTTCCAGACAGGGTTTCTCTGTGTAGCCCTGGCCGGCATCAAACTCAGAGATGTCTCTGTCTCCCAGCTGCTGAGATAAGGTGTGTGCCACCACCTGGAAAAGGTTATTTTGCTTGCCATTTTTCTCAGTCTGTTATATTCAAGATGTGCCATATTCTGGCTCCTTGACTTTTGAGCAAACACTGCCAGAGATTCCACTGGTAAAAATGAGGATGGAGAATGGTGTTTTCCATTGGCTTGTTGAAAAATGTAATAGAAGCTTGTGTCCAATTGGTAAGATGCCAAATGTGAAAATTTTTATATTCATTTTTTGCTTAAAAAGTCATGGGCTTCATCATATCTGTTCTTTTCATGTGTTTTTCTTGCCTCCCTCACAGTCTTTTTCTTAGTTACATCACACATGTATAGATACACACATACTATGCGATTTTAAATCTAGGTGTCACAGGTAAGAGAAAAATTGGGGTCCAAATTAGCAAATAAGATAATTTAGATGAAATTATTTGGACAAGCAAAAGGCTTATTTGTAAGTGCCCTTTGTGATTCTGTGTCTTATTCTGAACAGGAGAAGTGCATGGATAAACCTGGGCCAAAGTTGGACAGTCGGGCTGAGGCCTGTTTTGTGAACTGTGTTGAGCGCTTTATTGATACAAGCCAATTCATCTTAAATCGACTGGAACAGACCCAGAAGTCCAAGCCGGTCTTCTCAGAAAGCCTTTCTGACTGATCTCAGCATTACCTCTGTGGAAAAGTAGTTCAAGAAACGAAAAGCTGTTGATGGGATAACTGAAGAAATGGTTCTGGGGGGGGGGAGGGGAATTGGCTCCCAAGTTTCTTGGGACATCTTGTCACCTGAGATTGAACAAAGACCAATTTTTATGTATGGGAGTTGAGAGTCATGTGTATTGGTTGTGTTTTTTTAAAGCTAATCTGTGAAAATAATTGAGAGATAAATGAAATTACGAGATTCATTTTACTGTATATGGGACTCTGCTTTCTCAAGGTCCCTTAACTGCTTTATATAATTTTGATAGTAGAAGTGCTTTCTATAATTTGATAGTGGGACCACATAGGGTAACTCTCAATTTGTATGGATTCATTTCTGATTTTTTAAAGGAGCCTTTTGCATCAGAAAGAGCAGCAGTGAGGAAACAACCTGGCACTGTTAACCACAAGCTTTCTTATAGTTCAAGTTTGACTATCGGAGCTGAAAACAATTCTCTGGGTGTTCATACAATTCAGCCTTTTAGGTTGTCTTTCTCCCCATATCGTGGTTTACTTCAATCCTGAATGTAAACACGATCTCAAGGTAGTGGCAGCCTGAGAATCCAGAGGGCTTTAGTTAGTTAAAAAGGACTCTAGCTCCTGAGCATAATTCTTACTACCAGACTGGCGCAGGAGGAAGTTAATTTACTCTGTATAGCAGGATACAGAACATTCACAGATGTGCCTAAAAAATGATAACAATTTAGGCCAGTTAAAAATGAAACAGTTTCAGGTAGACGTGCATGCCTGACGTTAGTCATAAATTCATTAACTGCATTCTTTCGGTCACTGAAATAAAAGCTCTGCAAGATCAACTTGTGATGGAGAGGCTTTCTATTTTGGGTTTTTATCTGCAACTCAGATTTCATGTGGGCGCATTTCAAGACAGAAATGTAGTTAAGTCTCTTCTAGAGGTCCCTGAAGTTTTTGAGAAGAGAGTACTTTCAGATATGATTAGAAGAGGAAAATCTTAGCTAATACCTAGGGCCCTGAGAGAAGAGCTTAGAGTGAATTCCCCTCATAGACTGGAGTGTAGACTTAAAGAAAAACTGCCTAATACTAATCCATGAATCTGGGCAAATATATACCTCTAGCATTTCTTCATAGGCATAAAGATTTTGGTGTAATAAGCTCCATTAGGGAGCCGCATGGGACTGGAGAGATTGCTAGGTGGTTTAGAGAGCACATTGTGCTCTTTTTTTAAAAAGATTTATTGTGTATACAACATTCTGCCTCCATGTATGCCCACAGAGCAGAAGAGGGCAACAGATCTCTTTACAGATGGCTGTGAGCCACCATGTGGTTGCTGGGAATTGAACTCAGGACCTCTGGAAGAGCAGCCAGTGCTCTTAACCTCGGAGCCATCTCTCCAGTCCCATACATTGTGCGTTTGCAGAGGACTTGGGTTCAATTCTCGTTACCCTTTTGGTTCACAACCCTCCCCCAAGGCTGTCTTCTGACTTCTAGTGCACCAGTCACATATGCTACACATACAGACATCCAGGCAGGTCTTCATGCACATGAAAATAATTCTAAGAAGTTGAAAAAAGAAAAAGTGCAATAAGGGTGATAGGAAATGTTTATGGAGCTTTATTATTTTCTAACAAATAGTTGAGACCTGAAAGAACCTAGTAAGCAAGCATTATGAGTATCAGGGAGAATTCTGGGGAGAGCTAACAGTCCACCGGTGCCTCGGGGTAGAAGCTATATGCCATGAGATAAAACTATAAAGTCAGTAGGTTGAAACAAGCCATTGAGAAAGGTAAGATAGTTTGGGACCTTTTGGCTTTTACCTGGCATGATGGAAGCCATTTGAGTGACTTTTTTTCCCCCCGAGACGGTTTCTTTGTAGCTTTGGAGCCTGTCCTGGAACTAGTTCTTGTAGACCAGGCTAGCCTCGAACTCAGAGATCCGCCTACCTCTGCTTCCCAATTGCTAGGATTAAAGGTGTGTACCACCACCGCCCGGCGAGTGCCTTTTTTAAACATGTTTGATGTCATATAACCTTTTGCTTGGTGCAGTAGTACTACTAAAAATAATGCCATTTTCATGTTGAGCAGAGTTCAAGCTCTCAGGTATCTGACACACATACCTTTTATATGTGCTAAAGTAAAACAAGTGGCATAGAGTTCTTTATTTTTATTTGCTCTTTGTTTTTCTTTTTTATTTTTTAGTCTGTTTTTTTTTTTATAAATTTATTTATTTATTAAGGATTTCTGCCTCCTTCCCGCCACTGCCTCCCATTTCCCTCCCCCTCCCCCGATCAAGTCCTCCTCCCTCATCAGCTCAAAGAGCAATCAGGGTTCCCTGCCCTGTGGGAAGTCCAAGGACCACCCACCTCCATCCAGGTCTAGTAAGTTGAGCATCCAAACTGCCTAGGCTCCCCCAAAGCCAGTACGTGCAGTAGGATCAAAAACCCATTGCCATTGTTCTTGAGTTCTCAGTAGTCCTCATTGTCTGCTATGTTCAGCAAGTCCGGTTTTATGCCATGCTTTTTCAGACCCAGGCCAGCTGGCCTTAGTGAGTTCCCGATAGAACATCCCCATTGTCTCAGTGTGTGGGTGCACCCCTCGCGGTCGCTGGAGAGGTTGTGGAGAAAGGGGTACACTCATCCATTGCTGCTCTTTGTTTTTCTATTTTTGTCTTTTGAGACAGAATTTCTCTTTGTCTTGGCTGTCCTGGAACTCACTAGATAGACCAGACTGGCCTCAAATTCAAAGAGATCCTCCTGCTTCTACCTCCCAAGAGCTAGAATTAAAGACATGTACTATTATGCCTAGAATTATTCTCCATTCTTAAAATAATTGTGTTATATTGTTATTCCTTCTGGTTTCTCACTTAGTAGCAGTATTCTCATTGTATGTATGTACAAAGTTACATGTCTTCCCTTCCAATCTTACCATGTAATCAGTGAATACAATGAGGAAGGTTCTGCCAGCTGCATACATTATGCTTTGGCACCGTTGCTGAGTTAAGCACCACTAGATACAAGATAATGGGGAAGAAAAAGCATGACATATGCCCCTGCTTCTAGTAATTATGAGCAACCACTGGGAGTTTGGCAGTCTCAGGAATGTGTTTTCACGCCTCGATTAAAAGTGGAATACTGTTAGTCCTGAAATTCCAAACCTTGATTTTAGATATGTTTACATTAGAAAACTCAAGACTGAACTGTGAAATAAAAGGCTTAACTTAGTAAATGTGACAGGAAAATCTAAAATGAATCTTAGAAGTCTAATATGTAATAACAAAGGCCAGGCTGCTCTAATGTGGATGGTACTACCTACGTGGGAGCTCTGTTGCCTCATCTGCCCAGACACTGACTGGAGCCATTGTCTTAGAGACCCTAAGTGTTCTGTCTAAAATCCACTGCCGAGTCCATCAACTAATATTAGCAATGGTAGAAGGGAAACCAGGACTTCAAAATGAGAGCAAGCATCTTTAGAAGGAGTTTGAAGTCTAAAATGTAACAGGTCAACCCATGGAAAGTCTTTACAGGAAACAATTGATAGCCCTTTCTTTAAACAAAACAAAAAATAAGAATCACAATACCAAACTTTCCTCCGCTATACTACTGAAACAATCTTGGCCTAGGGAGCAGTTATTCCTGGCACAGTTCCCTTAGAACTTCCTTCAGGCCTATGTTTATTGGCACATAATAGAATCAAAGGCTGGTGGAGCAATGTCTCATATTTTACATCTTTCGTCTATGTAGGCATACGGGTATTCAGATTAACCATACCAAGTGTATGGGTTAGATAGTATTCAGCATGCATTCAGGTACTGAAAGCTTGGCCCAGTGTGGTGGTAATAGAAGGGAAATTTAAGAACTGGGACCTTAAGGCTGGAGAGATGGCTCAGTGGTAAGAGCATTTGCTGCTCTTGAAGAGACCTTCCCAGGGTTCAGTTCCCAGCACCCACACCGTGATTTACAACTGTTTGTAACCCCAGCTCCAGGGGATCCAGCTCCTTCCTCTAGCCTTTGTGGGCATCAGGCATGCATGTGATGCATAGACATACATGTAGACAAAACACTCATATAAAAAATAGAGGTATGTCTGGAGAGATGGCTCAGGGGTTCGTGGCCCTATCGCCTTCCTGCCAGAGGATCCGAGTTCGATTACCGCTGAACGCACGGTGGCTTGCAGCCAGCCATCCGTCCTGAGCTCTGGCGCCCTCTTGTGGGAAAAAAATAGAGGTAGGACCTGAGGGCAGGTCATTAAGTCTTTGGTGAAGTTGACCTTGGGTAGGGTTAAGGTACCATTCACAGGCTACTTACTGATCCTCAGAGACTGAACTACTAGAACAAACCTGACCTGGATTGCTATTTGCCTTCTTATTTGGCATTTTGATCTCTTCACCCCATCCATGCTCCCATTTTTGACAGCTGCCATGAAGTGACAGAGCTTCTAGGGGAGCCCTTGCCACAGCCAATGTGTTTGAACACTCACTTTAAATCTTTATATACGTCTTTATATACATTTATAGAGTTAGCCTGCTAGAGGCATTTTATTAAAGTAAAAAAAAGCAGATTACTATATTACCCAGCCAGGCAATGGTGGTCCATGCCTTTTATTCCATCAGTTGGAGGGAGAGAGGGAGAGGCAAGTGGAGCTCTGTGAGTTTGAGGTCAACCTAAGGTTTTCAGAGCAAGTTTCAGAACAGCCAAGGATATGCAGAGAACCCCTCTCTTGAAAAACAAAACAAAAAGTCCCAGATTGCCATATTCTCAAAATGCCAACAGGTATGAACTAAAAGGAACATCTCCAAAGGCATAGAAAAAAAGAGGCTAAAAATACATAAAGAAAACCATAGATAGTACCAATAAAATTTCTAAGACTGTAGGTTGTTATTGCTTGAGTTAGGAAAAGGACAACGTAGGAAGGACTACAGATGTGCTGAATATATCCAAGCCCCAATTTAGACAGTTCATTTAAATGCTTACAACGATCACATGCCAAATCAAGCACATCCAGATTAGTGCTGTGCTCCTAATTAGCTTTTTAAAATAGTCAGTACTTTCAAGATGGTGTCCAACTCTTGTCACCTAACAAAAAGTGGGACTCTAAAGAACAGAAAGGAATATCCAAAGGGGGGCTGGAGAGATAGCTCAGAGGTTAAGAGTACTGGCTGCTCTTCCAGAGGTCCTGAGTTCAATTCCCAGCAACCACATCGTGACTCACAGCCATCTGTAATGAGATCTAGTGCCCTCTTGTGGACTGCAGGCATACATGCAGGCAGAACACTGTATACATAATAAGTAAATCTTTTAAAAAAAGAATATTCAAAGGGGTTAGGTTAGTTACTCTGGTTATAGGAAGGCCTCACTGAGGATGAGTAAAGCAGAACTGACTACTATACCCAGGACCAAAAAGACAGCTCCTGTGATAAAGGAATTGAATTGCTCTTTTGATTCATAAGAAAGCTAGCTGAAGCAGTTTGGTTGGTAGTTGGTTCCTTAGCACCTTAATCAATGAGCATCATTTGAACACGTGAACAATTCGTGTTTGAACTGATTAAAAATAGACTTGTGTATATAAACCTACATCTTGCAAAAATCAGTCTCACAGATGTAAAGCCTATGCAGCATAATCATGGCAGTCTGCTGTACAGAAATGTATAGAAGGGACAATAGGATATGGCAAACCAAGGTTCTCAAATACGGGCCAAAAAGCCCAAGTAAGGTCTGCTGAGATGACTCAGCAGGTAAATTAGGAGTGCTTGTCACCCACCCTAACGACCTGAATTTCCTCCCCAGGACTTAAATGGTGGAAGGAGAGAATAGACTACCAAAAGTTGTCCTCAAAACTTCACACACACGCCATGTGTGGAGCTTTGAATGAGAGTTGCCTCCATAGGCTCATAGACTTGAATATTTGGTAATCATGGAATGACGCTATTTAAACGGATGAGGAGATGTGGCCTTGTTGGAGGAAGTGTGTGTTTCATTGTGGATGGGATTTGAGGTTTCAAAAAGCCCATTCCAAGCCCAGAGTCTCCATCCTGCTATCTGCAGATCCTGATGGAGAACTCTCAGCTCCTTTTCCAGCACCATGTCTGCCGGTGTGCTACCATGCTTCTTGCCACGATGATAATGGACTAAACCTCTGAAACTGTAAGCAAGCCCCCAGTTAAATGTTTCCTTTTATAAGAGTTGCTTTGGCCATGGTGTCTCTTGACAGCAACAAAACACTAAGACATCATGGCACGTGTACCTGCACTCTCTGTCACACATGCACACAGACACAGACCTACTACTATCATCACCGCTACTATTAATAATAATAATAATAAT
>NC_022026.1:38388062-38389670 GCF_000317375.1 Microtus ochrogaster | reverse complement strand
ACAATTCTTAGTTAAGGGAGCCACCTTAGGGTTGGCAAGAGACTTGAACCTAGAGTGGCTCCCAGGAGCCCAAGCCGAGGTCCCCAGTTAGTTCCTTGGACAGCTGAGGATAAAGAACCTGAAATGACCCTATCCTATAGCAATACTGAAGAATAATAATTTTTAAAAACTCACAAATGAAAACTGGGCTCATATGGTGCTGGAGATGGAACCCAGAACTTTCTGTATACTAGGCAAGCATTCTAACAATCATTAGAATTGTTACATCATTACATTAGCTATATTATTAGCCCAACTTTGTGTGTGTGAGTGTGTGTGTGTATGTGCATGCACACTACACATACCCTTGCCTGTGTACACAGATGGAGGCCAGAGATTGACGTTATCTTTCCATATCATTCTCTACCTTATTTTTAGATATAGAGTGGCATGGGAGGTCCTTCTGTCTATGTGTTTCTTTTATAGGTTAATGAATAAAGAAACTGCCTTGGCCTGTTGATAGGGCAGAACTTAGGTTAGGCGGGCAGAACTGGGCTGAATGCTGGGAGGAGGAAGGTAAAGTGAGGAGATGCCATGGATCCTCTGCCTGAGACAGACACTGAAAACTTTACCCAGTAAGTCACTGCCACATGGTGATACACAGATTAATGGAGATGGATTAAATTAAGATGTAAAAGTTAAGATGTAAGAGCCAATTAGAAGCTGGGCCGTGGTGTCGCACGCCTTTAATCCCAGCACTAGGGAGGCAGAGACAGGCAGATCTCTGTGAGTTCAAGGCCAGCCTGATCTAGAAGAGCTAGTTCCAGGACAGGAACCAAAAAAGCTGCGGAGAAACCCTGTCTCGAAAATCAAAAAAAAAAAAAAAGTCAATTTAGAAGCTAGAGCTAATGGGCCAAGCAGTGATTTAAATAATACAGTTTCTGTGTGATTATTTTGGGGCTGAGCAGCTGGGAACCAACAAATGGTCTGTTGCTACAGCAGAGTCTGAATCTGGAGCACCATATTGGCTAGAGTGGGAGGCTAACAAGTCCCTGGGATCTGCACATCTCTGTTCCCCAGCATTGGGGTAATTGGCACATGCCTCCATGCTTGGCATCTTATGCTCATGCTAGGAATCCAAACTCAGGTCCTCATGATTGTGGGGCAAGCAGTTTACCCAGTGAGTTATCTCTCAGCCCTCTTTTTAAAGATTTATTTATTGATTGATTGATTGATTGATTGATTTACTACATATACAATGTTCTGCCTATATGTCTCCTTGCATGCCAGAAGAGGGCACTAGATCTCATTAAGGATGGTTGTGAGCCAACATGAGGTTGCTGGGAATTGAACTCAGGACCTTTGGAAGACAGTAGTCAGTGCTCTTAACCTCTGAGTCATTTCTAGCTCCTCACCCAGCCCTCTTTTATTATCATTTTTTCATCTATTAAACTGATAGTTATACCTACTTCAGAGGGTTGTAATATGAGATAACATGAAAAGCATTTGGCATACTGCAAATGCTAACTATTATTACTGTTGCTCAGAACTGAACACTTTAAATTTATTTATTTATTTATTTATTATGTGGAGAGGGGAGGGGTGTGTGTGTGTGTGTGTGTGTGTGTG
>NC_022026.1:38386635-38387911 GCF_000317375.1 Microtus ochrogaster | reverse complement strand
GGAAGCTGCTTTGGACTATGGCAGGGTAGAATATACCTAGGCGGGAAAACTAAACTGAATGCAGGGAGAAAGAAGATGGAGTCATGCAGATGCCATGTAACTGCTGAAGGAGAAAGATGCTAGAACATTACTGGTAAGCCACAACCTTGTGGCAATACATAGATTAATCAAAATGGGGTAATTTACAGTGTAAGAGCTAGCTAAGAATATGCCTGTGCCATTGGCTAAACAGTGTTGTAATTAATATAGTTTCTGTGTGATTATTCAAATCTAGGCAGCTGGGAAGTGAAAGTGCAGTCTCCGTTTACAGTGTGTGTATGTATGTGAGTGTAGATCAGAGAACACAAAATTTATTTCTCTTCTTCCACTATGTAGGTCCCAGGGATTGAACTCATGTTGTCAAGTTTGGCAGTAAGCTCAGCCATCTCAGTGGCTCAAGGACAAATTTTCTTGAAAGTCCATTGTAGCTTTTTCCCAGAACTGAGCATCTCTGATAATGCTGGCAAAGTAATCGCTTGGGAGAAAAAGAGAAAAATAAGAAATCATTTTAAAGCCTGCTGTGGCAGCATGTGTCTCCAATCCCAACATTCAGTAGATGAAAGAAGAATAATGAGAAGTTCAAATTCATCCTTGGTTACATAGTGAGTGTGAGGCTACATGAGGGTATGTCTTAGTTTTTTGTTTTTTTTTTTAAAGATTTATTTACTTATTATGTATACAGTATTCTGCCTGCATACATGCCTGCGTGCCAGAAGAGGGCACCAGATCTCTGTACACCCCCTGTGTACCTTGTGCCCAGCAAAGGTGTCAGATCTGGTACTGAAATTATAGATGGTTGTGAGCCACCATGTGGGTGCTGGGAATTGAATTCAGGTCCTCTGGAAGAACAGCCAGTGCTCCAGCCCTTATTTTCTATTTTTTTCTTTGTGTGTCTGTGTGTCTGCAGGCCACATGTGGCTGTGGGCCTGTAGAGGTCAGAAGAGGATATCCAAGCCTCTGGATGCCTACACAGTCCCCTGATGTGGGTGCTGAGAACTCAGGTGCTCTGGAAGAGCAGGAAACCTTTTAACCACTCCCTCTCCCTTTAAAGAGTCACTTCAATAGCTAATTAACTGATGACGTACCAGAGCCAATGGAATGTATTATGGTAGAAATTTTGAGTTTGGGGGCTGGAGATAGGGCTCAGTGGTTAAGAGCATTGCCTGCTCTTCCAAAGGTCCTGAGTTCAATTCCCAGCAACCACATGGTGGCTCACAACCATCTGTAATGAGGTCTG
>NC_022026.1:38381473-38383075 GCF_000317375.1 Microtus ochrogaster | reverse complement strand
AGACGCATAGCGTCTGAGCTCACTTCCTCTTCCTCCCAGCATTCTGTTCTGTTTACTCCACCCACCTATGTTCTAACCTATCAGGCCAAGCAGTTTCTTTATTAATTAACCAATGACCTTCCTCCATCAAGTTGTTGTTTAATTGGTTAGTCCATCCTTGTCCGTCTGGATGGTTCATGGGACACCAAACGAAGGAATGATGTGGTCCAGGAGTACCTGAGTCACTACATCTGCTGTTTCCCTGGAGATCAGAAATGCTTATATCCATCTTGTAAAAGTGTCCACAAGTGTTAGGAGATAACGAAGTTTTTTATGAGTAGGCATATAAGTGAAATTAACCTTCCAATCTTCGCCTGGTTGGTGTCTGCGAAGCTGGTGTATGTGGAGCACCCCTTGTGAGTTGGCCCAGGCACACATCTGGCAGAACTGAACCTGTAAAATATGATCTCAGAGATGGGTGGGGTCAAAAAGGGGCTCCAAGAAGCAGAACAAAGCTTTGGGGAAGCAGCTAAGGATATCTCCACCCAGTGAAGGTGCTGGGCAAACAGGTATCACTAAGAAAGAGTGAGAGAAAAATTGTCCTGCAGGAATGCAGGGCAGTGGTAACGTTTTAAGTGGGAAGGAACAGGTACCATCTATCCCCATAACTGAAATTGGTGAGGGGAACATAAGCCCCAAGTGAGAATAAAAGTAATGGATTTACCCACTACCTGCAGCTTTACCTTAGGCCTGGATAGAGTTATGGGATAAACCAACCAAGGCTGAGAAGCTCAAGGGCTGGCTGGCACAGTTTCACTTGCTGATGGTGATGCTGGACCTCTGTGGTGTGGCACAGAGGACAAGCCCACATGGGGGCATTGTGGTTTCCAGTGTCCAGGTTGCTGGCAGAGAGGGCATAACCTCGGAGGAGGCATAGTGCAATATCATGCTATGTGACCACTTAGGCCACGCTTGAGACAGTTTGTCTGTGAGGTTGATTTAGGCTAGGCTCTATCAGGGTAGAGCCTTGTGTTTGGCTTCCCTTGTCCCCCGTCCTGTGACCTTAGGGCAGCTGCTAAGGCCTGGGCCTGTAGATTGTTGTAGCTTTGTCTGTCAGGAAGACTCAGTTTCATGAGCATTAAAAACTTTAAAGGCCATTTTCACCAATTTTTGTATAGGAGTTTGGGGACCCTCCTCAACCTTTCTTAACTCTTTCCTAATATCTGGTACTGATTAAGAGATAAAATGGGTAAGCAAAAGAATTAGTAGAAAAGGAATCTAGCTGCTTTTTTTTATCTGAGAGAAATCTGTAAGAGAAAAGGGAACATAGTTGAGCACATGTTCTTGTAGCACAATTTAGCATATATACCCAAAAGTGGTATTACTGGGTCTTGTTTCCTAATTTTCTGAGAAATTGCCACACTGACATCCAAAGGGGTTGCACCAGCTTGCACTCCCAACAGCAATGCAGAAGTGTTCCCTTTTCCCCACAACCTCTCCAGCATAAGTTGTCATCAGTGTTTTTAATCTTGGCCATTCTTACAGGTGTAAGATGGAATCTCAGAGTTGTTTTGATTTGCATTTCTCTGATGACTAAGGATGTTGAACATTTCCTTAAGTGTC
>NC_022026.1:38372497-38380659 GCF_000317375.1 Microtus ochrogaster | reverse complement strand
TCTACATGTTGATATCCAGTTATGCCAGCACCATTTGTTAAATATGCTTTCTTTTTTTCCATTTGATATTTTTTTGGTTCCTTGTCAAAAATCAGGTGTTTGAAGATGTGTGGATTGATATCTGCGTCTTCCATTCGATTCCATTTGTCCTCCTGTCTGTTCTTATGCCAATACCAGGCTGTTTTCAGTACTGTAGCTGTAGTAGAGTTTGAAGTCAGGGATTGTGATGCCTCCAGAAGTTCCTTTATTGTACAGGATTGTTTTTGGCTATCCTGGGTTTTTTTGCTTTTCCATATGAAGTTGAGTACCATTCTTTCGAGGTCTTTTAAAAATTTTGCTGGGATTTTGATGGGCATTGCGTTGAATCTGTAGATTGCTTTTGGTAAGATGACCATTTTTACTATGTTAATTCTACCTACCCAAGAGCATTGGAGATCTTTCCATTTTTTTGGTGTCTCTTCAATTTCTTTCTTCAAAGATTTATAGTTCTTGTCATGCAAGTCTTCCACTTTGGTTAGAGTTACTTCAAGATATTTTATGCTATTCGTGGCTATTGTGAAGGGTGAGGTTTCTCTGATTTCTTTCCCAGCCCTTTTATCATGTGTAGAGGAGGGCTACTGATTTTTGAGTTAACCTTGTATCTTGCTACATTACTGAAAGTATTTATGAGTTGTAGAAGCTCCTTGGCAGAATTTTTGGGGTTGCTTAGGTAGACTATCACATCATCAGCAAATAATGAGAGTCTGACTTCTTCTTTTCTGGTTTGTATCCCCTTGATCTCCTTTTGGTGTCTTATTGCTCTAGCTAGGACCTCAAGCACTATATTGAAGAGGTATGGAGAGAGTGGACAGCCTTGCCGTGTTCCTGCTTTCAGTGGGATCGCTGGGAGTTTCTCTCCATTTAGTTTGCTGTTGGCTGTTGGCTTGCTGTCTATTGCCTTTCCTTGTATTCCTGCTCTCTCCAAGACCTTTTTCATGAAGGGATGTTGTATTTGTCTAAAGCTTTCTCGGCATCTAATGAGATGATCATGTAGCTTTTATTTTTCAGTTTGTTTATATGGTGGATTATGTTGACAGATTAGAAAGATCACTTTAACAGCAGTGCATACACTGGGTTGGAGAAAAAGAAAATAGTAGTAAGGATATTTCACTAGTTGGGAGAAGAGCCAACAAGAAAGACTTAAGGTAGAAGTGCAGATGAAGAAGAGGGGCAATACTAGAAACAGAAAGAAGCTTTGGGAGAGAAATTTGGAGTGAGGTAGAATGGTGGGTAGTATAGAAAGGAGTAGGATCTGGAAAGTAATTCCAGCCACCCCTGAAGCTGAAACAGGAAGGTTGCATGTTCAAGGTCAGCCTGAGCAATGTACCAAGACCCTGTTTCAAAATAAAAAATTTAAAAGGGGTGGTGGATGTAACTCAGTGATAAAACACTCGCCTTGCATAAACACAGCCCTGGGTTCAATCCCTACTGCTGTAAAAAAAAAAGCAGTGGAGGAAGAGCTAAATTGGGGAATAATGTGCCAGTGGGAGTGGAAACAACATGGCCAGAAAGGAGACAGTGTTACTTATCAAGTTGAATGGACCTCATGGAGTTCGACATTCGGAGATCCTCAGTTCCCAGACTGAGTAACCCCCTGAAGTTATTTAGTGCCTCCTACAAGTTCAGAAAAAATTAAAGGGTAACTCACAATAGTCTATAAAATATTAACAGAAAAAATGAATAAACAAGCCAAGAACAACAAAAAACAGGTGAACTATCGATCATTTGTTGTTTTGTTTTGAGACAAGATCTCATATGACCCAAGCTGACCAAGGTAAATCTTAAATTCCTAATCCACCTGCCCGGTTTGCTGAAGTGTTCAGATTACAGGCCAACACTACCACACCCAGATTATTTGACTTTTCGCATCTTATTTTGGTAAAGAAAGGAAGAAAGAATAAAAAAAAAAGTAAAGAAACTGTTGTTACCATGCATGGGACCCTGGGTTTGGGTCTCTGCAATGCACAGAAAGTTTTAGAGTGTTTCAGATCCTCTAATTTTGCATTAGGTATGTTCAACCTGTATCATGCTGTCTTTAGAAGGCTGTATCCAAGGCATCTTGCCTCAGGGACTCAGCAGTTATTTGTTAGTCTGTGATTTAGCCCTGTGGTTATGGTTTTTCAAGCTTTAGGCTACTTGCTACATAATGTGACTGGCCTGATTTAGTAATGCAGTATCATTCCAATTTAATCTAACATGACCTAGCATTGCTAGACATAGTTGATTGCTACAAAGCAAAGATTATCAACACTGCCTAATTATCCTCTGAACAGAGATTCTTTGCCATCCTTGTGTACAAGGACACACCGTATCTTTCCGGGCTAATTTCTATTTCCATGTACTTTCTGATTTTTCCTTCCCTCAGGCAGGTCTTATGGACATTTGCTCCTGTTCAAAGCTGCTAACACTGGGGCTCTTCTTCCCATTGATTATGATCACCAGTCAGTGGTTCTTAGTATTTTAGTCCCACCCATTTCCCTTTTTTTATTTTGTTTTGTTTTTGTTTTTTGAGACAGGGTTTCTCTGTAGCTTTGGAGCCTGTCCTGGAATTAGCTCTTGTAGTCCAGGCTGGCCTTGAAGTCACAGAAGTCTGCCAGCCTCTACCTTCCAAGTGCTGGGATTAAAGGTGTGCGCCACCACTGCCCAGCCATCTATTTCACTTTATAAGGGTTATCTCCAAGGGTGTACACACATTTCTAATAGACAACTCTGATTCACATTCAATTTCTTACTGATAGGGGATCCCTCCCAGGAACCAAGCTTGGTGGTATATCCCTGAAATCTAGGCACCCAGGAGGCTGAGGCAAGAAGCTCTTGAATTCAAGGCTTGTTGGGATCTAGCTGCCCTCACTCCCCCTGACTGACAGCGGAACTTCCTTGTGGTCTGTAATTGACAAGGATGTTTGTGTTCTTTCTGGCCGGTGGGTCTCCACGGAAGCAGTAGAGCTATAAAAGGTTGCTGGGGCAAAATAAAGCTTGCTGTTCTTCCACGTGAAAAGAAGCCTTCTTGTTTCAATCCCGGCACCCCTGGCGCAGCAAAGGCTAGTCTAGCTTTGATGTCAACCTGGGCTATAGAGCAGGGTGCCATTTCTAAAAGAAAAACAGAGATAGCTAGATGGTTTAGTGGACAAAGGCATTTGCCATGCTAGGCAGAACAACCGGAATTCAATCCCTGGATCCTACTTCTGGGTGACAAGAGAGAACCGATACCACAAATTTGTCCTCTGACCACCCAGTTCACATTATGGCATGATGCCTCTTACAAGTAATAATACTGCTTTTAAAATCAAAGCAAAACAACAGGAACCCAAGTCCTTCTCGGTCTATTTCCTTGAGTGGGTTTCAATCAGACTTTCCCACTAAATACAGAATTCAGAAACAGGGAGAGTTTCTGCTCACTCTCATAAACATGAGTCTTCTTGGCTCCATCTGATGTTTCTAATGTTACCTCTTTTGGAAACACTGTCACCAGGCACATCCAGAAATAGTGTTTCCAAACCCTCAGGGTACCCCTTTACCTACTCAAATCCACATACCATCAAGCATAACGGATGAAACAGTTCAAAGATATGGAAATGCAAATGGCTCTTGACCATTGGGAAAAAAAACACTGGTGTCAGGAAGCAAAAGCACAGGGCTTTATCTCAAATTTGCAGCTGCTTGTAAAAGACCTGCCCTGTCTGCCCTTCTTTCCGTTGCTGTAAATGTGCTTACTTCTGGAGTTTCCCACTCCTCATCCTCAGTCAAATAGGCTGAGTTCTCACTCATGGTCCTCAGTCACGTAGGCTATGATTCGAACCTACCAATGACAGAAGTCAGAAATGATGCTAACTAGCCTAGTCCAAGACACCGTGGCCCGTGTGCCCAGGTTTTGGGAGGTTACTCTCCCGAGTCCCTGCCAAAGTGAATACATTCCTTCGATTCTCCATGCAGTCCCTTGTGCCTGGTCTGGGTGTGGTGGTTCCCATTCCTGTTTTCCCACAACAAAGAGAATAGTAGCTTATATCTAAAAGAAATAAAAATGTCACTTTTTATATGACTTTTTTTATTCTTTTGGGATTTTTTTGGTTGTATATTTAAAACATACAATCAAAAATCGGATACCATCCTGTTATGTGTGGGTGTAAAGAAACAGGAACTTTTTTCTATTACTGGTGGGATTGTAAATTGGTACTATAGCCATGGATGTCATATTAATAGCATTTGACAGGTTGCAAATGTACACGGTTTTCATTCCAGAATCTGACCTCTAGGAATTCATCCTGTGAATGTACCCATGTGTAAAGATTGACACACAGGAAAGTTGCCATAAAAAGGAACTATAGCCAAACCATTGGACTCTCAATAATGTAGTACTTGAATAATCTCTGTGTTAGTTTGGTCTCTGTGGCTGTGATAAAGACCCTGAACAAAAGAAACTTTAGTAGGAAAGGGTTTATTTGGCTTACCTTGCTTTAGTCATGGTCCACTGAGGGAAGCCAAGACAGGAATTCAAGACAGAACCTGGAACAGAATCTATGGAGAAATGGTTCTTATCAGCTTGCTCTCCATGGCTTGCTGTTTGTTTTCTTATGTATTCCAGGACCACCTGCCAAAGGGCATCACCACCCATAGTGGGTTGGGCTCTTCCACGTTAATCATTAATTAAGAAATTGTCTGTAGGCTTGCTTTCAGGCCAATCTGATGGAGGCATTGTCTTAATTGAGATTCCCTATTCTTGGATGACTGTAGATGGAAGTTTCTGTCTTGCATGGTCCCGCAGCCATTCAGTCCCAAAAACACACAGAGGCTTACATTAATTATAAATTGGTTGGCCTATTAGCTCAGGCTTATTATTAACTAGCTCTTACAACTTAAATTAACCCATTATTCTAATCAATGTTTAGCCACATGGCTTGGTACCTTACTCAGTAAGGCATTCTCATCTTGCTTCCTCTGTACCTGGCTGGTGACTGCAGACTGAGGCTTTCCTCTTCCCAGAATTCTCCTTTTCTGATCATCCTGCCTATACCTCCTGCCTGGCTACTGGCCAATCCGCATCTTATTAAACCAATACAAGTGACAAATCTTTACAGGGTACAAGAACATTATCCCATAGCAGATGACTCTAGCTTCTGTCAGATTGACAAAAACCAACCAGAACAATCCTGTATTGAAATATTGAAATGCTGTACAGCAACAGACATGATGAGGAATCTCTTCATATTAATACAGAATAAGCTCCAGTATATCAGTACATGTTGTTGGGTCAAAATGCCAAGAATCAGTCTTGATAAAGTTATCATTTTGTGTAAAAATGGAAATTACAGCACATACCAATTTTTGTGAATGATCTCATTTTTAGATTTATTTATTTTTTTATTTTATGTGCATTGTTGTTTTGCCTACATGTTTATCTGTGAAGGTGCCAGATCCCCTGGAATCAGAGCTACAATCAGTTGTGAGCTGTGGATGCTGGGAACTGAACCTGGATCCTCTGGAAAAGTAGCCAGTGCTCTTACCAATGAGCCATCTCTCCAGCCCCCATAAATGATCTCTCTTTTTTTTAGGTTCTTTTTTTAAAAAAAGATTTATTCATTATGTTTACAGTATTCTGTCTGCATTTATGCCTGTAGGCCAGAAAAGGGCACCAGATCTCATTACAGATGGTTGTGAGCCACCTTGTGGTTGCTGGGAATTGAGCTCAGGACCTCTAGAACAACAGCTAGTGCTCTTACCCTTTGAGCCATCTCTCCAGCCCCCCATAAATGATCTCTTGAAGGATATTATTAATATTGGTTGCAAGTGGGAAAAGTAGTCTAGGTGGTTGAGGGTAGCAATGTGAAGGACATTTTTACTATATGATTTTAGTTATACTTTAGTTTTTTAATAATATGATTACATTCCTTATTCAAAATAATATAATAATATTTTTTTTAGGGTTCACTAACTTTACTGGTTCAACAATAAACCGCAAGAAAAGACGTTAGCTGTCACTCCGGGGCGTCATCCACAGACCTGAAACCAAAATAAAAGAGCGTTGAGTACCGCATAGAGGGGACTGCCAGTTCTGGCTACATTTCTGCATTGAGAGAGATGTCCCAGCGTCTGAGGATAGAACCGGTGAATGGGAGGCCTCAGGCACCAAAGACATAATGCCAAGAGGGCAGGAGCCCTTTCCTTCTGCCTCCGTACATAACGTATAATAATTATTTTTATTATTATTTGTGTATTGGGATTAAACCCAGGGATTGCCACTCAAAGAACACACTGACCACTAAACTACCATAAATATTGTATAACTTTTGGACTGGAGAGATGGCGCTGAGATTAAGAGTGCTGACTGCTCCTTGTTGTACCCTCAAGGAAGGGAGAGACACCTCCCACAGGGACTTCAAGTGCCTTTTCCAGTTATTTCAACAATAAAGCTGGTATTCCTTAGGAGCATGTAGATCATGATGATTTTCATGCCAATCAACTGTTGAGCAAGATTAATGAACCACCAAGCCAGTTCCCAGACAAGATCTCCTCTCGGGTACCAAGTCTGCAGACAATTCACTTGAGAATCCCTTCTCCAAAGGATGCTTAAGTTCATCACAGTCCTTCCCTCTAATGGCTTCTCAGCCTGCATCTTCTGATGCCTACAGAAGCCCTTTTGGAAATCCTTTCTCCTAGTTTCTGACTATCCAGAGGAGCAAAAAACTGGCTTTAGCCAAGGACAAAAGCTGAGAGCCAGACACGCGCAGATCTCTGTCCTTGTTCCTTTCATCGTTGATATATTATCTGTTGCCTTACTTGTCTCTGCCTCTCGTAAAATGCCTTATACTTTCTGTCTAGGCTGAAGAAACTGAAACTATGGCTTTACCCAAATTAAGCTCTTAGCTCTTTAGCTCAACTATAAACGAAGTAGCTTCCCTGCCAAATTCTTGTCCTTTGTGCCCCGTGACCCTTTCAGAATAACTCCCCTTCTCCCCTCCAGTTGGGAGGTACAGCCATCTGAACCCTTCATATCACACTACCTTGAGGAAATGCCCAAATCCCCATATTCCTGGTGTGCAGACTAGCTTAGACATTCTGTTAGTAGGACAGCAAGACACTTTGCTTCCCATCTCCACCCAGAAAGAAGTGTTTTGAGTAATATGAAAGCAAGCCTAACTTCTCAATTACACAAGGATTTTTTCAAGATGACCATTGCTCTGCTAATTTTGTCCTTTACCAATCAATCTAGCCCTCAGAGGTGATTATAGTTGACTTGAAACGGAGAAAATTCTAACTCCAAACATCAGGCATATTCAACGCTAATAAAACAATTTCTCCCTGGCGCCTCACATTGTTTTCATTCCAGACGTTTTGCAGCTGTTTGACCTTGGTGACCTTATGGCCCGAATTTTCCTTGATGATCCTAATTTCATATCATGTGATTTTATTTCTCAATAAAAATGATTATTGTGGCAAAAATAAATAAATAACTAAAGAGTGCTGACTGCTCTTCCAGAGGTCCTGAGTTCAATTCTCAGCAACCACATGGTGGCTCACAACCATCTGTATTGAGACCTGGTACCCTCTTCTGGTGCACAAGCATATATATCATACAAAGTTATGCATTTTAAGGATTATATATGTATATAATTGTTTAAAATGTACATATAATCCTTAAAATGTATAATTTTGGGCTGGGGTGATGACTCAGTAAAGTACCTGCTGTGCCAGCAAGGAGACATGAGTTGCAATTACTGGCACCCCATAAAAGTCAAGGTGTAGTCATACACACATCTGCAACCTTAGCAAGGCTGAGAGCTGGGAGGCAGCTGACTCACTGGAGATTATTAGTCAGCAGGTAAGCACTAGATTTAGTGAGAGACTCTTATCTCAGAAGATAAGGGATTTGCCAGGCAGTGGTGGTGCACGCCTTTAATCCCGGCACTCAGGAGGAAGAGGCGGGCATATCTCTGTGGTTTCGAGGCCAGCCTGGTGTACAAGAGCTAGTTCCAGGACAGACTCCAAAGCTACAGAGAAACCTGTCTCAAAAAAAAAAAAAGAAAGAAAAAGAAAAAAAAAAAGAAGAAAAGGAAACCATCTGTCTTTACCTCCTGAGTGCTTAAAGGTGAGAGACAGCATGCCAGGCCATTAAAGCAGTTTTTAAG
>NC_022026.1:38353103-38372172 GCF_000317375.1 Microtus ochrogaster | reverse complement strand
AAAAAAAAAAAAAAAAAGATACAGGTATTTGGTACCATTAGTAAAGATGATTAGGGAAATGGTTTAGACTGCTCTGCCAATTGCTCCAATGAGAAATGCAAAAGACAGAAATGAGATTGGCGTCGCCTTCTTTTTGCTAGATGTGAGGCTTGCCAAGGATGGAAAATAAGAACCTTATAAACCCATGAATTCTATCTGTGGATAAACAGGCTGATAATCAAAGAAAGCAACCATGTCCCTATACCCAAGGTTAGGGCTGAATTCCTTGGTCATATAACTTATAGAATTAATCACAGGTTTCTGTAGGCACCTTGAAAAAAAAAACAAAGCTGTAGAAGAAAATTAAATGACCCTATTGCATGTACAGAGAAAAGAAACATAGATGGTCATCTAGACCACTTGTTTAAGGTTTTGTGAATAGAATTAGGCTAGGAATCTGCTGCACTGAAGCCACAAACAGCTGCCTGCCAGTACAAAGGAACTGGCTCAAATATACTTGGCCTGCTTAAAACTTTGTTGATCAATGATAAAAGAATCTTTGCTTTGGGGTGAAGATGTTATGGTGGGAAAATTAATACAAAGGAAATTTTTGAACTACTTGTGGGCATCTAAGAAAAGCATATGACTTGTGATCATAATGTGATTTCTTCCTGTGTAAAGATTCTAATTCATTCTCAGAAAATGTGTAATTTGGGGTTATGCAGTGATTTCCTTCTTACATAGAGAATTTTATCTTGGGTAGTATAAAAGGGATAAGAGAAAAATAAGAATAAGAAGGAGGAGGAGAAAAATAAAATAAAGAATTAAGCTTTGCCCCCTCAGATAAGACTTCTCTCTGTGTGTTTAATATTTACTAACTTCATATTTCCTCTCCAGTCTTTTACCTGCTGAAGCTAGTTCTTTGGCACCAATGCCTTAACCCTACTAAATTGTAGACTGAGGCAAGAGGATTGTAAATACAGAGCCACCCTGAGTTGCATATAACAAGCCATAGACTAACTGGGGTTACATTGTGAGAACTTAAAAAAAAAAAAAACAAGAAAAATAACAACAAACAAAAACCTGTTACAAACTCAATGGATATAGTAAAACACATAACAATTACATTACAAACTCAATGGATATAGTAAACTACATAACAATTATATTACAAACTCAGTGAATATAGTAAACCACATAGCAAATGGATTACAAATTCAGTGGATATTGTATACCACATAACAAGCACAACTAACTAATCAGACACAGAATGCAGGATAGACAGGGAAATAAAAAAAATTGAAGGAAAGGTAAAGAGACAAGTATTACACAGTGAATTTCCAGCTGACAGATCTATTGAACTATCCACGGGTAGTGTATATGTGTTGGGAGGAGAGAGCCGCTTGTTCTTCTCAGCTGCCTGGCTAGCTTAGTCCCAAAATAATCACACAGAAACTGTATTATTTAAATCACTGCTTGGCCCATCAACTCTAGCTTTTTATTGGCTAACTCTTACATCTTAATTTAACCCATCTCCATTAATCTGTGCATCACCATGAGGCTGAGGCCTACCAGCAAAGTTTTAGTACATCTGTCTCCGGCTGCAGCTCCATGGCTTCTTTCTGACTCCACCCTTCCTTCTCCCAGCATTCAGCCTAGCTTTCCCTGCCTACCTAAGTTCTGCCTTGTTATAGGTCCAAAGAAGTTTCTTTATTCATTAATGGTAATCACAGCACACAGAGGGGACTCCCACATCATATATGTACACTCCACCTGGACTAACCCATTTTTGCAGAGCTACGGGCATACTTGTCCTGTGGATAAGTCACTGTCAATTCTGTAGAAATCTGAAATCATGACTTTTCTCCCTTTTATAGTCTCCTAGGAGTGTATAAACTTGACTTTTCCTGTGGGGTAACCACATACCTACCCCCACACCATGATTCTATGGTGGGATTCAATCAAGCCTTTGTTCTCACAGCCAAATCTATATAACAATAGCCCCCCACAAACTTTCTGTATTGACAGACTGATAAGAAAGGAGCCTCACATAGGAGGTAGTATGTCTGCTCTAACAGTAGACTAGGGAAAGTGTAATTTACTGGTATTCTGAAACTAGCTTCAGAGAGAAAAATTCTCACTCTGGCACCCTACTGGAGTCAAAAGCAAGGTCCCCAGAAGAGGACCTTTTAACTCAGCCAGTTAGATGCCAGTGAAAATCTCAAGCCAGCCGGTTAGTACAGCTACTAAGGCTGTGTTCCCAGCCCCCAGCTGTAGGGAAATTCACAGCCATGCCCCCTCTGAGATGTAAAGCATCTCCTTGCTGGATTCACTAGTTTTTTGTGACTCTGTGAAAACGCATGCTTGATGCTATTGTAACCACCTATGAGATTATTAACTTCTCTGTATGCCAATATAAACTGAAAGCTTTGTGAGATTACCCCTTTCTTTTTACCTCCTTTTTCACCCTTGTGCCGGATGCCTTGCCCTTATGTCTGAGGCTTTGCCCTTATGCCCCTATGCTTCTTTTTCTTCCTTCTCTCAGGTAGTCCAGTGAATAGCCTTTATGGAGGACTGGAGGGCCTGTAATGACTTGGGAAAGGAGTGGTTAGAGAGTTCTGCCAACTGTTGCTCTCTGAGCCTGGGAAGCAGTGTGGGAGGTCTTCCTAACATTATCTTATGGGGGCAAATCTCTCCTATATGGGCTGCAGTGGCCCAAATCAAAGCAAAGGAAGGAGGCCTATTCATCCTTTCCTGGACTCTAATGAGAGTTTTGCTAAATATTTTAAAAATTTTATTATTATTATTATTACGTTTTTGTCGAGATAAGGTTTCTCTGTAAAACAGTCCTGGCTATCCTGGAACTCACTCTGCAGAGCAGGCTGGCCTCAAACTCACAAAACTGTACCTGTCTCTGCCTCCCGAATGCTGGGATTAAAGGTGTGCACCACCTCCCCCAACCGCGCCCTTAAATATTTTTGAAAAAGCTGTCAATTGATTGATTTTGGCTATGAAAGCCAGGCCATTTTTGGACCCCATTGCTAGGGGGAGGCTAAACCAATGGACCAGTTCCTGGAGGAGCTTTTTAAGCTAGTGTTTGAGCAGTTTCAGTCTGAATGGGGAACACTTCTAGCCACCCAGAAATGGCTATCTTTAAAAACTAGCACATACTTATATCCTCCCTGATAAGCTAGATCTTGGTGCAAAATATCCTGATGACATTTGTGATGGACAAAGTAGTGTCCTCTTGCTGGTAGTTCAGGAGGATTTCATAGAACTAACTGCCATATCTTTGAAACAGCAAGATCTTTCTTTGTGTCTATTATGTTCCTGGAGGGGGTGAGCATGTGCCTGCCTGCATGTGTTTGTGTGTAAAGTACCCACAGAGGCCAGTGCCAGATTCCTGGTGACTTAGTTAGGGTTTTTATCTCCGTGAAGAGACACCATGAACACAGAAACTTTTATAAAGAAAACATTTAATTGGGGCGGCTTGCTTGCAATTTCAGGGGTTCAGCCCATTATAATCATGGCGGGGAGCATGGTGCTGGAGCTGAGAGTGCTACACCTTGACCCAGAGGCAACAAGAAGTCAACTGACTCTCACACTGAATGAAGCTTGAGAAAAGAGACCTCAAATCTCACCCTCACAGTGACGCATTTCCTCCAACAAGACCACACCTAGTCCTACAAGGCCACACCTCCTAATAGTGCCACTCTATTTGGGGGCCATTTTCTTTCAAACCACCACACGTGGGTAAGGGCTCTCTGTATGGATTTACTTGAGCATAGTTCTGGCATCTTGAACCAGGCTGTGCAGTCTAGGTATAACATACCTGGTCTGAGCAACACAGAAAGTTCTGTGGACCCCAGATGAGTATCCTGGTGAAGTTCAGTTCCCAGAGTCCTGCCAGCTGTTTCTGGGAGAATGATCTTTCCTTCTGGTGTCCTCCACCCACCTATGGATTCAAGCTGTGTGGTTTTTTTTTTCTTTTTGCATCCTCTATTTCCTCTTGGTTATACCATGGAATCCCCAGCAATAGAAGGTCAATAAGCCCCGCTGGTCTTAGGGCCATTTGTGAGGAAGCCAGGCCAGTGGTCCAGTTACCTCTTGCTTCAGGGCAGTCATTTTTTATGTCCTCAGAGTGGACAGGGGGAGGGTAGCAATTTTAGGGGAATCCAAATAGACTTTAGAAGGGCCATTTTTGTTCTGTTTTTTATGTCCCTTCTCTAGGAAGTGAGAAGCCCTCTTTCTCTGTCAGTCACACTGTGGACATGCTCAGTAGTAGAAGCATGGCGACTCTCCATTTATATGTTGGTGAACTTTCCTTTTCCCCATCTGAGAGCCTGGGTCAGATCAATCAGTTCTGCTCTCTGAGCTGAGGAACCTGATCGTTTCCGTTAAAGTAACTACTGCAGCTCCCAGATACCTGATTTCATCTTTCATCTTATGAATCATGGATGAGCACCTGCAGGTCATCACCAGGCAAGAGGATAGCAGGATTGAAAGCAGTGGGTTTCTCAGGCCGGATTGCAGGGCCTACTACTGGGTGATGTAGACGTTAACCATCCAGAATTCTGGTGTTCCTTGGAGAAGGATCTCAACTACATACTGGGGTGCTAAGCGTGGAAGATCCTGATACAGAGAAACTTGTTTTCTTTTTTCATTAAACTAGCAGGAGCCCCCGGAGTTCTTAGGTAGGGCCATCCTGTGGCTGCAGGGTCCTGTTGTTACAACAGTATGTCATATGGTATTTCCGTGGCCCTAAAGTTTGAGTGAAAACCCCCTTTTGTAATGTCTTTTTTTGTGTGTGTGGACAAGCAGATGAAAAGGTTTTGAGGCATCTGGAAGTGCTAGGGCTGTCGTCTAAGTCAGAGCTGCTTTTAAAACCACAAATGCCTTTTGTTTAGCCTCCGTCCAGATTAGGGGCTCAGTACCCCACTTTGTGCCAGCGTATAGAGAGGCCTCACTATTTCTGAAACTCTGGTATCCAGAGGCAGCAATACCTAGCTGCACCTAGGAACCCTTGAACCTGTGTCTTAGTCTTTGGAGTTGGAATCTGAGGGATGGTAGTAATCCTACTCTGAGACCAAGATAGGCAGCCTCTGATGGACACAGCTGGCCTTTCGCAGCTGACATTCTGTAGCCCAAGGCCTGTAACTCTTGCAGCAGACCCTCAGTGGCCCTTTCATAGCAATTTATTTTAGTTTCAAAGGCTAGGAGAAGGTCATTTACATAATGTAAATTTATAGTCCCAGGAAATCTATGACAGAAGGGCAGGAGAACAGCATTTAGTGTCTCATTAAACAGGGTTGGAGAATTTTTAAATCCTTGGGGCAACCTGGCCTAAGTAAGTTGCCCATGGTAACCTCCCTTTGGGTCTGTCCATTTAAAAGAAAAGATGTGTTGAGACACCTCTGCCAACGGAAGACTGAAAAAATGTATCTTTCAGGTTCAATACTCCTGTTTCTTTGGAAGAATCAGACCCATGAGAATCAGAAGTCCCAGTTTCTTTGCAGGCAGGAGAGGTTTACTTCAGGGTGTGGTGGTTAGAATGAAAATGACCCCCACAGGCCCATAAGGAGATGTGGCCTTGTTGGAGTAGGTGTGACTTTGTTGGAGGAAATCTGTTACTATGGGGCAGGCTTTGAGGCCTCAGAAGCTCAAGCCTGGCCAGTGTGTCACTGTCACTTCCTGCTGCCTGCAGATCCAGATGTGGAACTCTTAGCTACCTCTCCAGCACCATGCCTGCCTGCATGCCACCTTGCTTCCTGCCATGATAATAACATACTAAACCCTTGAACTGTAAACAAACACCAATTAAATGTTTTCCTTTATAAGAGTTGCTGTGGTCATAGTGTCTCTTCACAGCAGCAATGGACCCTAACTAAGACACAGAACGGCTGGCAGGGCTCCAGGATGCCTGTCTCTCTAAGCCGGGCAATATGAACTGTAATTTCCCTTCCTGCTTCCTGGATCATGGGGTATTGCTTAAGCTGGACTGCGGTAACTGAACTGGTTAGTTAAACTAAACTTGGTATTGGGTCAGTCCTTGGGGGCTGTTTTCTGCCCATTCCCCTGGGAATCTGTTGTATAGCCCAACTGTATCTTTTGATTAGGGGTAGGACTTTCAGTTAGGAGATATTCTTTTGACAGAGGCCAAGACACCACAAGTTGTTGGGTACCTGTCATCAGAGAAGGCGGCAATGGTTTTCAGTTTATGTAAAAGTTTTTGTCTCTCAGTTAGTTTTTGGTTGTTAAATATCTTTTAAGCTACCCCCCCAGTAACTTGGACATACTTCTACCTTTAATTTATTTTATTATACCATTTATAACTTTTTTCTTAATATCTGGGGACATCTGGGTGACAGAGGAAATCTTTTTCGTAGCTGTTTTTAATCCTTCTAAAAAGGACCTGGTAAGAATTGTTCAAAGTCTTTTTGGACAGAACAGAAGTGTGGAACTTGCTCTTTTTGGTTTCTTTGGGATTGTTTAGAGCAGACAGGGAATGTATATCACATGGAACTATTGTGCCCTCCCTGTGTTCGTTCTGTTTAGATGCCAGGGGGCCCTGAATGATAGGCTCAGTTAATCCCCTACTCCACACAAGGACCAACTCCACACAGGACAACCCAGCACCACGATTGGGAGTCTAACAGCAGAACAACATCACTCCATAGGTGGGCCAGGTGCAAGTTTTTTGGATTCTCTGGGTCCTCAACAAGAGGAGGCAGATCTTAAGTCCATGGGGGTGGGGCTGGGAGTTTCATACCAGAGAAAGGCACTGGTCAATACAGGGAAACAAAACTGATCGAAAGACATATAAACACATATAGACACACACACTCACAAAGAGAGAGAGAGTGAGAGAGAGAGAGAGACAGAGAGAGACAGAGAGACAGAGAGACAGAGACAGACAGAGACAGAGAGAAGACAATCAGGACAACCACACATTCATACAACTGATACAACTAAACAGACAGGGAATCCAGTGAGGCCTCACACAGATTCACAGATCCGAACACTGCATCAGCAGCTACACTGACCTCCTTTATGTGTTTAAACAGCAGGCGCCTTAACCAGACTTACCTCTGGAAGTGACAGGTGGCAGTACCATGTGATTTGCTAATTTGTTTCCTTTGGGATGGAGATGTCCAACTCTTCAGAAGCATTAGGCAGCAGCTGATCAAAAGGAGTCGTGGGGACCTAGAACTCAGATTGCACACCTCCTAACAGTTCCTACTGACCACTGCATTCTCACCAGCTCCAAGGGGTTCTGAGACCCCTGGTGTCTTGAGGTCTAGTCTCTGGAGATTTCAGTGGAACCTCCAAAAATTTCTGTGGGGTGTTCACAGGAAAAGAGTACTTGGACATGGTTTTAAGATAATAGGAAGTCTACTTATTAGCGGCCAGGTTCCCAGTGTTCTGGATGCCAGTGTGGTCCTAGCCCTTTCTCAGGGCAAGCTTTTTTTTTTTAATTTGGAATACTTTAGTCAACAGAAACAGTTAGCAAGAGGTGGAATCACAGAAGCCAAAAAACAAGATTAGTACACGTAGAGACTTCCCCAGAACTATGATATTTGATGGATTAGGTCTTATTTGTAGTTCTGGCAGCTGGTACTGGCTACATGTTGAATTTTATGGCCTGAATGATAATTCCATAATGGACTCAGTTGTACTAAGGTCTGGGGGCCTGTTACCATTTTGGGGGAGTTTTCAGGTCTTTAACTTCAGATTGCGACTGTGGATTGATTCCTTTGTTCTGAGGTTTTCCGTTTCTTAGCATGAACACCCATTGGGTTCTCTGGTTCTCTCTAATATTCAGATAACCGTTGTTGGGCCTTCTAGATTTCCATCAAGTTATTCTGCTTTTATCAGTATATTAAATGACTGGAGTCTGTATATTTCCCGGAAATGTGCTGTATTTTTTTCAGTTTGGGGAAAGCTGAAAATCCAAGATTGGATGGCTCCTTTGGCCTCTGGTAAGGGCCAGATGACATGATGATTGGAGTACATGAGGTTTGGAAAAACGGCATCACCAGAAAAGAAACCAAAAAGTAATTCAGTTGTCAGATTCAGGCTTTGAGAACAGCACCTTCTCGTGAGAACTGACACAGTTGGGTAACAGCTTATACAATGCATTGCACCCCGCCAGAGTCCTAAGGTCTTCCCACTAGACTCTTAAAAGTCCCACTGCTTCTCAGAGCATGATACTAGTGACCAGCTGTCCTATACACACAACTTCAGGAGATGAAACCACAGCCAAACCATAGCATTGAGTGTATTTACTTTATTTTTTACTTATTTTTCAATTTCTTTCAGATTGTGACAAACTTTCTCCATTCCCTTTCCTCCCTCCAAACTCTCCCATATACCTCTTCCCACTCTCCTTCAAATTCGTGGCCTCTTTTTCACTAATTATTCTTGTATGCATATATGTATATAAATATTTATTCCCAAATATAACATGTTCAGTCCACATAATGTTATTTGTATGTGCATTTTCAGAGATGACTGACCATTTGGCACTGGGCAACCTATTGGTGTGCTCTTCCCTGGGGAAGGCCACTTCTCCCACTTTCAGATGCCCTCAGTTGCCTTTAGTTCTTTGTATACATTAACTTCTATTAAATAAGGAGGGAATACAGGAACATATAGTTAAGTTTTCAAAACTAGGCAGTATCATATACTCTAAAGGCTGATAAAAATGTGTACCTCTAAGAACAAGGTGCTAACACATTGCCATAGTTACTTTCCTATTGCTGTAATAGGACATGATGAGAAGACCATGGTAATTTATAGAGTACAAAGTTTATTTGGGGTTCATAGTTCCAGAGGTTAGAGTCTAGGACCATCATGGCAGGGATCATGACAGCAGGCAGGTAGGCGGGTACTGGAGCAGCAGCTGAGAGCTCACAATCACTAGGCAGAGAGTTCTAACTGGGAATGTCATGGGCTGTTTGAAACCTCAAAGCTTATCTGCAGTAACACACCTCCCCCAACAAAGCTACACCTAGTCCTTCTCAAACAGTCCATCAACTTGGGACTAAGTATTCAAATCTAAGAGCCTGTGGGGGCCATTCTTGTTCAAACCACCACACAGGCTATTAGAGATCAAAAATGAAAGTCAGACTTCTCTAAGTGTACTTTCTATAGTTCAGATTATAAATGCTTTGCATAATTATAACAAAAATCAAGCCCAAATTATCCACAACTATTTACAGCAAGATTAATGTGCTAGCAGTTGTTGGGAGACTAACACAATCAATTTTCCATGTTATTTTAAACCCCAGGAGTTTGACTAACCTGGTGAGATATATCTTCAAAGACAAAGAGAATCGTAAATCTCAAATTGCATTTAATAATAATTCTTAGTAATAATACTGAAATTATCATTTGAAAACTATCAAATATGTGCTTAGGCTGAAATAAATAGGTTCATATAATTAGCAACTAAGATTTTTCTGCATAGGAAGAGAAATCATGGGCCTGCCTGGTGCCATTAGGGCCTGAAGGATGAAGGACACTTACATGTCTGCCCAGGATTGCTTGCCCTGGACAGGGAAGAGAACCCAACGGCCAGCTGGGCAACATTGGAGAACAGGACAGTCAGGCACCATTATGGTGAACAAACATATGGTGGGGCTTTGTAGGCAGATGCTGCTTGTTTATTTCCCAACTGCCTATACCTGAAATAACCACACAGAGACTGTATTAACTAAAACACTGCATGGCCAATCACTTAAGTGTATTGCTAGCTAGCTCTTATATCTTAAATGAACCCATTTCTATTATTTTATATTTTACCACGAAGTTCGTGGTTTACTGGTAAAGTTTCCGCGGTGTCTGTCTCCTTCAGCGGCTACGTGGTTTCTCTTCTACTCTGTCTACTTTCTCCTCCTCTATCTGCTTGGAATTCCCACCTTGCCTTATTCTGCACTACAACAGACCCAAAGCAGATTCTTTAGTAACCAATGGTAGTCACAGTATACATAAAGAATCCCACATCAGGGCATGGGGGAGAAAGAGAGAGGCAGAATGTCTCATGTCCTCTGGAGAGAGGGGCAGATCTGAAGAGGCAAAGGTGATGAGGAACGGCCTGATGTCGGAGGCCTGCTTGCCACCGGAGCTGCAGCTGAAGGCCATGTCGGGGTCTGTGGTCTTACTGCAGCCAGAGCCTGTGTTGATGTCACCTGTTGCCTAGAGGGCCATGCAGATGCCTGGGGTATGGGCTACCTCCTGGGGTATGTTGGTGTCCAAGGGCCACCCTGAAGCTGGGCTGATGTCCACTGAGTGGCCTGCACTGCCACTCGGGGCCATGTGCCATGTCTGAGTCTGTGGCCCTACTGTAGCTAAGATCTGTATTGATGCCCATGACATAGTTGTTGCCAAAATCCACAAGGGTGCCTCAGGTTTTGGGCTGACCCCTGAGGCCATTTTGATGTCTGAGGACCATGGTGCTGCTAGGACCATACACATCTGGGTGGCCTGCAGTGCCATCCGGGACCATACTGACATCAGGGCCTAGATAGCCATGGGGGGAGGAGGGGATGTCTGGGTCTGTAAGTCTGGGTCTGTGGCCCTACTGCAGCCAGGGTGAGTGTTGATGTCTGTGGCTCCTGCTACCTTTGAAGGGCATGTGACTGCCTGGGGTCTGGGCTGCCATCTGGACCATGTTGGAGTCCAGAGACCACACTACTTATGGGCCCACTCTGATCTGAGAGACTTTGCACTGCCACTGGGGGCCATGGTGACAACTGGACACAGCTGGACCCAAGTTGCTGCTGCTGACTGTGTCTGGGTTCATGGTTCTGGTGCATCTAGGGTCTGTGCTGATGTCTGTTTTCTGTGTTACCACAGAGGCCCATGTGAACTACGTGTTGAAGCACAAGGCTGTGCTGAGTTGGTGCTGCACCTCCCTGGCACAGGAAGAGTTGCCTCCCCAACTGGAGAACTGACCCCTCCACTGTTCCCACCCCTCATAGATAGCTGCCTCCCCACTTGAGAAAGCTATCCCATCTCTCACCAAGGGCTTGAGAGAGCTGACTCCACATTTCAACTGAGGGCATTGGTCCCAGAAGCCCAGACTGACCAACTCAGCTACCACCCAGGCACACATGCAGGACTTAGCACTCCCCAGCATCTACCCCATCTATGACTTGTTGGAGCACGTGAAAAGACTGGTCCTGTGGAACCAGAACCGCAGGATCTCCATGATTTGGGGCAGCAGAAGGATATCCAGGAGGAGGTGATTATGTGAGGGCCCTGTGATGATGGTGTATCAGAGACTAGAGGCCTTGAACCTGACCAGTGACTCACTGCAATGAACATTTGTAAGTAACGCTGTTTGGACGGAAGGGTGTATATACTGCATGATACACAATAGCGTCTAACAAATCAAGAGGCGATGGACAGGCAGGAAAGATGGAGAAGGAAAGTAGTTTTTCTTTCTTTGTTTGCTTTTTGTTTGGTTGTTTTGTCATTTTGGTTTTCTTGTTTGTATGTTTTAATTAATATTCTTGTTTGTATTTGTATTTTTTTTTAAGTTTTTCCTTTGCAGAGGAAGGGTGGATACAGAGGGGCTGGGAACTGAGTGAGATTGGGTACATGTTGTGAAGTTCCCAAAGAATCAATAAACATTATGCTTAAAATAAAAAAGATTTTTGCTGGGGAGTGGTGACACACGCCTTTAAACCCAGCACTCGGGAGGCAGAGGCAGGCAGATCTCTGTGAGTTCGAGGCCAGCCTGGACTACAGAACAAGTTCCAGAACTGGCTCCATTGCCACTGAGAAGCTCTGTCTTGCAAAACCAAAATAAATAAATAAATAAATAAATAAATAAATAAATAAATAAATAAATAAATAAATAAATAAATAAATAAATAAATATTTTTCTGCATAAAAGAAAAAAATACAAATATAATATTAAATAAGTTGGACAGGTCTAATCCCAGAACAGAAAAAGAGTTGGATAAAAAATGTATAATTTTAAAACCAAGGATTTTAATTTTACAAAACATTGGCAATGAGATTTTCTAATTTTCTGTATAAAAGCCCTGCCCTTTATGGATCAATTCATTCTAAAGTGTTTTTATTGTTGTGTTTGAGATAGGCTTTCATATAGCACAGGATTGCCTTGAATTCTCTGTATTACCAAGGATGTCCTTGAGTTTTTAATGTGCCTCCATCTTTTGAGTGCTGGGATTACAAGCATTGTCACCATATCAGGCTACAAAGCATTCTAGTTTTTATTTTTAAATATTTTTTTATTTTAAATTATATATATATTATGTATATATAGTGGGGCATGTGTGTGGCATATGTGTACAAGAATGCAGGTATGTGCAGAACATAGAGGAATTGGGCCTCCTGGAGCTGGACACAAGTAGTTGTGAGCCACCTGGTGGTGGCTGCTAGGAACTGAATTTGGGCCCTCTACAAGCATAGCACGTGCTTTTTTGTTTGATTGATTTTAAATTAATATTCCTATTCTTATTTTATTTTTAAAAACTATCTTTTTCATTTTACATCCCAATCCCAGTTTTCAGTCCCTCCCCCTTCCTGTTCTGTCCACCTTCCCCTCTCTTTCCCCTCCATCCACTTCTTAGAGAGGGTAAGGCACCTTGCTTTGAGGAAGGTCCAAGGCCCTCCTACTACATCTAGGCTGAGAAAGATATCCATCAAAGAGAACGAGTTTTAAAATGTCAGTATAAGCAGTAGGAATAAATCCTGGTCTCACTGCCAGTGGCCCTGCAGTCTGCTCCAGCCATACAACTGTCACCCACATTCAGAGGGTCTAGCTTGGTTCTATGTTGGTTCCTTCCCCGTCTGGCTGGAGTTGGTGAGTTCCCATTAGCTCAGGTAAACTGTTTCAGTGGGTGTCCCCATCGTGTTCTTGACCTCTTTGTTCATATTCTCACTCCTCCCACTCTTCAACTGGACTTTGAGAGCTCAGCCCAGTGTTCTGCTGTGAATCTCTGCCTCTGCTTCCATCAGTTGCTGGATGAAGGATCTATGGTTACATTTAAAACAGTCATCAATCTGACTACAGGGCAAGCCAGTTCAGGCACTCTCTCCTCTATTGCTTAGGGTCTTAGCTCTGGGGTCATCTTTGTGGATCCCTGGGAATTTCTCTAGTGCTAGGTTTCTTGCTAATCCCATAATGACTCTCTCAATCAAGATATCCCTTTCCTTGCTCTCTGTCTCTGTCCTTCCTCCATTTCAACTACCCCGTTCCCTCAAGTTCTCCTTTCCCCTTCCCCTTTCCCCCCTCCTCCCCTTCAGCTCTTCCTTCTCCCTCTCCTCCCATGCTCCCAATTTTTTTCGGATCTTGTAACGCTTGCTTTTAATCTCTGGTTTATCTTTCCAGTGCCCCTACAAAGCATTTTCTCTTTTGCTATTTCTGTTAGTGTTAGTAGTTTTGGGTTTGCAAGTGTGAATAGCTCTTATACAGAAGACTGTTGTTGTCTGTCTTGAATCCAAGTTATTTTTATTAAGTACATACTTTTGTTATTAAAGTGTCTTGGACTTTCTATGTATACACACATACACCATCAAAAATGAAACAGGGGGATTGAGATGGCTTAGTAGTTAAGAATACTTGTTTTTGTAGAGGACTGGCACCCAATACCTACAAGGTGGCTTACGATTTCCAATTCCAGAGAATCTGGCATCCTCATTTGACCTCCATGGGCACCAAGAGTGCATACAGTGGACTTAGATATGTGCAGGAAAAACACTCCTGCACAGAAAATCATAATTAAATCTCAAATAACACAGAAAGTGATCAACCCGTACAGAATTCATGTTTTAAAAAGAAATAGGCTGCCGGGCGATGGTGGCGCACGCCTTTAATCCCAGCACTCGGGAGGCAGAGGCAGGCGGATCTCTGTGAGTTCGAGACCAGCCTGGTCTACAGAGCGAGTTCCAGGACAGGCTCCAAAGCCACAGAGAAACCCTGTCTCGAAAAACCAAAAAAAAAAAAAAGAAAAAAAGAAATAGGCTGAGCATGGATGGTTCTAGTGTCCTGCATGGGCTGAGCAAAGGTCAAGAGCCCCTGCAGCCAGCTGCAGGCTTGGTGCCCAGTTTTCCAGAGCTTGTGGGGCAGCTGAGGCTTGCCACTCCGCACTGTGCCATGTTCACGCCACCCCCTACACTGGTCAAACTAGGGCAAGTTAAAGTCTTCAGAGTTCTGTATATTTCTGAACCCAGAACTCCAGATGAATTGTACTTTGAGAAAGGAGTTACTATCTAGGGAAGGAGATATTATCTACATCACAGACATTAATGACACCAGATGCTGGAAAGGGACCTGCAAAGGCAAGGCAGGCCTGACCCTGAGCAACTTTGCGGCTCAGCAGGACGGATTCATTGACAGTCTATAGCATGAAGCTGCAAAAAGAGGTAATTTGAGCTGCTTGCGAGAGTACTCTGGGCAATCATGTGGGTATGGAGGGCTTGGACAAAGCCACCGGAAACCCAGCCCTGTACTGGCCCTGTTATGGGGGCCACAGAGGTATAGCAGAGGTGCTGTTAACTCAGCCAGATTTTGGGCAGAACTGGCAAAGCAAACAAGCCGGGAGATCCAGTTGTGCACGCGGCTGCCTGGAAGGGTTCTGCAGACATTGTCCATTTGCTACTGGCAAAAGGTTCGAGGACAGACTTAAGAAACATTGGTAAGAGCTGGCCTCTGACATGGCCTCCAATGTCGCCTGTGAACCACTCAAAGAATCAGGGAGCAGATGGGTTTCAAATAGTAAGCAAGTGTTATCTCCCCTCCCCTGCCACAGCAACACAATATTTTTATTATTTATTTGGGAATTTCACACAATCTACTTGCTTCACATTCTCCCAGGTTAACCTTCCCACCCTTGTGCCCCCACCTCACACCCCCGACCCCCTCCAACCAATTCCCTCCAACCAATTCCATCAAGTCTACTTTGTATTGCCTATATACTTATTGGAGCATGATCACACACCCAGTGGTCTTAAAGAAAACCAAGTGTCGTCATCATTGTTGTCATCATGTCTGGTTATGCCTCCCCCCCCCCGCCTGAAGCCATCAACTGTGAAGAGCTGTGACAGGGGCTCAGATTGATCCCTTCTGGAGCTGCTTTGATCACTAAACTTCTTTTGCTTTTGTCATTCCCAAACCTTGGTTGTGTTACTAGAAGAGCCTTGATAACTTCTTCCTAAAGTTTGTTTGAACATGGAACTCCTGCACCGTGATCTGTGGCAAGTCTGACTGTCCATGAGCAATGCTCACCCATGGCTTGCCAATAAGTGGTCTGACACTTTTATGTTCACCCGAGTAGAACAACAGCAAAAAAGATTATTTCTATTTGTCAAGCTAAAGCAATGTAAATACTTTTCTTTATTTTAAAAATATCAGTATTTCTTTTTTTTGTAATAAGAGTTAATGTTTTATTGACATGAACTCATACACATTGTTCTCAGTGCTCATCTCTACCGGGATGATTCAGTAAAGTGTTGCCCAAGCCGAGTTACTTGATCTAACTGTTTATTAGTCACCAGGCTGCATCCTCGCTCTTCATGGAGCAACCACTGTACCCCAACATAGTTGTCATAGCCCTAAACATGGTTTTTTTGATTTTTTTATAAATTTATTTATTTATTAAGGATTTCTGCCTCCTCCCCGCCACTGCCTCCTCCCCGCCACCGCCTCCCATTTCCCTCTCCCTCCCCCGATCAAGTCCCCCTCCCTCATCATCTCGAAGAGCAATCAGGGTTCCCTGACCTGTGGGAAGCCCAAGGACCACCCACCTCCATCCAGGTTTAGTAAGGTGAGCATCCAAACTGCCTAGGCTCAAATATCAGTATTTCTAAGAGAGTTCTTTAACTCAAGGATTGTGGTATTTTGGGTGGGTTTTTCAAGGGGAAATGCTTAGTATAATGATAGATCAAAATTCTCAATGGAAAGTTGTCAGCTATTCTGACAAAGTGAAAACAAAACAATACTGAAAATGGACATTTAAAGAGAGATTTTAAAAAAATAGGCTTCCCGCAGCGTCCAGCTGGAAGGGGTCAGTGGCTCCTGTGCTGCCCTGGAGACTGCCCAGTTCAGGCAAGCGCAGTTGCCTGAACCTGCCTTCTAATGAGGCTGTGTCCCCGTCCTTGTGGTCCTCTGCTCGGCTGCACAGTCAGCTCCTCGGTACCCCCAGCCCCAGCCCCATGGCCTTCTCTTACCTTGCCGTCCACATGCCCGCTATGGTGAAGATTGAGAAGCCCTGTCAGTCGAACCTGACTGAGTGTAGCTCTTCACCAACAGCCTGAACAGCAGAGACACACAGCCAAGAGGAGGGTCTGATCTTCCTCTTATACAGAGGTTTTAAAAATAGGCTCCCAGCTGCTCTCCTCTCATTCTCAATGTGGGCCCCATACTACAGACTCTGAATGAAAAAGTTCTGAAATATTAAGAACAGAGTCCTAGTTCAAGACTTAGGATTTATCTAAATTCGCTGCCCAGCTCAGAACAGACACATAGGGTTTCTGCAGCACTTATGCCTGCAGGCTTCTTTGAAACCACTCAGGCGTTCCTAAAGCCACATCCTTTAGAAGAACAGAAGCATCTCACAGTCTGCCCTGAAGAAGCACTTTTTGTGAAGAAGGGTCCAGCATGTCAACTTCCTGTTTCTTTTCAAGAATGTGGTGGTGTGCAGGATACTGTTTGGAGGTCTCCAGAGGACAATCTTGTGAAAACCAACAGAATAATTGCATTAAAACCACAAGGAGAACCAAAAAAATCTTAAAAGTGCTAGGCAGTGGTGGCGCAACCCTTTAATCCCAGTACTCAGGAGGCAAAGGCAGGCAGATCTCTATGAGTTCGAGGCCAGCCTGATCTACAGAGTGAGTTCCAGGACAGCCAAGGTGACACAGAGAAACCTTGTGTCCAAAAATAAAAATCAAAACAAAACAAAATAAAAAAAGGAGACCCACAGCACAGATAAGATAAACAGTAGGGGGCTGGAGATATGGCTCAGTGGTTAAGAGTACGGCCTGCACATCTAAAGGTCCTGAGTTCAATTCCCAGCAACCACATGGTGGCTTACAACCATCTGTAATGAGGTCTGGTGCCCTCTTCTGGCCTGCAGGCATGCATGTAGGCAGAACACTGTATACATAATAAATAAATAAATCTTTTTAAAAAAAGATGCACAGTAGAGGTGAAGTAATGACATCCCTTAGTTACCTTCCAGGTCTAAAGTTACCAAGAAAAAAGTAACAGTTAGTTGCATGCAAAATTGATGGAGCTCACCAGCTAAGAACCAAGGGCAAACATGACAAATTGTGAGGGTGAGTTGTGTTCAGAGTCACAGTGCCTGCTTAGGCGAAGGGCAGCACAAAAAATGTGGTGCTGCCTATCTCCATTTTAGGACCTGCCATTCTAGGATTCTGAGGCCACCCTGGGAGAGGTAGAGTGAACACTACAATGTGCTTCTGGAGCATGAGATTCAGTGTCCTCTAAAGCAATTCCCTGCTGCCTTTGCTGCCCTTTGAAACAGAGCACAGCCAGATAGGGATGAGTGAGCTCCCAATTTCAAACATGCGCATGTGCACATGTGTGTGTTCATGTAAGTGTGATGTAGGTGGGTCTTCTGTTTTGTGTTTGTGTTGTTATTTCGGGTGTAAAGCTAGCTGTGCTGGAGCCGAGTGGGACAAAAAGCAGGCTCACTCCTTCATCACTACGTAAGTGCATGTGTATTGTCTTCTTATGTAGTTTAATTGCCAAACATCTAAAGATTAATGTGTTGTATGTGTAAATATTTCATGCATTTAACACTAGTAACTGTCATATTTTGATAGCAACAAAGTTTTTTTTCCCCCAAAACAGGGTTTCTCTGTGTAGTCCTGACTGTGCTGGAACTCCCTTTGTAGACTAGGCTGACTTTAAACTCACAGAGATCCACATATCTCTGCCTCCCGAGTTCTGGAGTTAAAAGCCTACGCCACCACCGTCCGGCACCAGCAAAGTTTTAGAGATAAAATAGTTCCTTGCCAACAGCAGGTAACTTTATAGCTTCAGGAAATGTGTGTGGAGAAGTTCTGTGTGTGAGGAGGAAAAAGAAAATAAAAATGAATCTGAAAGAAATGAAATAGATCATTAAATCTCATTTACCATTCTTTATACACATGCTATTATCTGCTGACTTAAGAACAGCAATGCCCAACAGAATTTTCTGTGTAATGGAATGGTCTATTGCTCTGCTGTCCCATAAATGGCCTCTAGACACATGGGCTATTGGGCACCTGCATGAAACTAAAAAGCTTTTCTCATGGAGAAAGATGGCTGTCTCAGTAAGGGTTTCTATTCATGTGCTAAAACACCATGACCAAAATCAGCCTGGGTAGGAAAGGTTTATTTCATCTTGCAGCCTGTAGTCCATCATCCAGAGAGGTCGGGGCAGGAACTCAAGGTAGGAACTGATGTCAAGGACATGGAGGTGTGCTGTTTATTGGCTTGTTCCTTTTGCTTTTCTTGGCCTACTTTCATATACCATCCAGAACCTCCAGCCAAAGGAATGGCATGGCCTGCAGTGATCTGGACTCACGCACATCAATCATTAATCAAAAAGTGCACTACACTTCTGTTAGCTAGGCTTCTGTCCAAAAGGTAGAGGCTCCACCCACCCTTCCCTTTTTTCCATGACTTGCACCTGACCCAGAACTCTGCAACATTCTACATGACATCCCCATGTAAAACACAGTCTGTCGCCCAGGTGGTTGTGGTGCATAACTTTAACCCCAGCACTAGGGAAGCAGAGGCAGGAGGATCTCTGTAAATTTGAGGCCAGCCGGGTCTATAGAGTGGGTCCCGGGACAGCCAGGGCTACACAGTGAAACCCTGTCTCAACAACAACAGCAAAACCACAGTCTGTCTCTAAGGCACGGAAGACAAGGCATAGGTGGCCAGTGGCCTAACACATTCCTTGGCCTTGGCTGTTTCTCTCTTAGGCATTTTTCACCACTTGGTGCTCTATAGCAAGGTCCTTGTCTTTAATCTCCCCCCAACAGTCCCTCACCCTCAAGTCTCCTGTTTCCTACCACTCTGTTTTTTTTTTTGTTTTTTTTTTTT
>NC_022026.1:38344335-38350728 GCF_000317375.1 Microtus ochrogaster | reverse complement strand
GGGAAAATCGTTTTTCCTTTTAAAAATATTATTTCTCTATGGTTTTTTCTTTTGTGTATTTTATTTTTTAATCCTTTTCTGTCATTCTCCTGATTACTGAAGATGTTGTTATATTTAAATCTTTTCTGTGGTGCCACAAGCCTCAGGACCTCTGTGCACTGGCTAGGCTCTCTGCTAATGAGGTACACTACTAACTAGTCCAGTTGAGAGTAATCATAGCAAACTCCAGCCTCTATCCATTTCTGTTCAAACACTACTTCAACTTAAAGAATAGGAAGACAACACCCCTGAGTCATGGATCCTTCCACAGGCAGTGTCAACTGCAAGGAACTCAGTTACAATTCCAGAGCAGATATCAAAATGAAAGCAGAAAGAAATTATGTGTTCTTTCTTTGTTTCTTTGTTTTGCTCAGTGATGCCCTAAATTCTTTTTTCCAAAGGTTTTTATTAGCATATGTTAATTATATGTAATAATGATGAACTATGGGACATCTTACAATTCTCTCTCTCTCTCTCTCTCTCTCTCTCTCTCTCTCTCTCTCTCTCTCTGTTTTTCAAGATAAGGTTTCTCAGTGTAGCCCTGCTGTCCTGGAACTCATTCTGTAGACCAGGCTAGCCTTGAACTCACAGAGATCCACCTGCTTCTGCCTCTCAAGGGCTGGGATTCAAGGCATGTGCTACCACCATCCACCTTCACTTCACAATTTTTAAAACAAAAACATTTTAAATTTTTAATCTTCAAAAAACTATTATTTTTCCAAAATCACTATGATTTGCTTAGAAAACTCAGTGTGTATCTTCAAAGTGTTTTCCTTTAACAGAAATTTAGCTTTATAGTATCTAAACACTAAAGGCTTTTTCAAAGTCAGAATCCAGCACAAGTCAAGGAAATCCATTCATACTCCATGCCCTTTTCCTGCAGAAGCCAGCATTGCTTGCATTACTGACATTTAGTAAAATCTGATCTAATAGAGTAGTCCTCCCTTCCAGTGTGATTTCAAACTCTGTCATTTCTTGTAGCACCATATTGACAAAGTCATTAAATCCTAGAAGTGCACCAACAATGTATCACTCTTCATTGCAGCGTAGATTTTTTTTTTTGGCTTTTGGAGACAGGGTTTCTCTGTAGCTTTTGGTTCCTGTCCTGGAACTAGCTCTTGTAGACCAGGCTGTCTTTGAACTCACAGAGATCCTCCTGCCTCTGCCTCCCGAGTGCTGGGATTAAAGGTGTGTGCCACCACCACCCAGTCACACAAAATAAAAATTTTAAAAAATACACAATAACTACAATCTTTATACATTGAACACAAGCATAGCCAATTTTATAAATCAGTTATTACGAGAACTAAAGAGAGAGAGATGAGGTTCAATGCAGTAACAGTGGATGATTCCAGTACTCCACAATCACCAAAGAGACAAACCATACAAAGAAAACATCATAGTTAAATTGCATTTTTGAGCTAATGGGCTTAACATTTACAGCAAATTCCATCCAACAGCTTCAGAATGTGTTTCCTTTTCATCAGTGTTAAGCTGTTCTAAGATAGAGTCACCTAAGACACCAAGATGGACCACACACATGGTCCTTTGGGGAAATGAAAACTGAACATGCTGCGCTTCTTAAAAGTCTATTGAGCCCTTGCCTCAGCAGAACAGCTTGACCACCTGCTATCCTCACAGCTAGAGCCTCCCCTTTGTAAACCTTTGCCTTAAGCAGTCCCTTTGGACTGGAACAATTTCTTTTCCCTTTAACATAGTTCCTCCATCCTTGTGCCCAGCTAAAATCACCTATAAAACTTCAAACTCCCCTTGCCTTTCAACCTCCTTGTGGCTCTCGTGGTCTTGTTCCCTCATTAAGCCTCACTATCAGCTCATGACACTTTTTCTATGATAGGACAGATATTTAGGAACAAAACAAAATTAAACAAAAATTATAAGTGAAACAATATCTTGTAGAAATTATACAAATACATGGAAACTGACTAACACAAGTCAATAGTGGGTCATTTCAAAAACAGAGGTACAATACACCCAAACATATAGGGCACAGAAAAGGTGGTAGTAAAAGAAAAGTTTAGCACAAAGAATACCTATATTTAAAATACAAATAACATAATGATGCATATCATGGGCTTAGAGAAGGAGGAACAAATCAAACCCAAAGTCAGTAGAAAAAACAGATGATAAGCTTGAGTAGAAATAAATGAAGTAGACACTAAAAGATCAATAAAAAGATCAATGAAACACATATTGTTTATTTGCAAAGATAAATGAGATTGGCAAACTTTTAGTGATATTAGCCAAAAGGGAGATCCAGACGAGTCACACTGGTGGGAGTGCAAACGTACATGGCCGTTTTGCAAATTAATATGGCGGTTTCTCAGAAAATTGGGAATCTCTTTCTTTTTTCTCTTCCTCTTTTCTTTTGTCTTTTTCTTTAACTTTGCCTTCCTCTTTCTGTATTCTCTCCATTTCCTTCCTTCAGCTCACTCTTTTACTTTGTTTTTGTTGATTTTAATTTTCCAGTTTATTCTACATAATTGCTGCTCCTTACTTTTAAATGGCTAATAGTGAAACAGAAGTTACCCTTAAAAGATATTTATTGCGTTTCTATATGTGCTTTTTGTGGTTGTGGTGATGTTACAGAAGTTCCCTTTTATACTTGAAACAATATTGAGGATTGACTACTAAAAAGAAGGCTGACCACGAAGGAGATCCACATATAAAACCAAGGGACTATTCATTCCTACGGACGTGCAAACTGCAACAAAACACCAAGAACTATGAAAGTGCCACAAACCACGACTCATCCAGGTTTCCCAACTCTTTGAGAGAAGAAACTAAAGACAGTGAAATAGTTGGAACCCAGACAAAGTGCTGAAAAGTCTGATTTAAAAACGTAGGGCTGGAGACCTGGCTCAGTGGCTGGTCATAGGTACTTGCTACTCTTACTAAAGACCAGGGTTTGGTTAGCAGCACTCAACATGGAAGGTCTCAATCATCTTCAGATTCAGTGTCAGGGGATCTAATGCCTTCTTCTAGCCTCCATGGGCACTGCATGTGCGTGGTGCATTTATCTATATCCAGGCAAAAAACTTCTACACATAAAATAAATAAATAAGTGGTTTTTATATTTATTTATTTATTATGTATACAATGTTCTGTCTGCATGTATGCCTGCAGGCCAGAAGAGGGCACTAGACCCATTACAGATGGTTGTGAGCCACCATGTGGTTGCTGCGAATTGAACTCAGGACCTTTGGAAGAGCAGGCAATGCTCTTAACCTCTGAGCCATCTCTCCAGCCCCCTAAATAAATCTTTATGAAAAAATAAAAATGATCAGCGGCTTCAAACCAGATTCGTACAAATAGGAGAATGCAGTAAAGATATCAGGTGAAGACTGGGATGAGAAGTCGGTCAAGACATTCAGTAAAGAGAAAGACTCTGGTAAAACAGGAGCTATGAGAATGGAATCCTAATATAGCAAATAAGAAACTTAATGGAAATCATCAGCCAAACCAGACAGGAGAATAGAATACCAGGGACTGAAGACAGAGTTGAAGAATTATTTTATTAATATGGCAGCATGCATTGCATGACAAACTTTTCTGGAGGAGACACAGCATACATGCACATGCACACCACACACACACACACACACACACACACACACACACACACACCCATAATCAGCCCAGAAAGGGAGCTCCACTATAGACAAAAATAATGATTGTACCAGTTTGGTGAGCCAGTAAGGTTTTGAAGTGGGGTTTCTAACAGGAGGTGGGTGAGGGCTCACTTAAGGAGCAGGGATAACTCAAGAGCAGCTGCCTCACTGCAAAGCCCACCCAGACATGGGCAACCTCTTGGGGAAAGCTGCAAACCTCCAGCTCTCTTCACGGCCTGCAAGCAACACCACACCACTAATTTTCTGTTTTTCTTTCTGCAGTTGGGCTGCTCAGAGTCTCCGTCCCCAGTATCTGTCTACAGTTTTTCTGTTGTTGATAGGAGCCTTCAAGTCAAGAATCTTCTAAGCTTTTGTTCACCTAGACTTGTGACCTTTGCTTTATCTCTTGTTTTCCCATAGAGATACGTGGTCCTCCCCATCTTTCAGAGCAAATGATACAATTCAGAGGAAATGTTGCAATTCCTAGCAGTATGCAATAGAAAAAGCAGCAAACTAAAGAAGAGAAAATTCACTGTCCCTAATCCCAGCACTTGGGAGGCAGAGGCAGGCGGATCTCTGTGAGTTCGAGACCAGCCTGGTCTACAGAGCTAGTTCCAGGACAGGCTCCAAAAAACCACAGAGAAACCCTGTCTCGAAAAACCAAAAAAAAAAAAAAAACAAAACAAAACAAAAAAAAAACATCTCACGGATACAAGAGATCAGATCAGACATATGAATCTGTGGTGTACAAGAGTGTGCCCATGTATAAACTAAAGGCATAGAAAATTGATGCAATAAATTAAAGAAGAAAATTCCTCAAATCTAGGACAAGAAAGTATAGTAGGCTTTTATTATTTTTTTAACTTTTTTTTTTTAGGATTTATTATCTGTATAGTGCTCTATATGAAGAGGGCTCCAGATCTCTTTACAGATGGTTGTGAGCTACCATGTGGTTGCTGGGAAATTGAACTCAGGACCTCTGGAAGCACAGGCAGTTTTCTTAACCACTGAGCCATTTCTCCAGCCCTATGGTAGGCTTTTAGAACCCCAAATGGCACGGCCAGAAGAGAACCTTTCTGCATCATGTGATAGTGGAAAATATTAAACTATACTATGAAAAAGGGTAGTGAATGCTACAAGAGAAGAGTGACACATTCCCTACAAAGGAACTACAATGGACTTCATGGGCAAAAGTTTTAAAGCCAGTAAATCATTGAGTGATATATCTCAACCTCTGACAGAAAATAAATGTCAGTCAGCATTACTACAACCAGAGATGTGATCCTTTAAGATGGATGAAGAAATAAGGACTTTCCATGATAAGCACAAAGTAAAGCAGCACACGACTAGCTAACCTAGCACAACAGGACTAGCTTGAAGAAGCACCACACTGAGAAGGGGGGTGCACACTGATGCACAAGCACCTGAGAATGAACACCTCTTACTAGAAAAGCAAACAAATGAGAAGTAGAAAGAATCAAGCCTTAGTAACATAGCAAACCAACAAGTCACTAAGATGAAGGGAGATTAGTTCATAATTGCTTAATTAAATCAATGTAAGATGCTTTAAGTCTCAAATCAAAATTAAAAGAGGCAGCCTTGGGGCTGGACAAATGGCTCAATGGTCAAGGGCACTGACTGCTCTTATAGAGGACCTGGGTTCAATTCCCAGCACCCAAATGGAGGCTCACGATCATCTGTAACTCTAGTTTGAGGGGATCCTACACCCTCTTCTGACCTCTACTGACACCAGGCAGGCATGCACACACAAACACATGGGATACATGGAGAAAAACCACTTAAACAGATAAAACAGTAAAAAAATTAAATCCTTAAAATACATTGTGATAAATTATCAAAGAATTGCTTAAATAATATACATTAAAAAATAAAAATAACAGCAAAAGCAAACAACTACAATACCCCTGATCAAATATTTTAATGTAAATCCTGAAAGTTAGAAACTTCTAGAGGAAAACGAAGGAACTTTGCAATGTAGACACAGGCAGTGTTTTCTGAACAAAACTTCAATAACTCAGGAAATACTGTTAAGATTTGCCAAGTGACAAACATAAAATTTAAAACCTTCTCAAAATGAATTAGTAGAGTGAGGTGGTAGCCTTAAAATGGAAGAAAGTTTTGTCAGCTATTATCCAGAAGATAAAGGAGCTCAAGAGATTATATGTCAAACGAACACGGCAACAACAATAAAACCAAATCAATAAACGGCAAATGAATTAACCAAATACTTTTAAAATAAAGACACAGAAATGACCAATAAATACACAAAAAGAGTGCACCATCTTTACTTGCTAGGGCAATACAAATCAAAACTACATTGGGATTCCATTTCACCCTGGTGAGAATGCCTGTCAACAAAAGAAAGTACAAAGTGGCCTACTCAGGAAGCTGAGATAGTAAGACTACAAATTCAAAGCTTGTCTGAACTCCGGAGTGAGCTCAGTTCAGGCTTAGCAACTTAGTAAGACCATTTTTCAAAGTAGAAAGTAAAAAGAGGACTGGACAAACAGCTACATGTATGATGACCTAAGTTCAATTCCCCTGTACTGCAATAACAAGAAAGTGCAACATAAAGGCTCAGCTCCAAGCTAGGCTGTGGTTGTGCATGCCTTTAATCCCAGCACTTGGGAGATAGAGGTAGGTGAATCTTTATGAGTTTGAGGCCAGCCTGGTATATATACATAGTAAGTTCCAAGATAGCTAG
>NC_022026.1:38340820-38344235 GCF_000317375.1 Microtus ochrogaster | reverse complement strand
TTTTTTCGAGACAGGGTTTCTCTGTGGCTTTGGAGCCTGTCCTGGAACTAGCTCTGAAGACCAGGCTGGTCTCGAACTCACAGAGATCCGACTGCCTCTGCCTCCCGAGTGCTGGGATTAAAGGCGTGCGCCACCATCGCCCGGCTAGAAACCCTGTCTTTGAAAAAAAAAACCCAGCTATGCTGAGCAGAGGTAGAAGGACGAAATTCAAAGCCAGCCTTGGCTTCATAACAAGTCTGAAGTACATTTGAGCTATATAGTTAGTGGGATCATGCCTCAAAAGTTAAAGGAACAAAAACCAACAAATGGTGGAAAGGATGTAGGGAAAAATGAACCTGAACCTTTATATTAATAGTAATTAGTACAGCCACCATAGAAATAAGTATGTAGATCCATCAAAATTCAGGTCACTTTAATCTAGATTTCACTATATGTTCATGTTTACTGCTATTCCCAAAGTCCAAGTGGCAGAATCAGCCCCCAAACAGATGAATGCACAAAGAAAGTATAATACAATGTGGGATTGTGTTCCTTCTCAAAAAGAACAAAATTACCTCTTTCATATAAAAAAGCATGGGGTTGGAGACACCATGATGTGCAAGATGTAACTCAACCTAACAGGCGAGTGTCTCATGTTTAAGTGTTTATTAACATATGTAGAATTTAGCGTGGAAAAAAGGTCATGGAAGGAAAAGGTCAGGGGTAGTGGCTCGGTGTTTGACATTTGCCTGGCATGTACAAAGTTCTGGTTTACTCTTTGGTACTGCAAAAAAGGAGTTATTAAAAATATCTAAGATAGGGCTAGCAAGATGTCTCAGCAGGTATAAGTGCTTGCTGGCAAACCTAATGACCTGAGTTTGATCCAGAACCCACATGATGGAGCAAGAACACAAATTCTCTGACTGCTATCAAGAAAACAAATGTTGCAGAGAAACCTTCTTATTCATTCTGGTGGGATATAAAACTAGTACACAGTCACTATGGAAATCAGTGAGGACTTTTCTCAAAACACTAAACATAGAAATATCTTATCATTCAAATATACCCCTCTTGGATATATACTTGAAAAGAATCAGCCTAGATGTCTATCTATAGACAAGTGGATAAAATGTGGTACATATAGATAATGGAATTTTATTTACTCATTATAAAATGAAATATATTTTTAATAAAATGAGATCATGGGATAACAAAATGAAATCATGACATTTACAGGAAAATGAATGCAACTGGAGATCATTACGTAAAGTGAAATCATCCAGAGTCAGACAAATACCAAGCACCATGTGTTTATGCTTACGTACAGAACCTAGATTTAAGTGTGTCTAAAGGGCTGGGAAAATGGCTTAGCAGTTTAGAACATTTGCTGAGGGCCTGGATTCAGTTTCCAAAACACACGTGGTGACTCACAACTGTCTGTAACTTTAGTTCCAGGGAATCTGCTGAGTGTGCCAGACACACACATGGTGTACATACATGCAAGCAAAATACTCATACACATAAAATAAATAAATCTAAAAAATTACCAGGCACACATGTGGTGTACATACATGCAAGCAAAATAATCATACACATAAAATAATTAAATCTACAAAAGAAGGGAACTAGTGGGGTGCATAGAGGATATGAGGGAAGCCAGGGGGAAGCGAGCAAATGAGTCAGTGTATAATATCACACATGTACGAAAATGTCATTATGCCAACCTAAAATTTATTTTAAGAAAAAGTTAATAAAAATTATATTCTGTTTTGAAAAATGTAAAAGGGGTAAAGTAGGAAGGGTAAGATTGACAAGAAAAAATACTAGAGGGTATGAAAATAATCAATGTATGTAAATTTATGTTTAAAATGTTATAATGCAATCCATTACAATATATACGATTACTATGCTACTAAAATAAATTCTCACTTAATGCTTTTAGGATTATTAAATTCATTAGGAAACTTACTACAGTCTCCTTTTTCTATTAAAAGAATAGTTCATCAGACATTTTTGCTAGAACACTATTGATCTAACATTTATAGTTGTTTCTTTTTAAAAAAAGTTTTGAGTAGTTTTCAGTGTTATTTACTGTACATGAATATAGCAAATAAGGAAAGTGAAGAGAATGGTCAGTACTTTATTTTTAATTATTTTTAATTGTGTATTTCTTTTAAAAATAATTTGTTTAGTTTTATTTTATGTGCATTGGTGTGAGGGTGTTGGATCCCATGGGACTGGAGTGACAGAAAGTTGTGAGCTATCATGTGGATGCTGGGAATTGAACATGGGTCCTCTGGGAGAGCAGCCAGTGCTCTTAACCTCTGAGCCATCTCTCCAACCCCTTAATTATATATTTCTTATTGAGTTTCTGTATGCACATAAACGCAGGTATCCTGGTGGCCATAGGCATCAGATCTCTGTTGGAGCTGGAGTTGCAGATGGTTTCTCACAATTTGATGTGGGTGCTGAAGTGTGGTCCTCTGTTAGAGCAATCTCTGCTCTTAATTAATGAGCCATCTTTCCTGGCCCAGGTTCAGTATTTTGGAGGAAGGTTGCAAATTTTGTTTTGAGTGTTCTAGCAGCAATCATAAAAGCCCACTGGTGGATAGCAAAATGCACCAAAACATCTTTTTGAAGGTTTAAAGTGCTAATAATGTAGCTTTATTGAACATTAAAAATATGTATCTAGAAGAAATGTTTGTCCAAGTTTTTCAGAAGAGCACTCACTCCTTAAAATTAAGCTTTGATTAGTGTTAAACAGTAGAGAGTTTATAAAAATCTTTGATAGGCAGCAAAGCATCTTTTTAGGGTCACTGTCTCTTTAAAGGGCGTGTACGTTTGCATAATTTCATGAACGTTCTGGAACGTGTCACAAAACGTGACAAAGCTCGACGCCATTTTAAGTCCTGGCCCGTCGACTCCCTCAGGCAGTGTGAGCCATGGAGCGCGCCAGGGGAGCACGCTCCAAGGGTGCTCTCGCTGAGGCCCGGCCCCCAAATGTTCCCAAAGCCCGTCCAGCTGCTGGTTCTGAAGATGTGGGCCTGGGTGCCGAGGGCGCTGAGGCCACTTCTGACAGCAGAGGGGCTCGTGGCTCCAGGGCTCGTGGCTCCGGGTCTCGCGGCTCCAGGGCTCGCGGCTCCGTGTCTCGTGGAGGCTCCAGGTCTCGTGGCGGCTCCAGGGCTCGGGACGGCTCCAGGTCTCGTGGCGGCTCCAGGGCTCGGGACGGCTCCAGGTCTCGTGGCGGCTCCAGGTCTCGTGGCGGCTCCAGGGCTCGTGGCGGCTCCAGGGCTCGGGGCTCCGTGTCTCGCGGCTCCGGGTCTCGGGGAGGCTCCAGGGCTCGCGGCTCCGTATCTCGAGGCTCCGGGTCTCGGGGCTCCGGGTCTCAGGGCTCCGGGTCTCAGGGCTCTGGGTCTCGGGGCTCCGTGTCTCGGGG
>NC_022026.1:38340038-38340501 GCF_000317375.1 Microtus ochrogaster | reverse complement strand
GTCTCGGGGAGGCTCCAGGGCTCGTGGCTCCGGGTCTCGGGGCTCCAGGGCTCGCGGCTCAGGGTCTCGGGGCTCCGGGTCTCGGGGCTCCAGGGCTCGCGGCCCTGTGTCTCGGGGCTCCGGGTCTCGGGGCTCCCGGTCTCGGGGCTCCGGGTCTCAGGGCTCTGGGTCTCGGGGCTCCGTGTCTCGGGGAGGTTCTAGGGCTCGCGGCTCCGGGTCTCAGGGCTCCGGGTCTAAGGGCTCTGGGTCTCGGGGCTCCAGGGCTCGCGGCTCTGGGTCTCAGGGCTCCAGTGCTCGCGGCTCCAGGTCTCAGGGCTCTGTGTCTCGCGGCTCTGGGTCTCGCCACTCCGGGTCTCGGGGAGGCTCTGTGTCTCGGGGCTCTGTGTCTCGGGGCTCCGGGTCTCGGGGCTCCCGGTCTCGGGGCTCCGTGTCTCGGGGAGGCTCCAGGTCTCGGGGAGGCTCC
>NC_022026.1:38339176-38339745 GCF_000317375.1 Microtus ochrogaster | reverse complement strand
GTCTCGGGGAGGCTCCAGGTCTCGGGGAGGCTCCGTGTCTCGGGGAGGCTCCAGGTCTCGGGGAGGCTCCAGGTCTAGGGGAGGCTCAGTGTCTCGGGGCTCCAGGGCTCACGGCTCCGGTTCTCGAGGCTCCGGGCCTCGTGGCAGCTCCGGGTCTCACGGCTCCGGGCCTCGTGGCTCCAGGGCTCGCGGTTCCAGGGTTCACGGCCAGGAGGTTCAGGGCCCCGAAGTTCACAGCCCAAAGATTTGCAGACCTGAGGTTAGCGGCCCAGAAATTCGCGGCCCTGAGGCTCTGGGTCCCGTTGTCCGCAGCCCCGAGGTTTGTGGCCCAGAAATTCATGGCCCTGAGGCTCCGGGTCCCGTGGTTTGCAGCCCCAAGATTTGCAGCCCTGAGCCTCCGGGTCTAGTGGTTCGCGGCCCTGAGGCTCCGGGTCCCATGATTCACAGCCCCGAGGCTTGGGGTACCGGGGCTCGTGGTCCTGAGGTTGGCGGCCCTGTGGCTCGGGGTCCAGGAGTTCTCAGCCCTGAGGCTAGAGGTCCTGGAGTTCGCAGCCCTGAAGCTAGAGGTC
>NC_022026.1:38304229-38338951 GCF_000317375.1 Microtus ochrogaster | reverse complement strand
GCGGCCCTGAGGCTAGGGGCCCTGGAGTTCGCGGCCCTGAGGCTAGGGGTCCTGGAGTTCGCAGCCGTGGAGTTCACGGCCCCGAGGTTCGCAGTCCAGAAGTGCCGGGCACCTGCCGGCCCAGGCCCCATGGTGGGCTTCCCGGCAGCAGCAATGTCTTAAAGTCCCTGCGAGGTGAGTGGCTTTGGAACTTAGTTTTTCAGAAAGGGGGTGGGGGTGGGGACAGGACTTGGGACCTTGCAAGGTCCCCTGAGGTGTGACACCTGTAGGCCCGGCCTCGGCCTCAGTGACAGAAAGAAATGGCCACTGGGCTCTGAGGAGAGCCCGGCCACAGCCGGATGGTTTGGGGCCCCGTGGGACTGCTAGCCATACCTCCAGTGGCAGTGTGGGGCCTCGCCAGGGGGGCGACTCTGTCGCTGCCCAGGCAGGGCCTCTCGAGCAAAAGGGCTCCCTAGGTGTGGCGGCAGGTGCAGGCCACAGCAGACAGGGCGGGACATTTGGGGCGTGCGCGCATGTGGGGAGGGGATTGCGGGGACCACAGGCAGCGCCAGTGGCAGTGTGGGGGGCGCATCTCTGTCGCCCAGGCCGGGACTCGCGAGGCTCAGAGACAGAGTGGCAGCCTTGCTACCGTAACCAAGTCTTGGCGGCGTGGCCCAAGGCCCACCAGTTAGTGTGGGGCCTGAGGGGGCGGCTTTCCCCAGGGGCTATGTGGGTGGAGCATTTGTCACTCGGCAAAAGGGGAACTCGTGCGCCCTGAAAGGTCTTGACAAGCGCGACACCTGTCGGGAGAATGTTCGGGAGGCAGCCGGGACCCCTTGAAGGCCGAGACCGAATGTCATGGCAACCTCTTGCAGCAGCGCCCAGACCTGGCCAGTCAGTTTGGGACCTAGAAAGGGTAGTGTGTTTGCCCCCCTACAAACAGAGGAGTTGGTGAACCCCGAAAGGTTGCCCGCTCCCTGAGCAGTGACAGTGGAGGGGAAGGAGGAAGCTGCTGCCCAGACCCTAGGACGGAAAGTCATAGCAGGCCGCTCTGAGGCCCGGGCAGGGCTGGCCATCAGCTTGGGGCCTCTGCGGTGACGGATTCATGCCCTCCCGGGGGAGCTGGCCTAGTGACAGGGGCTCAGACATGGGACTAAGCACTGTGCCACCCCCATCTGTGTGAGTGCTGGCACCCCAGCACCTTAGGCGGGCGGCCTCACTTTGCCCTTGGGGGTGTGAGTAAGTGAGCGCTGGGGCCCCAAGGGCCCTGATGGGCGCCACTAGCGCTTTGTCTAGGAGGCTGCAGCAAAGCAGCACGCACAGGGCCTCTGGCTTCGAGGCTGGAGCCCTCCGCGGGCGGGGCGGGGCCGGGCCTCGGCTTTAGCTGGCAGCCGGGGACCTGGCGGGGCACACACCTCGGCTTCACCAGAAGCTCTGCGGGCTGTGGAACCCAGGCAGCAGGGCGGCGTGCTTGCTAGGGACCCGGCCAGTGCTGCGCCGCAGGATCGCGAGCTCCGGGAAGGTGGGAAGGTGTCGCCACGGTGTCGCGCCTCAGCCGGGCCGGCAGTGAGGTGTGAAGGCTTAGGTGGCTGTGCAGGGGCTCTTTGAGCACGAATGAGCAGGAACGTCCGCAGCAGAAGTCTTCTTTTGGGTCCCAAGAAAAGACCACGGGGCAGTTTCTGTCCCCACAGGCAGCTGGACTTGTACAGTCCCGCCGACCTGGGCTGTCTGCTGTGCGCGCCTTCGCGCTGGCGCTGGTGGCTGCTTCCTTGCAAAGCTCCTACCAGAGGGAGCTAAGCCAGACGTGCATGGGTGGACACTGACCTGCTCATTTCAGTAGGCAGCCAAGAGTGCCTTATGGAATTTTAAAAAACAAACTAAGAAAAATGACTATTTGGGGGAAAAAGCAGATTCACTTCTTTAAGTTTTTACTAATATTCTTTTCAACTAGGTGTTTCACCTTCCCTCCTGTCAGACCTTTTTTTTACTGGGGCTATTAGCAAGGGAATGCTTTGAAATAGTTTGAGTTCCTAAAGTTTTCATTCTATAAAAGAGAATTTACCAAAAAGGCATTAAAATGAGCGAAATAACCTAATCTTAGTTCTGTTGAGAAGTTTAAAAGATATTTACTGATCTGATAAAATCTTGCTTAGCAATATTTTCCTTAAACTCTGTGACTGTATTCCCAGTCTTCAATGTTTTCTATCTTCTCTCGTAGTATGCCCAGCCCCAAGATTATTTCACAGACTTTTACTTTAAAATTGTGCATAAGTGTGTACTAATTCTGCAAAGGGTTTTCATTGACATGTTTGTATATGTATATGGTTATGATCACATACACTCTTATGCTTATTTTTCATTATTTGTACACATGTATATGTATTTATAAACAACATATACATAATGGAATTTTAATAAAAAATTTTAATACTTGAAAATTTCTTCAACACCCTTAGCCCTCAGAAAAACACAAATTAAGACTGCTTTGAGATTCCATATACCTCAGTCAGAATGACTGCCATCAAGAAAACAAATGTTGCAGAGAAACCTTTTTATTCATTTTATTGGGATATAAACTAGTACAGTCACTATGGAAATAGTAATAATTATTATTATATAACTATTATAATTTCCAAAATTACACTAAATAATTAATTTTAAAAATATTTTTACTGATATTTTGATAATTCCATACATGTATTTTGATCATATTCTTACACCTCCTCCAACTCTTCTTAGATCCTCTCTTATCTCCCTACAGACTTAATTTTGTAAACTTATTTTTTTTTCTTAAAAAAATCGCTGGAGTCTGATTTGCATTGCCTAGCTACTCTTGGAAGCAGGGTCTTCCCCGAGATGTGTTCAACGCACCAATTGTCACAGCATTAAAGAAAACTGACTCTCCTTCTCCCAACAACCACAGAATGCCAAAGCTTCTCAGCTAGGGGTGGGACTTTGTGCCCACCTCCCCAAACTCCATGCTGGGATTTGGTCTGGATGGAGGGTCTGTGGTCTGTCTAATCAAAGGTTCTTTGCCTCATAAACAGTGCCAATTATGGGTTCTTATTTCATAGGGCAATCCTTAAATTAAGTCAGAGAATGGTGGGCTATGCCCATTGTACAAGTGGGCTTATGTTGCCAGAACAATTCTCATTGTAGCTGCAGGATTCATAGCTGGATGACATTTTTCTGCTTTGGTAGTGTGCATGGCACCTTGAAGCAGTATGAAAGCTAGCCAGTGGGTTGAAGGTTCTAGATAATCTGAACCTTCTCCATTTTTATGATCAAATACATAGTGTATTCAGCAATAGGGTCTTACCACCAAATTCTTGGGGGGCAACCAAGGGCATTTTGAAGTACCCTTTGATGTTTGGGGTTCTATGGGACCCCCATTTGTCAGCAAACCAAAAAGAGGTAACCAATTTCTGGTACTGAGGTTTTTATTTGTAAGCATGTGATTTCAACTTGAGGTATTGTCTCCTACTATAGGGTATCTTCTGTTAAACTCTTTTTATTTATGTTACCTATATAATTTAGGAAGCTTCTGCAGTAGTAGGTTTTCATATGTCTTTTCCAAAATATCTTTAGTGTTAGTTATCCTTCTCCATATTCCTCCTGCCTTGACCTCTTTCCCCACCCCACCCCATTTAACCCTCCCTTTCCCAGTATTATACTAAGTGCTTTGGTTCCACCTTAAAAGAGTCCCATGTTCCTATGTGTTAAAAGAATGGATGCTTTTAAGAAAGATTTGGATTTAAAACTCAGGTCCCAGATGATGATTTACAGAGTATTTAGGGATGTGCATCAACTAGAGCTTTTACCCTAACTTACTGTATAAGGTACACATGATTGGTCTGAAATCCCTCTAATTTGGATTAGACTATTCATTTTATATAAGATGTATTCTTAAAAGAAAATATTCCTCTTGTGCTGAGTGCATACTAAACATGCATGAGGTATTGAGACAAATCTATCTTAAGATTATTTTAAATATTCTTATAGAAATCTGGTGACTTTAAGGATTAAACGAAAGGACATATCTAAAGCACCTAGTTTAGTAAGTCTGAGCGACAGAATACATGGCAATTAGTCATAATAATTAATAAATAAAATCAGATTTTGTGTCCTATTCATATCACCCTTTTAAAGAATTTATCTATTCCATGAAGCTAGTGTACATGGTCTAGATATATAAGCATGGGACACATTCTTGCAAAGGAAGTGCTCAGCCATTGCAATTGAGCCATAACAAGTTTCTTGCTATTCCATAGACTTCCTAATTACAACTATTTGTTTATTTGGGTGAATTAAATATTGAAAATTAAGTATTTGTTCACTTCAAATTATTATGTCTGCAGATAAGTTCTGGGTTGATTTCATTCTTTTTTTTTATTTCATTCTTTGGCTTGCATTCAACCCTATAGAGGCCATTTAGCTGAAGTTTACTCTTTTAATTTGACAGTACAAGAATTTTTTCAAAAATATTAAATCATGTTTCACAACAGCTTAATTAATTCATCAAGTTACATTGTGTAATTTGAATTGACTTTGGAAATGATGACTTTTAGAAATCAAGATGTCAAATAAAGTATTTCTAAACTTCTTTTCCATGAGAATTTGGGGTAAGATCTTATATAAAATAATATAATCAGAGATGGTCAGCAGAGTGAGCAAGAGTTTGTAGTGACTTTTTTTGTTGTTTTTTATGAACTCAAAGCCATGACTTTAAAGCATGAAGAATCCCAAGATATTGAGGAACAGTTTATATTGCGTCTGCCTCAGGTAAGTAACATTTATATCTCAGAATAAATGTCTTCAGTGCAAAAGTGTAGTTCTGCTTAGGTAATACTAGCATTTCAGGCTATAAAAACTCAGAACATTTGCTTCCCAGAAATCATGTTCTATTAGCAGTCCTATTGTAGTTCATATTCTTCTCACAATATTTCTTTGTTCCTGTATATACCATCAATCATATGGGTTAATTCTCTGTCAAAACAACTATGACAATGACAATTATGAATCATCCGGTTATTTAGCACAAACATTTACAGCCAATTTTGTGGACAGCCAAGGTAAGACTTGTAAAATTCTTTCTGTCATCTCAGAAGAGTTGGTTGGAGAGACTACCACTGTCATCTGCAAATTCATCACCAAGCAGAGTTGTCAAACTCATTTAAACTTTAAGCTTGACTCTCCCATTGAAAACCATGTTTGAGTATTATTTCATTTTGGAGGTTATGATAGAGATGGTTAGAAAGTTATTATCATTATAGTTAATCAACATATCTAGTAAACTATAGCTAATACCTTTTCTTAGCAACTACAATGGAAGGATAAGCAGTAAGAAGTAAAACTGAAAAACTGGGAGAAGGCACAAAGTGTAGTTTCTAAAAGATAGTGATGAAATTTGAGTTGAGTTCATTTAATTTGATTTATACAATGCATGGGCTTTCATGGTACATAGCATAGTTAACATTTGGAAAATGTAAGGTTTTGTTTAAGGAAGACAATTAGACAATCTTTCTGATTTTTAATTTACCTCCTTTTTAGGAACAGGCTTATGCTGTCAGAAAGATTATACATTCTCGAGGTCCTGGCATGAAGGATAAACTAAAAATTGGCTTTGCCCGTAAGTAGTTAATATCAATTCACAATATATTAAACAAAACAATAATTTGCTACAGATTGTTATGTGAAAGGCACTATACTAGGCATTAAAGGTGTGAAAAAATAAGAGTATGTTATGGTTCTAACCTTTAGAAAACATACATACACAATGTTACAATCAAATGCTTTTAAGGAATGTATTTAAATGAATGAAATTTGCTGTTGGAGATAACAAGGAAGCAGTTGCTGTCTTACTCATCTTTGCTACCATTAGAAAGAAACTTAGATATTTTTGAACTAGTAACATACAGTGTGTAAAAACAAGCTGTAGATACTCTCTTCTTTTTCTGGATATTGATTTCTAATCTTTCAAAAATAGTTAAGTTTTGTCAAAAAACTTTTCTGTCCTGCATAAGTCTTCCTTATTCGGTTTCTTGGAGACTGAACAGAGCATTGGAATGTCAATATTAATTTTCTCTACTTTCCTTTAGCTGATGGACGTCATGCAGTTGTTCAGGTAGAAGATGTCTCACTGCCTGCTAAGCTGGTTAATTTGCCTTGTGTTATCGGAAGCCTGAAAACTGTTGATAGAAAAACATTTTATAAAACAGCAGATATTTCTCAGGTATGAATTTTTTGAGACATGGTCTCATATATACCAGGATAACCTCAAACTTAGTATGTAGCTGAGGATGACTTTAAACTTCAAATCCTTCTGTCTTCAACTACCAAGTGTTGGACTTAACAGGCATTCCTTTCCACACTCTTAAGTTGTACTGAGGACCAAACCTAGGACTCTGAGCATTTTAGAAAAGCACTCTAATCACTGAGTGATTCCCCAGATCCACAAAATCTTGTTTAGTTTATTAGTGCTGAGGACCAGATGCAGGTCCTCATGCATGCCAGGCAAGTGCTCTACCTACCATTGAGCTATATCACCACCACTGGTTTGATTTTCTTCATCTTCTGGTTCTTGTACCCTTTGTGGAATCTTTAGTCTTTCTGCCGGTATTCAGTTCCACTTGGTAAATGACTATTTACTGTTTATAATTATCAGATCAATTGCACAGGAACATAAAGTCATGCCCTGGTTTTGTATTCTTAATTTTTTTTTTTTTTTAGTTTTTCGAGACAGGGTTTCTCTGTAGCTTTGGAGCCTGTCCTGGCACTAGCTCTTGTAGAACAGGCTGGCCTCGAACTCACAGAGATCCGCCTGCCTCTGCCTCCTGAGTGCTGGGATTAAAGGCGTGCGCCACCACTGCCCGGCTTGTATTCTTAACTTTTTATTTCTTTACTTTTACAGACTTCTGCTGTTTGCCACTTATAGTGACTTTTGCTTATTTTAAAATATTAATGACTAGGTCTTTTTCTGCTAGAGAGTGTGTTAACTCTGAAAAAAAGTTACTTCTCATCTTTACTGGTGCTTTCTCATTTCCTCTCTAGATGAAAATGCTATGCCTTTCATGATACTGCTTCTGCAGTGGTATATGCTAGGTAAAAGTCAAATCTATATATCATGATGCAGGGAGAGAGAAGAGGGGGAGAAAGAGAAGAAGGAAGGAAGAGAGGATGGGAAAGGGATATATAAAAGAATCTGAATTTATATTACATAGTACTTGGTTTTGGGAAATGCCAAGAATCATCTGTGCTCCTCATTTCTGGTGGTATGTTTATAATTTATTACTGTTTAGTATTTGGGGCAATAGTAAACTTCTTTGTCTTTGCTAAATATAGATGCTTGTATGCAGTGCTCATGGTGAGCCTCACTCTCCCCCAGAAGAACCAGTTACCTCTGCTCATACTACTGTAACTGGAAGGGGTGGAGGGAAGACAAATAGAAAAAGATATAACTGGAAGCATGGCAGTAAGTCACCAATCTCTTGCTCATTATGGCTGACTACATTTATCTTTTGAATTGCAAATCTCTATGAATCAGGGACCTCTTACCTGGTTCATTAACTTCTTATTTTTGAAGAAAGAATCATGCTATGAGCATGACATATTTCTTCATCAAATTCATGTAGATATAGGACAGTCATAAGTTACATGGCATATTTCATTATGTTTTTGTTTTAGTTACTCCACCACTTAAGAACGTCAGAAAGAAAAGGTTCCGGAGAACAAGAAAAAAGGTTAGTCTCATGCCATTTGTGTTTCTGCTGGATGACTTAGGAGAGGACTATGAGGGAGAAAGAAAGGTAGAAAGTCAGTTGGGAATTCACTGATTCATTTATATGTTCAATAAGCAGTGCCTACCAAATGTGTTGGTACCTACCTGTAATCTCAGCACTTGGAGGCTAATGCAGAAGGATCGTGAGTTTAAGACAATCCCTGGCTATAGACCTTGACTCAAAATGTAAAAAAATTAAAATAGGCACAATCCACAGCATTATGAGCTAGCAGTTGGGGCTACAGCAGTGACTAAAAATAGAACCACTTCTTTAGGTTATAGTCTCATTGTTAGGGATTCAGAAGAATCATGAACTGGACATTGCACCTCATGCTTTTAGTTTTCAGATGCTGTAGATTTAAAGCGAGGCATGTTGGTTTACCTGTGATCTTAGCATTTGGGAAGCTGCAGCAAGAGGACTGCCTTCTGTTGTCCAAATCTTGGATGACATTTCCAGTATCAGGCTAGCTAGGAACACACAATGAGATTTTCTTATTCAAAAAAAGAAAGATTTATACTTTCTTCCTGCCTTACATTCCTGGTCTTTTTTAGTGCCTAGCAATTAGAAATCTTTTTTTCATCTCTGTGGTTTTTTTTAATGTTTATTATCTTCTATACATTGAACATACAGTATATAATCTAAGAATGACATATTGCTGAATTGCATTTCTGGTGTGAATATACCAATGTGTTCAACTGTTTACTCATTAACACATAACTGTATTGTTTCTACTTTTTGACAGTTATAAGTAAGATTGTGAGTAGGTTTCTTTGTGTGAACTTAAATCCTAATTTCCCCAGGATAAATGCTCAGGAATAATTCTGAACCATATGATAGTGGCATATTTTAAAAGATTTTTATTCATTTTACTTAATGTCTATGACTGTTTTGCCTGCATGCACGTGAGTGTACCGCATGAGTGCCTGTTGGAAAGTCTGGAACTTGGGTTAAGGATGGTTGTGATTAACCATAAGTGGTTGCTGGGAATTGAAACCCCCAAGTACTTTATAAGAGCAACAGGTTCCCTTAACCACTGGTTCATCTCTATAGCGCCCCAAGTGGCAGATTTATAAAAATATTTTGAATCTCAGGGTCTTTTTGATATAGTCCAGGCTTGCATTGAACTTGCTGTGTGGTCACCTATGATTTTTGATCTTCCTGCCACCACCAGCATCTCAAGTGCTGGGATTACAGACACGTATTACCATACCTTGTTTTATATGTTGCTAAGGATTAATCCCAGAATTTAGCTCACATAAAGGAGGTCTTTACCAACTGAGACATGTCTCTTGCCAAGCATTAGCTTTTAAATTTTATTTACATTCATTTAGTGTGTGTGTGCATACATATGTGCCACAAATGGAGCTCACAGGAAAGCTTGAGAATCAATTCTAGGTATCAAATTCAGGTCATCAAGATTGATAGCAAGCATATTAATACTCAGCCACTTCACTAACCACAAACATTTTTTTTTAAGTTTTTATAAGACACTGCCATACTTTTTTAGAGGAAGTATCATTTTATATTAACACTGATAGTATATGAAATACAAATTCTTCACCTCCTCATCGGCATTAGGTCTTGTCATTATTTTCTTTTATTATAGCCATTCTTATAAGTGTGTAGTGATTTTAATGTGGTGTTAATTTGTATCTTTTGGGTAGATAATGCCCTTGAATTTGCAGCAGTGCTCCTGCCTCATTGTCTAAATTCTGGGATTACAAAAACGCACTACGACACTGAGCTTCTTTTGACAGTTTCCTTCCTCCCTTTCTCCCTCTCTCCCTCCCTCCCTTCCTTTAAAGAATTTATTAACTATGTAATGTATACAGCATTCTGTTTGCGTGTGTTCCTGCAGGCCAGAAGAGGGCACTAGATCTTACTACAGATGGTTATGAGCCACCACGTGGTTGCTGGGAATTGAACTCAGGACCTCTGGAAGAACAGTCAGTGCTCTTAACCTCTGAGCCATCTCTCAGCTCCCTGACCATTTTCTAAAATGACTTTATTATTAAGTTCAAAGAATTCTTTTTCTAGTCTGTATACTAGTCTTTCATCATGTATGCATCGTTTATTAATACCTTCTCATGTTTGATAGCTTGAGTTTTTTAGTTCACTTCACAAGAACTTATGGAAAGCAAGATTTTTAGTTTTGATGAAGTTTAATTTATTGATATTTTTATTTTAAAGATTTTGATTTTTTGTTGTTAAATATAAGGTGTCTTTGCTTAGCCTAGATACTGAAGATTTTATATTTATGCCTGTGATCCATATTTCAGTTTTGCTAAAGTATGAGTTTTAATTCAAGATTCCCATTCTTCTTCTATGCTCTCCCTCTCCTCCACCTCTTCCTTGGGAATATTTGTATGGTACTATTTGTGGGTTCTTTTTTTTTTGTTGTTCAGTCTCTCTACAGATACTGTAATGTGGTAAGTCTTGAAATCTGAAGATTAATTGCTACGATTTCATTTTGCTTCATCAATATTGTTTTAAAATTTTTAGAATAGTTATCTTTCCATATGAATTTTAGAATGAGCTTGGATATGTATACAGAAAACCTTGTCAGAATTTTGAAAAAAAACTGCACTAAAGTTGTAGACTAACTTTTCTAATTTATGTGTTAATGTGTCTTAGTAACATGCCAGCCAATGAAATTTATTGTCTGCTAAATATAAAAGTAGTTAAATATAATTGTAGAGCTCTTTAAGCTGGACTTAAGTAGAGAAATCAAATATAATGTTTTTCTTTGTTGTGCTTTACTTCATAGCTTCCTGATGTCAAACAAATGGATGAAGTTGGCTTGCGTAAGGTACAGAAGTGGTCATAATCTTCATTGTTTATTTTCATATGCTTCATATAAACAGATATACACACATACATACATACGTACACTGGATTTTATTCACTGGGAACTAATTATTTAATGTCCAATAGCAACTTTTATGTTAGTGTTTCCATGCATTACAAACTGCTTTCCCCTCCTTATTTTCATTTCAAAATCCATCCCTTGGAGTTAAGAGCTCAACTTACCAACATTTGCTTGAACTAATAGGATTTCTCATCAAAGGCCTTGGTTTATTCTTGTATCATGAGGAATTAATTGTTGTGGGGTAATTTTTTAAAACTATTCAAGTGAGAACATGTAGATAGGATCTAATTTTTACAGGAACATTGTAATAATCAAGGTGGAAAAATGCAGTGGGGAAATTTGGATTTTAAAGCAAATTATTTGTAAGTAACTAACATGGAATTATTGTTCTTTGCTAATGAGTTAAGACAAATAATGAAACATAAATGTTGAAACTCTTGTTCATAGAGTTATAGACAGATAAGAGTAAACATTTCAAGTGATTTAACTTTGGAAAATGAACTTGCTCTACAAATTTGTAGATTTTAGATAGGTTCCTTCATAAATAGCACTATTAAAGTAGAAGTTTTGTTGGATGAGCATCAAACAAGGCCCAATCATTTTAGTTCATTAATATATAGGGAAAGGTATTTACATAAAACTGGATGCTAAATGATATTACTGGTATTTCCTTCCATACATTGCTTCAGGACACTGAATCTCCAAATGTGGATAAAGAAGTGAAGAGACTGCTGTGCTCAGATGCTGAAGCCATCAGTGTCTGTATCCTTTATATTAAATATTTTCCTTAAAGTCTGTTTCATCTCATGCGCATGTTCTGACAAATCTCACCTCTAGTTGGGAGTTTTGCTTTTCTTTGAGATAATGCTATCAAATTCAGAACCTTGTTATGCCAGGTAAGTCCCACACTACTAAGCAGCATGTTTAATCCTCCCTCGCTTCTAGTGTTCGAGTGCCAGTTTTGATGTGTATAACTTAAGACTTTTTTGCTTGTTTTTTTTTTCGAGACAGGGTTTCTCCATAGCTTTGGAGCCTGTCCTGGAACTAGCTCTTGTAGACCAGGCTGGCCTCGAATTTACAAAGATCTGCCTGCCTCTGCCTCCTGAGTGCTGGGATTAAAGGCGTGCGTCACCACCACCCGGCAATTTAAGATTTTTGAAATGTTATTTTCTATCTAGAAATGGTAAATACAGACAGACAATAGAAGGGTATTTATGTTTGTGCAATTTACTATAAGGCAGTTTCCACACTAGGAATGCAGGTACAATGATCTAAATTTGACCTAAATTAAATATTAGTAGCACTTTTAGTTAAAGAGCCACTTTCATTTCAACTGTGTGCTCTCTCTTCTGGTTTTTCCTTGACTATTATATTTTCAGGCTGGGAAGTCATTGCTGATGATGAAACCAAGGAAATAGAAAGTCAAGGGTGCATCTCAGGCACTTCAAGAACCGCACGAATGCATGGTCGTAGCTCATCAGGTACTTCATTGAAAATAGGGGAAGAGTTTCAGATAAGGGCAAGTGTTAACTGTGTGACAGACTCACAGACCAATCAAAGAAAAAAAGATGCCTTTGTCCTTTTTCCTCATTGGTCCTCCTATGCTCTTAGGGTTTTAGAACTGGAATTCTAATCTCCTATATGCCCTTGTATTCAACTTCCTATGGACCCTTAAATTCTCTAGATATCTTGATAATTGAATACATGGATGAATGTTAGTGTTTCATATTCCTTGTCATTATTTTACAAAGGGAATAATCTCCCTATAGGAAAATAATTTATACAATTCACTGGTTCTCCAGTGAACTTCATGGTAAGGCATGTATTGCTATTTGGGGTTATGGTCATTTCCAAAGGTTCAGATTGTTTAATTTTTCCCTTGCTTAAAATCAATAGAAACTGCAATGCTTCAAGAGATGTTTGGCGATTCTGGCAGTAACAGTAATGATGTGGGTGCTAAAATTGAAGAGGAGGATGTTGACAATCAAAAGGATGGGGATCAGGATGACGATGATGACGATGATGAAGATGATGATGATGAAGAAGAAGAAGAAGAAGAAAAGGAGATAGACAATCTTGAAGAGAATTTAGAAAGGGAGCTGCAAATCCAATTTATTCATCCTAGCTTCTGTGAAACCAACAAAGATTACAGTTCAATAAGTAAGTCAGAAGAAAAGACAAAGCAATTAGGTATGGAGGGTGGCCGTATAAAAGGCTAACTCTCAACAAGCATTATATACAATGCTTAGTTTTCAGAAGTTTTTAGTCCTTGGAGTTTTATTTGATTTGTGACTCGGTCCATTATTTAAAGCTAGACTTAATACAAAAATCCTTTTTCTACCTCCTTCAGTCACAGGAATTCAGAAACTGATTCATGTCAAAGAAATGAAGCTCCAAAAGATTTATAAAAAAGCACAACGACAGAAAGATCTCCTTAGGAATGTGGAAAACTTGACCCTTAAGGTAAGTTCTTCTTGACTGTTAGATGCCCTGATATCTTACTTTCAAAATTCCATCTCTGTGTTTCTACTCACACCATCACTATGTAGTTGACTCATAAACCTAAGTAACTTTTTAGAAATTTCTACTAAAATATCCCTATTTTATTATATTTTAATACTTTTTTAATCTAAGCATTTTTATAGGGAATGGGACTAAGTGACCTGAGATAATGACCAATATTAAGCATTTACTATACCAATGACACAATAAAAGAGTTATGTTTTATCATTTCATTTACTCCTCAGGTCCCTGAAACATAGATCCTTTCACCATTCTCACTATATAACAAATTAAAATCAGTTGGGTATTTTGGCACATGCCTTTTATCCCCAGTACTGAGGTCTCTGTGAATTTGAGAACAATTGATTGTTTATATAACAGGCTCCAGATTAGCCAGGGTTACACAGTAGACCTTGTATCAAAAAAGAAAATAAAGAGAATTAAAGCTCCAAGAGGAACCATAGTAATTGGCAATACATAGACTAAACCTGTTTATACCAATATATATTTGTTTCAGTAAAAAAGGACCAAATTAATTTAAAAGTCTTATCATGTATGCTGAAACATGGGTGAATTTTTATATTTTTATATGCATTTTCAGGGTTTCAGCGAAAGGAAAATACACTGTTATGTCACATTTGCTCCCATCTTGGTAGTAAGGTGATTCTACAGCACTAAGAGAATCCTTTGCTAGATTTTTTTCCCCTTTCTTTCTTTCTTTTTTTTTGTGGAGCAATAATTGTCAAAGAGAAGCAGCTTGGTATAGAGCTATACCCACTTTGGCTGTAGTCTTTTAGAATAGCCAAAGATAGTAGTATAGATACATCTCGAAAGATTCAGATATCTGATACTATTGTGATATATGTGCAATTTACATATGTGTGGTATTGTATGCAGTGTTAGGAGTAGTAATGTTCTGTTCTTGAGGGGAAATGGAGGATTTATACAACACTAGGAAAAATATATCATGTAGATATTTCACCCATTTATTTTAGGGCAAGAAAAATGCTGTAGAGAGTACATAAAATAAGATTGGATGGTTAGGCAGTAGTTTTGTGCTACAGTTTTTCTAAAAATTGTTTTCCTATAATTGACAGCTTTCTTATCAAATATATGACAAAATGGGTTCTGTGGTTCTCTCTTCCTTTAAGATACATCTTTCATCACTGATACAATTTATTTTTTCAGAGGCATTTCCAGTATGCTTTGGGGCAGCTTAACATATTAGAAAGACAAAAGTGTGAAGAGGTAAGAAGAACATTTTTAAATAAATAATTTGCTATGTAGAACTCAACCACTTCTAATTTATTTTCGAGCTGTTTGTCTTACAAGAATAGTGATAAACATATATTCTGTTTGACAATAGCAGGATGCATCAAGAACTTTTTGAAAGTCTGTTCATTCAACAGTTATTGAATACCTCTGGAGTGAAGAGCACTGGATAAAGAGTGCTGGATAAGACAGATAAAATAGTTGTCCTCATAGATCTAATGGTCTGCCAAGGGAGATTGATGGTAAACAAATTATCATATAAATATTAAAATACAAATCCCAAAGAAGCACTATGCAGGAAAAAAGTCAGTATTCTCCTTAGAATAAGGAGAATCCTGGATTAAATTACAAGAACATAGCAAACCACCCTGAGGAAATTATATTTGTGCCTAGACAGGAAGAGTAAATCAAACAAACCAGTAGTAGAACATATTCAAGGTGTCACTTAGGGTAGGGAGAGAACTTGACTACTTTGACTATCTGTGGGTGTTTTAAGCCATGAAGACAGTTGTTTAATGTAAAGTCTGAAAATAAAGCAAAAGTTAAATCATTTGACAGTAGACTAGGATAGGAAAGATAGGTTTTAGTTTTAAGTTGGGTTTAAGGAATTCCTTGCTTGAGTATGAAGGAGGAGAATAAGACCTAGTTTAAACTTTCATTTAAAATTTTTATTGTATATGTTTGTGTATGTGCACATACACATATGCATAGGGGCATGTATTTGGAGATCAGAGGACAATTGGTGTAAATGGGCTCTCTGCATCGTATGAGTCCTAGAATCAAATTCATTTTTCAGTTGGGTCCTAGGATCAAATTTTCAGGCTTGTGCAGCAACCACTTTTAAATTCTGAGCCATCTAGGTAGCCTAAGGCCCAGACATTTAAGATTTTTAAAAAAAATTTATTTATTACGTATACAACATTTTGCCTCCATGTATGCCCACATGCCAGAGGAGGATGCCAAATCTCATTACAGATGGTTGTCAGCCACCATGTGGTTGCTGGAAATCGAACTCAGGACCTCTGGAAGAGCAGCCCATGCTCTTAACCACTGAGCCATCTCTCCAGCCCAGGCCCAGACATTTTTAATGAAATATCTCATTATAAGCAAGGCCCTGGCTACAGCAGACCTAAAAGTTGACTCAAAATAACTTATAAATCGCATTTTACTTAACTATTCTTATTCTGATAGACATTTTTCAGCTCTTTGAGTATTAAAAATAAGATTTCTGTGACCATTTACATATGAGAGAATATATCTTAAAGGATTGATAGGACTTAGGTCAGTTAAAGGGTGACGAAGGAAAAGAAAGTACTACAAGTGATATTTTAGGTTTCTTTTTTAATTTTTAATTCTTTCTATTGAGCTATATATTTTCTCCATTCCTCTCCCTTCCTCTCCCCTCCCCTTCTACCCTCTCCCATGATCCCATGCTCCCAGTTTACTCAGATCTTGTCTTTTTCTACTTCCTGTGTAGTTTAGAACCATGTATATCTCTCCTAGAGTCCTCATTGTTGTCTAGGTTCTCTAGGGTTGTGATTTGTAGGTTGTTTTTCTTTGCTTTATGTCTAAAAGCCACTTATGAGTGAGTACATATAATTGTCTTTCTGAGTCTGGGTTACCTCACTCAATACGATGTTTTCTCAATTCATCCATTTGCCTGCAAATTTCAAGATGTCATTTTTCTTTCTGCTGTGTAGTACTTCATTGTGTAAATGTACCACATCTTCTTTATTGGTCAAGGAGCATTTAGGTTGTTTACAGGTTCTGGCTATGACAAATAATGTTGCTACATAGTTAAGCACATGACCTTGTGGTACAATTGAGAATCCTTTGGATATATACCCCAAAGTGGTATTGCTGGGTCTTGAGGAAGGTTGTTTCCTAATTTTCTGAGAAATCGCCACACTGACATCCAAAGGGAGTGTACTAGTTTGCACTCTGACAAGCAATGGAAGAGTCTTCCCTCTCCAGCATAAGTTGTCATCAGTGTTTTTGATCTTGGCCATTCTTACAGGTGTAAGATGGAATCTCAGAGTTGTTTTGATTTTTGCATTTCTCCGATGACTAAGGATGTTGAGCATTTCCTTAAGTGTCTTTTCAGCCATTTTAGATTCCTCTGTTGAGAGTTCTCTGTTTAGATCTGTACTCCATTTTTATTGGATTATTTATTGTTTTGATGACCAATTTCTTGAGTTCTTTGTGCACTTTGGAGATCAGCCTTCTGTCCGATGTAGGGTTGGTGAGGATCTTTTTCCATTCTGTTGGCTGATGTTTTGTCTTGTTGACCATTTTCTTTGCTTTACAGAAGCTTCTCAGTTTCTAACTTGAGTGATTGTTTATTCCAAGCCACAGAACAGTTTACAATGGGGGAAAGAATGGAGAAAAACATGCAATAAGTTAATCTCATGAAGCTACTATAGAGTATTGCAGGTAGCAACTTTATTATTATTATTTTTTTTTGGTTTTTTGAGACAGGGTTTCTCTGTGGTTTTGGAGCCTGTCCTGGCACTAGCTCTGTAGACTAGGCTGGTCTCGAACTCACAGAGATCCACCTGCCTCTGCCTCCCGAGTGCTGGGATTAAAGGCGTGCGCCACCATCGCCCGGCTGCAGGTAGCAACTTTAAAGTTTATATTATGAGGATGACTGTAGCTTGAGGCTTTTATGGTAAGGGTCCTGCTCACTATCCCTATTTTACCTTTTGAATATTCTTAAAATGGGTTTGTCCAGTTGTACATATTTATCAATTCTTTGATATAGTGGAAAAGGATCTTTGTTACACTTTTGAAATTGTAATAAAGGATGTTTTTTAAAAATAAAGTTTGCCTGCAAGCCAGAAGAGGACAAAAAAAAATAAAGTTTGGAATACCAGAAAAAAAATACAAATAGCTTTTGTGATGCTTTTCTGCCTCTGTCTCCTTACAGATTTATCACCTACAGGAACAACTGAAATGTTACCTAAAGGAGTAAAGAAACCCTCAGCCTAGCATATAAAGTGGATTCACTTTCCAGATGAAGACCGGGTGGAACCACTACACTAGTTACTTTATATTGACCAACTATATTTGCTTATTTGAATATTTTTAGTTATAGTAAAAAAAGATCATAGCCATATAGAAAGGAACAGTATAAAATGCATAATAGGCTTAGAGACCCAACTCAACATGGGCTTTGTTTTTCTTTATCAATTTAAGATTAAATATGTATGAGTTGCATCTTTGTCTTTTGTTGTATGGTACCATTAGATCATTCGGCCATGCTTGTCAAAGGAAGATGGGAGGATGTACAACTGTTTTACAGATGTTAGCTTTTCAAACCCCATTTTAAGTATTTCCTATAATATAGAAAATAATAAACTTGTCAGATTGTAATCCTAGCATTCAAAAGGCAGAAGCAAAAGGGTCACAGTTGAAGGTCAGCCTGGGATATATACAAGACCCTGTCTCAAAAAGCAAAACAAAACAAAAGTAAAAACATCCCTAATTTCTATCAATGACTGGATCCTGTCACAATTGTCTAAATGCCTACCTTTCAGTAATAAATACTAGGTTAATGCCCTTCCTTTTTCGGGTTAAAGGCTACTTTCCTGCTCACCGATGATTTCTTTCTACTTATCTTTGCTCTCTGATTAGATATTGAAGACTGGAGCTGATGTTATTCTTTAGCTAAGAGAAGAATTACAGAAAAGATGACCCCCTTATCCTAAGTCTTTCTATTGTAACTCCCATAAGAAAAGATTAGCAAAAGCTAAATTCCTGTAATGCCCATGAAGACTTCCTTAATAACCCTAGAATTTTAAAAAAAAACAAAAGCATTTTATTGATATTGATACTTTGTGGATTTTGCATCATGCATGTGATCCCACTCATTTCCCCATCCCCTCTTCCACTCCCAAAAACAAAATTTAAAAGTAAAAACAAAACAAAAAACAAATTAAAACTCATGGAAGCTGTTGTGTGGCCCTATGAATCACACAGTATACCCTTTAGTCCATGCATCTTTACTTGCAGGTGTTCATTGCAATGAGTCATGGGGCTGGTTCGAGGCCTCTGGTCTCTGCTACACCACTGATAATGAGCTCTCAATGGGGCTCCTCTTGGATATCCTGTTGTTGTGCTGTGTCGTGGAGATCCTGTAGCTTTGGATCTGAGGTCTGTCCCCTTCACAACCTCCAGCAGATAACAGATGAGGTGGATGCTGGGGTGGGCTATGGTTCTGGGCCTGGGTGGTAGCTGGGTTGATCAGCCTGCGAACTCTCCCTCATCATCACCACCCAGGTGAGCTCTTCAGCACCGTCCTGGCTAGCTCACCAATGTAACAGACAGAAGGGAGTGGGGCCAGTTCTGCACTCACACCCTCAGGTCCAGCTCACCCACACCACCTGGGCCAGCTCTACTCTTACCCAGGTGAAGTGTAGGGAAGATTGCTGCACTTGGTGAGTGGCAGGACCAGCTCCTCCGTTTTCATTTTCATGTCCCTGAAACCAGCTTTCCTATCTGTCACGTGGCAGTGAGCAGGGAGGAGGAAGGCACATTTCCCTTACCTTTTCCACCCCATGGCATTTGAGGGAGGGAGTTGCTCTCCTGCTCTCACACCCACAGGCCCTACTTACCTGCTCATCAACAGGGTCAGCTCTAGTGTGTTTCCCAGGTGAGGTGCTGTGCCCTCTTTCTCATGCTGCAGCCCGTGCAGGGCAGGACCAGCTCTCCCATTCTGGTGGCTTTGGGGCCAGCTCTCTCACCTGCCACAGGTGGCAAGGGGTGAAAGGAGGGAGGGCTTTTTTTTTTTTACCTTTGTCACCACATGGTAGGTCTTGAAAGGGGGGCAGGGTCAATCCTGCTCTCATGACCCCAGGACCAGTCCCCCGCCCCCCCCCAACAGGGTCAGCTCTGTTGTGCTGCACATGCAAGGTGCAGGGTCCATTCTACTGAGTGCTGCTGCCAGTGGGGGGGGGCAGTTCTGTCACTCTCATGACCTCAGGGCCAGCTCTATCACCAGGCACAGGCAGCAAGGGGTGGTGGGAGAGAGGTCATCTCTCCTTTTCCCAATTCACCAGATGAAGGGTGGGGCCAGATCTCCCATGCGAGTTTGAGGTGCCAGATTACCTGCACCCCCATCAATAGGGTCAGCTCTATTATGCTGCCTGGGCTAGGTGCAGGGCCCACTCTCTTGGGTGCTGTAGCTGGTGAGAGGCAGGATCAGTTCTCCCACTCTCGTAAACCCAGGACCAGCTTTTCCCACCTGCAGTAGGTGGCAAGGGGCAAGGGGCTATCTTTTATTTGCCCATGCCATCACGTGATAGACCATAGGGCTAGTTCTCCCACTCTCGCGTCTTTTTGGCCAGCTAATCTGCACCCATGTCAGCAGGGACTGTTACACTGTGCTGCCCTGTGGAGGTGCAGGGCCTACTCTCCCAAGTGCTGCAATTGGTGAGGGGTAGGGCCAGTTCTCCATAGTGCTGCAGTCAGTGAGGGGCGGAGCCAACTCTGTGCAGCCCTATCCTCACTGCTTTCAGTGGTAACAGAAGCCAGGACATCAACACAGACAACTATTGTGGTGGGTCCACAGACCCAGACATGGCCCCTTGCAGCAGTCCAGGCCTGGATGACACTGTGGCCCCTGGTGGCAACACAGGCTACTCAGATTTGCATGGCCCTGGCAGAGGTTCAGTCCTCAGACACTAACCTGGCCCTAGGTGGCAGCCCAGGCCACTGATGTCTTTGTGGCCCTAATTGGCACTATAGGCCATGGACATCAATATAGACCCTAGCTGTGACTGGACTATGGACCCAGACATGGTCCTTGGCAGCAGCCCAGGCCCAGATGTCACCATGGCCCCAGTGGCAGGCAGGTCACTTAGATTAGCGTGGACCCAATAGCCCTCTGGTCCTCGAATCCCCACATGATCCCAGATCCTGCGCATCACACTGCCTGCAATTGTAAGAGGAGCCTCGGGCATTAGCACAGACCCAGGCTGTGGCAGGGACATGGCCCTGGTTATAGCTCATGCCTGTACAATACACTGGCCCTGGGTTGCAGTGCATGTCACTCTGGCTTGGCAGCAGTATGGCTCTCAGGCACCAAGAAGTGGAGGCCCAGATCCTGGGCATCAGTTTGGCCTTCGGTGGCAACATGGACCATGGACATCAGCACAGACTCAGGCTGCAGTAGGACCATGGGCCCAGACATGGTCTTTGGCAACAGCTTGGGCATGCATGTCATTGTGGCCCTCGTTGGCATTGCCAGATTATCCAGATTATCATGGCCCCAGTGGCACCATGCCCCCAAGCGTCAGCACATCCCTAGGTGGCAGACCAGATCCTGAGCCTTTAGTGGTAAGGGAGCCATGGACATTGACACAGACCCTGGTTGAGGTAGGGCCACGGTCCCAGACATGGCCCACAGCCACAGTTCAGGACCAGAGCACCATGACCCTAGGTGGTGGCAGGGGCCACCCAGTTTGTATATGGTCCAGTGGTGACAGCCTGACCCTCTAAAACCAACATAATTCCAGGTATCTGTCCAGACCGCAGGCCTCTGAATAGCCCTCAGTGGCAACAGGAGCCATGGACGTCAGCTCAGAACCTGGCCACAGCAGGGCCATGGACCCAGACATGTGACTTTTCCAGAACACATGAAGTGACTCGTAGAGGTGGCTACAAGACTCTTTACTCATATCCTTACCTTGACTGAGGCGACTCTAATGCAGTGTCTCATCTGCCTTCCTCATTCTCGGTGGGTGGAGGAGGGCTTTCTGCTTCTGGGGTCCAGTATAGGCCATAGGCCTGCTCAGCTACAATATAGCATTGACAGTTCCACAATAGGGGGTCCATCATCTTACATGTCATCTGAACCCTTTGATTTCAGCATCATCCTTTGAGACAAAAGGACCCGGGAGCTTATAGCACTAGTCCATTTTTGTTGTCTCTGTAAACAATAAACTGTATATATCTGAGTATCTTGTCTTATCTCAAGCTGACATATTGACAGCTTTGAAGACTTAGAAAAAATAGGCAAAATATTAAAATAGTCACATTAATAATAATATTAGTTATAAATCTATAGTTGGAAGGATAGTATTTGTTGAGTGAGCTAAAATATTAAAATTAATTTCCCCTAGCTAGCTTTACATTTTAGATATGTTTTAAGTATTTAAATTCTGAATGTGACTTGTATTTGTACTAGACAGTATTGCTATGGACTGGCAAGGAAATAAAAATTGGTGCAGGTGAAGGACTAACAGAGCTTTATTTTGCCATGAAATGGCATTAAATAAAATGAGTCACCATCAGCTCATGGGGACGTTTTAACACTATATATCTATTGTAGGTCCCTAACCCCTTATTCTCAAAGGGGTGAGAAGAAATTTCCTAGCAGAATGTTTTCCCAGGAAGATAGTGGCCTTCCCCTCTCCCACCCGGGGTGTTCTGAGCACAAGGTCACTTAGCTCCGCCCAGCCAGTCACCTGGTACAAGCTGATGAAGATGGCCTAACTCAGGAATAGTGCCTTGTTCTAAGAAAAAGAAAAAAGGCTGACTTAGCAAAATGGGAGGGAGCAAAAGTCCTTGCAGCTGTGCCAAAGCAGCTTCAAAGATTCTCTTTGTAGTTATGCCTTAAAAAGCTTACCCCACAGAGGAGATACAACTCCTCTCTCTGCCTCACATAATGGGGTTAGTAGACAGGGGTTCCAAATATGTTTGTATTATGCTGATTAAACCTTGCTTATTACAGTCTGGGCCTCTCTGGTGGACTCTCCCTGGGGGGTCATAATCTGGGCACAACATATGGTGCGTTGGCCGGGAACCCCAGAGATTCCACCAGGATGATGGAAGTCCGGAGGTTTATTAGCATCTACCCGTGAGAGAGCGCTCTTGGTCTTTTGTCTCTTGTCTCTGTCTCTGTCATTTTGTCTTGTCTGTCTGACTATGGCTGCTTTGGTTTTGTACCAGTCGACCGATTTGGGATTTTGATATTGACAGGTGTTTCCAGACAGGGGCCTTTCTGGCCCTGGGTCATTTCCAGTCAGGGATGGGAATTCTCCCAGTCCCTGGTCATTTCCAGACAGGGGCCTTCCTGGCCCCGGGTCATTTTTAGACAGGGAGTTTTGCTCCCAGGTCAGTAGACAGGGATGGGAATTCTCTCAGTCCCGGGTCATTTCCAGACAGGGGCCTTTCTGGCCCCAGGTCATTTCCAGACAGAGGACTTGCTGGCCCCAGGTTATTTTTAGACAGGGATGGGAATTCTCCTATGTTAGGGACGGAGAGGAGAGAGGCAAAATCTTGGAGAGTGCCCAAAAGGAACTGGGTGCAGAGAGGGTAGGGAGTACATGCCTGTGACTTGGAATGTCTTTGGGGCCACTACATCGGGTGCATGGTGATCCCCTGGAGTTCCAGAAAACTGCTGTCTCTTTGTTTATTATGTTTAAGACTGGACTGACGAGGACTGAAAAAAAAATAAGACAAAAATGTAAAATGCAGATGGCTTGACAGCAGCCCATCTAGGGTCTGTATCCCTAGCCCTGAGCCAGGTCTGATGGCAGAGAATACACTGTCTGGGTGCTGAGAGCTAAGCCTTGAGACTGCAGGAAATGCAATATGGCAGAGGATCTGGGTGGGGGCTGGGGGCTTCGAGGCCAGGGAGCAAGGACACCTGAGATGGAGCAGGTGGCAAAGTCATGCACCCAGCTGAGGGCAGAGGAATGCCTCTTCAGAAGGCAGGCGGTGGAGCTAGTGACTGAGAGAGGCTGGCTGCAGCACAACAGGGCAGCCCCCTCTCCCTTGTTCTCTCTCTCTCTCTCTCTCTCTCTCTCTGTATCCTGAGGGTCTTTGCCTTAGGCAGGAGAGAGGGACCTGCACAGGGGTGGCAGGAAATTGACTGCTTGCAATTGAAAAACTGGGCAAATGTAAAACAGAGAATCTGAGACCATGGTCAAAAAAGTTAACAAAAGGGGGCTGGAGAGATGGCTCAGCGGTTAAGAGCATTGCCTGCTCTTCCAAAGGTCCTGAGTTCAATTCCCGGCAACCACATGGTGGCTTACAACCATCTGTAATGAGTTCTGGTGCCCTCTTCTGGCCTGCAGACATACACACAGACAGAATATTGTATCCATAATGAATATAAAAAAAAGTTAACAAAAAAACACTTTTTTTAAAGAAAGCATTGACAGCCAAGGACACTCTCTGTGCCTCTTTTCTTTTCTGACCCAAAGTATGATAACACTCAAGGTCTCTTCTGCTGGTCAGCAGGTTCCCGTCTTAACCCTTTCCTGTCCTGATACTGCTTATAAGAATTTTTAAATCATATCAACCTGTAATGTTAAAAGCATTGATTTTAAAGTAAATGTCAAAGATGCATTATATTTGAAAATGCTTTTCTTTCCACAGGAAAAAAATATATGGGTTACAAATACTTACCACCTTTGATTAAGATACATATTTCTGCTTTTGTCTTATGTACTGTTCTGCTGGATAAAATCACAGAAAAAGACTGCTAAAAATTTGCATATTGTCTAAAAAGTTTTTAATAGAGGTTTTTATATTGTCTAAAAAGCAAAAACAGGCAGGAGACTAAAATAATAAAAAAGAAGTTTGTCTAAAAATATCTGGATTAACCAATAAAACAAAGATAGAAAAAGTGTCAAACCTAAAAATTACAAAAGGTATATAAAAAGTCACAAAAGGTATAAAAAAATTATAAAAGACCAAAAGATGTTTGCTGTAATTTCTTGTACCTAAATGTTTAACAGTTTAATTCTGGTTTTTTTTTTGTTTAAGAAACCTTGTTTGTCTTGTTAAAAAGTTATGTTTATTTCTTAAGAAAATTATGTATGCTTGTTTTGTTAAAAAAATTAGTCTTTGGTAATTGTAAGTTTTGTACTTGTAATTTTTCTCTGAGCTCTGGTCATTAGATTTGGGTTCACAAAAATTTGGATGTCTTTTTGATATAGATAATGTTAAAACTGTTTTATGCTGTTCTTTATTGATATACAAGAATATCAGTTACCACCGGGAATAGCTGGGACTAGACTCCCAAAGAAAAAAAACAGCTACAAAGAAAAACACCAAGACCAGGTGATAGTCACCAAAAGCGTCAGCTAATGTTTAGATTTAGCCTGTCTTTGCTAAAATCATTAATCTAAAGGTTCAATCTGACAAAAATATGGTATATAGTTCTGGTCTATTAAAAATACAAGTTAATAATCAGTCATCTTCAAAGTACTAATTTAAGTGCAGGGATAAGCCTTATGTAGTCCCCTGTATATGTTTTAAAGTTTAAAACAAGTAATTTAAAATAAACTCTGTCTAATCAGAGATACCTAGACAGCCCTAAATACTTCAGAGATCTATGGAATATGGCATTTAAAATAATGTTTAAAAAGCTTGTATCAGACAGAGATTCCCAGATCCTAACAATGATCTAAGGTCTCCAAAGAAGACTATGAGACACCGTGATGTCTCCACCTGGATAACGACGATGCTGACCACTGGGTGAGATGATCCCCAGTGCAACACTGGCTGCCAGGACCTGGTCTAGACTGTGGTGGACACACAGTAGGACCTTGGAGAATTGATGCACCACTTTTGCCTTTTCCATGTCCCTCTTCCACAGAAACCAATTACCTTATGGGTCTGGTAAAGCCTGCTGTTCTGATCCTTCTGCCTCCAATGCTATAGAGACCTGGGTATGACTGTATATGGGCTGATCTCTGTCATTTTTATCTTTTATCTGTACTAAAGTATAATTTATTTATCCTTCTAAGATCTCTGATTGTATTAATGGCTAGGCCAGCTATAATATCAGTTCAAGAGCAAAAAGAATATCCAGATCCTTCCAGAAAGCTATAGCCAGCTTGTTAGCTCATTATATATATATATAAAGGTCTGAGGATACAAAAGTTCAGAAACATTAAGGGTCTACAAAGTAATTTAAGATAGTACTAATAAACAATAAAACAATGACTACATACTGTTTGGGTTACAAGCTCAGGATTCTCTGTGTTTTTACTGGTACTCAAAGGTATGAGTCTATTTTTACTGTTTTATAGATATCTGTTATTTGCTATTTCTATAATATAGATTTTAATATGGGCCTAAAAGTTTCAAATGTATTAACTTCTGTTCCTAGTTAAAATTTGTCTCAACAGGTTTCCCCTTGGTTGTCAGACACAAGCAAGCATCAATTCCTGACTACAACCTGCTCCAAATGACTGTGGACCGTGAACTTGCTAAAAACTGATGTGGACCAGTCTAGCCTATGTGAATGCTCTCTGGCTCGTCAACAAAGTCCACAAATCAAATGTTCCTGAATTTTTCTCCTTTTGACTAGCATTTCACCTTTGTTAACTCTTGACCATGACACCCAAAGTTAGCTGGAAGCAGTTAAAACAATATATCCTCCAATAATCCCTGGTTAAAATGCTAAGTCAAAAAAAAAACATAAAAAGACTCTGTAATTATAAGAGACAATTTGGCCAAAGTTAGCAAAGTCAGCTCGTGATTGAGCTGAGCCGTAGGACCAAGAGGAGTGGGGAAATGTAGGACTCTCACCCCCTATTCTCAAAGGGGCAAGAAGAAATTTCCTAGCAGAATGTTTTCCCAGGAAGATAGTGGCCTTCCCCTCTCCCACCCGGGAGATTCCGAGCACAAGGTCACTTAGCTCAACCCAGCCAGCCACCTGGTACAGGCTGATAAAGATGGCCTAAGTCAGGAACAGGGGCCTTGCTCTAAGAAAAAGGGGAAAAGCTAACTTAACAGAATGGGAGGGAGCAAAAGTCCTTGCAGCCGTGCCAAAGCAGCTTCAAAAAGCCTTTTTGTAGTTATGCCTTTAAAAGCTTACCCCACAGAGGAGATACCACTCCTCTCTCTACCCCACTATAATGGGGTTAGTAGACAGGGGTTCCAAACATGTTTGTATTATGCTGATTAAACCTTGCTTATTACAGTCTGGGCCTCTTTGATGGTCTCTCTCTGGAGGTCGTAATCTGGGCACAACAACATATATATATATATATGTATATATATGTATATGTATACATATACATATATATACATATATACATATATATATTCAAAATAAACTGAATAAATATATATATAAATATGCTTTATATTTAAATTCACAGTAGTAGGCTTGATTTTTCTCATATTGTTTCACCTGCTAGAAAATCTCAGATCAATGAGAAAATTTAGAAAGCATTACTTATCCTGTGAGGCAAGCTCTTCTTTTGGAAGAGGAAACTTAAAGGGGCCATGAATAGAGGTAACTGTGGCCTGTTTGACAGTGTCCCTGTGGCTTTTTTTTTTTTTTGATTTTTCGAGACAGGGTTTCTCTGTAGCTTTTGGTTCCTGTCCTGGAACTAGCTCTTGTAGACCAGGCTGGCCTCGAACTCACAGAGATCCACCTGCCTCTGCCTCCCGAATGCTGGGATTAAAGGCGTGCGCCACCACCGCCCGGCTTCCCTGTGGCTTCTTTTTTTTTTAAAAAATGTTTTTATGGTTTATTTAACTTTATTTTATGTGCATTGGTGAGAAGGTGTCAGATCCCCTGGAACTGGATCTTCTGACAGTTATGAGCTGCCATGTGGGTGCTGGGAATTGAACCCGGGTCCTCTGGAAGAGCAGTCAGCACTCTTAACCACTGAGCCATCTCTCCAGCCCCTCCCGGTGGCTTCTTGACCTATGCTTTGCTCTTTCCATCCTGAAATATTGGAAGATAGCAGAATGTCATAATTGGAGAGAAGAACCAGAGGAAGCAAGGTAAACAAATACAAATTTATTCTTTTTAAAGCAGAATTCAAGGATAAAATGGGAAAAGCACCACAGTGAGTGGCAACTGAAGTTAACCCATTTGCTCCTAGCCCCAACCCTTCATCGCAAACTTTTACACAGTTGCATGCCATCCTTGACACCTCCTCCCCAACCCCCCTCCCTAATTTTCATCCTTTTGATTCATTCTTGCAGCCAGGAAACAACAGCACAGCAGACTTCCGTCTGCCTGTAGTACTGCCTTGGGAACAGCAAGGATATTCATCAGGTCTACTTCCAAATATTGCAACCAAAGGAGGAGATGGACACTGGGAAAGGAACCCTGGCCTTGAGTCCCCCCCTCCCACACACACACAGTCGCATGCATTAAACAGTTAGAAGTATTTCTTTGTTCCAAGTATCAGGCTTCTACAGGGAGGCCCACTGATTGGGCTACCCAGATGAGGAGGTAAATTGCCACAGCCTTAGGGTAATGCCTCCAGGTTCTCTCCCAGGACTGTTCCTAAAAAGGCAGCAACTTTGCTGGTTATCTGTCAACAGTATCAAGGGAAATTGGATGGAATTACTGACAGAAAATGGTCCCCAAAGGCCACAACTCTGCCACTGAAAATATGAGTTCAAAAATGCTCTAGCCTGAAGCTGGACATGGAACCTCCCAAACCCTTTTAAAACACATAGCCCAGGAAACAAAGGAAGTCTTTAAAACTAATCTGGTGGTCAAGATCTCCTAGGCTTGGCCTCTGCCTTTCCCCTTAGTTTCTTTTTAGCGACTGTGGTCTGCCAGACCCGTTCACAAAACACCTGAAAGCTCAGTCAGGTTTCTTCACAGGGAAATACTGCCTCACTCTAGGCCTTGAGAGAAACATCGAGAGCCATCCTCCGCATTCTGAAGAGAAGGGCACCCCTGGGTGGAAAACTCTCCAGGGAACTGTGTACCACAGTCTTATGTCTTCCAGCCAGTCAGCCTTCCGGAACAATTGCCAATCATTGTGAGGCTCCCCTGCTGGCGCCAAAAGCACAACTGTCCGCCCTATGGCTTGTTGTTCTCCATCGAATTCCATCCAGAGGAAATGGCCTACACTATTGGATAACCAGTCCAGTAAACACGTTCCTCATCACTGATCCGAATCTCCTCAGTCAGAAAGTTCTCCTTAGGCTACTAACCCAGCAACTCATCTGCTACCTTCCAGGCTAGGGCCATACATCATACATGACTCCTTTAGGAGTTACAACACACAACTTACCCCAAAACATAGAAGACATTTTTGCTAAATTCAACCCCAGTGTGGAGTCACACGGTCCAAGGGGCCATTTCCATCACTGCATGACAATTGCCTATACATGCAGCAGTGACTGCTACTGGACCCTTGAGCAAGACACTCACCTCAGGCATTGCAGGGAAACACAAGACGGCAAAGTGCCAGTGACTCCCTTAGTGAGGCTCCAACCTTGACCTGCTGCTCCGGTCTACCTCCAGCACAAATCCTACATAACAAGATCAACATCTTTTCTCCCAAGTCCAGTCCAAGGCCACTCTCACAGACCCTCAGCTGCCTAAGAGCTCTCGAGTGGGGTGGAGGCTAAAGAAAGGGCTCTCCTCACAAAAGATTATCCCATAGCATCCGTGCTCCTAAGCCCTAGGGAAGCACACACTTGGTAGTCCCCGATTCTCCCGTTCCACAGCAAAATGATCTGCATGCTGCCCACAATCTAGGCCTCAACAATGACGCCTCCTTCTGATGATGACCTGGCTCTCTGTTTGAGGCTTGCTTACCAAATGCTCACCAGATAAGCAGAATCTCTAGCCCAGAGATCTCCAGACATGAAATTGGACCTGAACCTGTGGTGTGGTTGGGGAGAATGCAATCTTGATTTCAATCAAGCCCCTGCTCTGTCTCCCCCAGAATACATCAGACCAGGTTCCTAGCAGTTCCGTATGTTGGCCACGGCTTGGTTTATACCAGAGAACACCAATCATCCCACTCCCTCCTGACCTTGGTGACAACTAAGCGTGAGCCAGAGCTTAGGAGCTCAGGGGACCATGGGATGTATTCTGTCTTAGCCTGGCATAGGCCAGCAGACTCCTTTTGTTCCTTCTTTTCTGTGTGGAGTGGGTAGAGGTGGGATGTACTCTACTTTGGTTCCTGAATCATTGTTAGAGAAGTTAGAAACAAAATTTCCCAAGTGTCCATGGAACGAAACTTGGAATTAGTGAAGAGAACAGAATGTCTCTTCTTGTTCGATTACTCTGTGGCCACAGACTTCCATTGCTTTGGTCTTAAGGTCAGCTCACCTCAAATATCAATGGAGAGAAACATCCTAGGCACAGCCAAGGTGGCTCTAGCTTCCCAGCCAGAGACTGAGGCCAACAGAGAGAGCAAGGCAGGGCGCTAATTCTTCAAGAAGTATTAGAATTTAATGTGTGCGGTGAGGCTGGGGAGCACTGATAGATGGTAGATATGTAGAATAGATACGAATGCATGGATAAACTCAAAATTTAGTCAGCTGCAAGATTCTGGGAAGGAAGCACTTGTCTAGAAAGTAGCCTAAGTGGGCTCTGTCTGTGTTCCAAGTTCCCCAGCTCTTCTCACCTCCATACTCTATTTTGAACAGTTGCTGGACAAAGGAATCATGGTATATACAGTCTAGGAAAAGTTAGTTCATTTTGAGGACTGGGTTCACATTTCAGAGTTAGCAACAGTTTTATGCACAGGAAGACGTTGGTGCTATATGGGTGGAGTGGGGCCCATTTTCAGATTCACGTCTAGCGGTTTTTAGGCAGGCTGGTCAGTTGTAACTTTCCAGTGAACAGCCGGGGGTAAAGAGCCACCTCACCTAATCCAGCCTATGCTACCAAATGGCTATAGCTTGGAGAGTGGCAGGCTCACACTCCCCAAGGATAGAGGGATTCTTTTCCTTTCTCACCCACGGAGAGAGCGAACAAGGAAGGCATCCTTGCTGAAGAGGCTGCCACTCCTGCCCCGGATCTGTGGGGACAGATTTGGAAGACCAAAGAGTGGTTTCAGATGGGCTCCAGAGCCTCTCAAGGAGTCTCGTGGGATGGCAAGATCTTCAGGAAACAGGAGGATTATGGGGGAAATATAAACCTACAAGTATTTCTTTAGTGTTTCCAAATATAAGGTGGAAGCATGTCCACAATGAACTGTCCCCTCAGAGAAGTCTGATAGGTACTGTGGCGAGAGGAACTGAAGGTATTGCAGTGAGAAACATGCAGGTAGAATCTGCAAGGTGAGACCTATGCTCTGTAACTGAAGTAACAGGACATACACGGCCCAGATTTCCCTAAGGGGCACTCTGAAGGGGTGTCTCAGGGATACCCGTTTGCCTCTTTCGATCGGGCCAGGGAGTAGAACTAACCCCTCCGGGTTTCCGGAATGCAGACACCCTGAGGCCATTAGACTTTCCCCCCCATGATTCCACAGAGAAGGGAAAGGGACCAGTGGGCATTGCTTAGCTCTGCAAGGTCATTCTCTGCTCTTCATCTGGACGACAAGTGCAATTTGCCTTTGCCTGGGCTGCAACAGCAGGATAGCATGAGGGATAGCCTCGCTCTAATGGATTAACCGGAACATTTCTAGAGGAAGCACACCTGTCCTCCCCCATCCCCACCACATCTCACACACCACTGGATCCCTGCTGCTGCCCCAGGTCCAAATAGCTCTGGTTGAGGAGTATGGGGCCAGTGGGTACTGGAATGGTTGGGCAAAAGTTGAGGGAAGGCCTTGACAAGAATCAGGAAAGGAAATGGACTACAGGATGGGGATCTGACTCCATCAAGAGGCCAACAAGGTATCGGCAGTCACATCGGAGCTTCGCACACTGGGGAAGGCATGACGGAGTTTTTCCATGATATCTTCTAAGCATAGGCTGACATCCTGGCTCTTTGACCCCACGTCATCTAAGTTGGAAGAGAAATATCAGGAAAGATTACTTGAGATTGCCTTACATACATGCAAGCAAAACACCACTGTACATAAAATAAATAAATTCAACAAAAAAGGAAGCTAGCCAGGTGGTGGTGGCACATGCTTTTAATCCCAGCACTAGAAGTCGGCTGCTGTTGTCTGGATAGCGGGTCCAGAGTACTCTCACCCTCCTGTTCGGAAGACTAGCCTGTAGGGGTCACTCGCTAGACAGTTTCTTTTTTAGAAGATGCATATGAGAGAAACAGTTAAGAAATTAATTATACACAACCCTAGTCCCAGCCCTAGCAAAACTTTGGGCAGGCAATCTAAGGTAGGACAAATGGCTGGAGGAAGGGGATAGGTGGGGAACTTACCTGCTGCCTCAGTGTCTGGGGTAGTCTGGCCCTTCTCCCGGGGATGACTGCCTTCTGACTGGTGTGGCGAGGAAGCCAGGGATGAGCCTGCAGAGCCATTGCCATCTGATTCAGTAGGTGGCTAGCAAGAGTTAAGACAGGATTTCAGTGGCTTTGCCTTTCTGACCTCATAGATTCCCGACTTTGAAACGGACTTAAGAGACCTCATGCCTATCCTTATGCCCTGGGTCTCTATGAAGCTTTTCATAGTGCCATAAACCAGGACTTTCCCCTTTAGGAAACCTCTTAGATGATCCACGTATCAGTTAAATTCTTCCTTTAACAACACGAGTCAAAGGCTCCTGGTTCTTAAGAACAACACTGCACCTAAAGGTCTCTTGCTGCCATTTCAATTATAATTAAACATTTTTAGAGTCCAATTTTCTCTGGAGTTTTCTCGCTGTACACCTGATTCCGAGTTCATGACATAAGAGTATATGTTAGGAAACTCAAGGAATTCATTAAATACTGTCCCTGAACCAGAGAGGGCAATGGAATACATGCCATAAAGAAGGCAGAATAGTGGGCTGGTGAGGGGAGAAGAAAGGAAACTAGCTAGAGGGGGCATAGAGCAGGGCAATGAGGGAGAACAAGGTATGATCACAGAAATGTACAAAGAGACCATGATAAAAATATTACATGAATGTGAACTTAAAAACTGGTCAAGAAAAAAAAAGCTGTTCTTAAGATAATGCAGAGAAGGGATGCCACTGTGTATCGCATATGATGACAATGACAGCTAACATCTATCATGAGTGTACTATATTCCTGGTATCTACCTGAATTATGCAACATGCACTATTTAATTTTGGGGTTTTGTTTCTAGACAGGTTTTCTCTGTGTAGCCCTGGCTGTGGCTGTCCTGGAACTAGCTTTTGTACACTAGGCTGGCCTTGAACTCACTGAGATCCACCTGCCTCTGCCTCCCAAGTGCTGGGATTAAAGGCATGCGCCCCCACTGTTGGAGCATTATTTGATTTTTAGGATGATTAAAATCCTACGATGCTGGTGGTATTACTTTTTAAATTATTATTATCACTATTACTATGTATATGTGTGTGCTGTGTGGAGACTCGTATATGTTATGGGGCATATGTGTAGGTTATAGGAGAACTTCGTGGAGTTGGTTCTCTCTTTCCACCGTTATGTGGGTTCCAGGGATTGAACTCAGGTTGTCAGGACTGTGTGGGGAGGATTTTATTAGCTGAGCCTTTAAGTTTGCATACGCATCTGTGAGTGTATGGCATAGGTGTGCAGGTACTTCCAGAGGTCAGAAGAAGGTGTCTGATCCCTTGGACCTGGAGTTGCTCCTGGTTGTGAGCTGCACTACATGGGTGCTGGGCAACTCAACTCTGGTCCTCTGGAAGAGCTGAGCACTCTTAACTGCGGAGCCATCTCTTTAGCTCTGTTGTTTGTCTCACTAAAAACTGAGCTGCTTTATCACTACCTCTGTTTTACAGACAAGAGAACTGGAGCCAGATATGGTTACAGAACTTTCCCAGCACCCCCAGGCACTGGCTGACAGCACTATATTCAAACCCAGGCTGTCTGACCCCAGAGCTGCCTGACCTCCCAGAGACAAAAAGGAAGCCCTTTATGGTAATATATTTCTCTTGCCAAGCATGTCCAAACCTGAAAATGCCACATTTTGGACTATGTGTTGGCGTGTTGCGCTCGTGAGTGTACATGTATGGCCATGACTGCGGAGCCAGAGAACAACTTTGGGTGTCATTCCTCAGGTATTATCCACCTTGCTTTTCTTTATTTTAAGAGACAGGTCCTTCACAGGCCTGGAACTCACCCAGTAGGCTAGGCTGGCCCACAAGCCCCAGTAATCCACGTCCCTGGCACAGCGATTCCATGTGTGTTACCACATCTGGCCTTTTCTTTTAAACATGGCCTTTGCCGATCCAATCGGGGCCCTTGTGCTTGGTGCTTTACTAACTGAGCCCCTTTGTCTCAGATGGGTTTTGAAGTGAGTTCTTTTAATACCAGATTCCAATGGGCTGAGAACTAGTGTAGGGATAGCCCAGCCCATTGGGGGGGGGCGTGTTCACCTCGGGCTAATGTTTACGTATAAATCTGGCGGGCATGAGCCCCGCTGGTCTCTTTTTTGTATCTCCTGCTCATCGCTGGATCCCTGGTGTTGTAAGCTATTCCTTCATTAAAATTTGCTGTTTCATATTAAGCTAGCCTGGTTATTACGCCACTTACAAACTAGAAAGTCCTTAAAAGTCCTTCCTCTGCCTCCAGGCCGGAGGCAGTTTGGGACTCACAAGAGAGGTGGTGTGGAAGAGGATGTAGCCATACCGCCCATTTCCTTCTTCGTCCCTTCATTCCGGTTGCCCTTCAGCTCATCCCAAGAAGTCACCTGACTGCCTCAGTCAAGGGGTGCTTTCTCTTTTCTCTGCTGCACCCCCATCTCTCCATGCTCTCCTCCTGAGTCAGGGGCCACCCTGCTTCTGTATCCCCAGCCTCACCTGCAAGAGCAGCTCCCTCAGGCGCTGCAGCTGAGACTCCAGCTGCTTGTTGTGGTCTTCAAGGATCTGCATGCGTGTTTCCAGGCGGCTCTTGTGCTGCCGCAGGATCCTGGCTTCAGCCAGGAGCTCCTCATTGCGGTGGTCTGGAGTTGCTTCACTGGAGCCCTCAGTCAGGGTGGGTGCCTCCGCTGCTTCTTCGTGTTGCCACTTCAGGCGCCTCAGCTCTCCCTGGAGAATCCTGCCATGGACATGGAAGCCAAGACCTAGGGCTTTAACAGGGTCAATTGGCTATCCAGATTCCACAGGGCCCCCCCTTTCCCAGGTGTGAGGGGTCACTGGGCTCTCCTAACCCAATCCCTGGCAATGCTCTGCTTGAGAGGGCCACAGCCATTTCCTCTCCAGGCCATTTGACATTTACTGTGCCATCCTGAGGCCTTAGAGTAGTGAGCTGACATTTCACATAAGAAATGTCTTAGGGCTTTGATGCTTTGGGGATTAATTTTGACCTTCAAAAGCAGGCACGAACATGTTCTGCAAATAAAAGAGGCATTAGTGCAAATCGCTTACCTACTCCACTTATAGACTTTTAGATTCTAAGGGAAGACAGCATACATAAAGAGATCACCTATCCTGCTTCTTCTCCCTACAGCCCCCCATCTGACCTGCTTCTTCTCCCTACAGCCCCCCAATCTGACCTGCTTTTCCCTACAGTCCCCAATCTGACCTGCTTCTTCTCCC
>NC_022026.1:38298806-38304089 GCF_000317375.1 Microtus ochrogaster | reverse complement strand
TCTCCCTACAGCCCCCCCATCTGACCTGCTTCTTCTCTCTACAGCCCCCCATCTGACCTGCTTCTTCTCTCTACAGCCCCCCATCTGACCTGCTTTGAGTGCTCACAATGGTCGAGGAAACACTCCAAAGAGCCAGCCTACTTTTAGGCCCACTACTTCCTGTTGTTTGCGCAAACAGAATCACTCTTGCTAGCATTTCCCAGCGCCGGCTCCCCACTGTTCTAATGGAGCAGTTCTCCAGACCACCCCTAGTGAGGAAGCAGGGTTTTGATTTTAGTTCACACCACTGTATAATGATATGATGTCCTAATGCTCACAACCGTTCACAGTTCACAACATTGCCATTCCCTGCTGCACAGGCTCTACACCACTCGAATCCATCTCCAGCCTGTTCAGGGTGATGGACCACTAGCCATGTGTTTGATCCTGACCATGTCAAGTTTGCGAGAAAAGTTTCGAAACCCCTACCGTCTATTTGTGTGCTTGTCTTTCCTGGACTGGTGACACACACTTTGCAAGCTGGTCCTCACCTGCACTCCACCACTCGAGGCACACTGTTCTAAGGTTTGCCACTCCAAGAGGGGCATGCAGACCGGGAACCCTAACAGCCCCTGACAGCTGGGTAGAAACAGAAACTCAGGCCCCACACCCTGAGGAGTCAGGACTTGCAGCTTCCCAAGCTTTGCAATGTACTACTGTGCACAGCGCTCCCACAGGACTCTGCTCCAAGAAGCTCTGCGCTTGTTACTTGCCTCCCTCTAAGAGCTGTCAACTTTCCTCAGGCCTCTTCCTCTGTGAAATGGCATCCCTGGTACTTTGTCTCTTCTGGTTCGGAAATGCTGTACGTACTGTCACAACCCCCTGGGAAACTTTCATTCAGGATCAAGTAGTTCTTTCAAGTTTTAGTACAGAAAGTTCTTTGGGAGCAAGGCCAGGTTATATTCTCTTCTGCCTTCTTCTAGGGTTCTCTCTGCCTGTATCTAGTGGGTACTTGGAAAAGTCAGGGTTATATTACATCTGATCCTCAAAGTAACCCTGGGAAACTGACATCATTATCCCTATCATACAGACAAGAAAATGGAAGATCATAGGATGTAAATGACTTGATCCAGGTTGTATAACACATGAAGTATCAAGATTGAAACTCAAGGCACCAGCCTCTGGCACCACACAAATTTATGCCCTGGCCACACCTACCGGTTCTCATCTTCTAAATGGGCCAGGATCTTCTCTAGCTCTCCTTTGCTTTCTGTCCCCATGCCACACGGAGCCTGCTGTCCAAAGGCTGGCTCCCTGTCTGTGATGGGGCTGGAGTGTCGCAACAGGTACTGGTCCTCATCTCTGCATGGGTGTAAGGAGAGGAAAGGAGGTGACCAGGTGTTGAACACAGACACAAGTCAGGGAGCCAGTGCTCAGATCCTGGCTCAGCCCCCAGACAAGCTATGCTGGCCCATCCACTTTGAAGTCACGTAAAGAAAGCCAGGCCTCAAGTTCAGGCTTTGGAAGTTGAAAGAGGCTGTATCTGAGAGAGGACTGGGAGATATTTCCAGGATGCTGATGCTTCTGCGATCTTCTCAATAAGAAAATCACTTTTCTTTCTGTGCTGTTGCCATTTCGATGTCCCCTTTTTTTCTCTCCTCCCAGAAGGATCTGAGTCCCAGTCAGGACCAGATTGTCTCATATAGTCAGCTGTCTCTGGACCTTCTTTACAGGCAAGGGACCTCCTTTAAAGATGCAAGGGCACCCTCTCCATGCTCTAACACCAGGGCTCCCTTAGGCCAGACTTCAATTGGGAGTCTCTGCCTTCTCCTAGGGTTGCTGTAGCATTAGATGGGGTTTTGTATCTTGAGCATGAGATAACAGCTCCTTTCTGTAACTTCAGATAGGGGCTCCCCCCCCCAAAGTTAGGCATGGAAGGATGGGATCTTGTGATAGAAGGGGCTTGGGTAGATGGCTCAGTTGACAGATGGAAAATTGCCTCTCTTACTAAACAGTGTAGTCAGGAAGCAGCCTTCCTTCCTCGGAGAATCAAGGACCCTAGCCACCAGCCTCCCATTCTCAAACAGTGACAGAAGGATCCCAAGGACAGCTATTTCTGGAAAATTAGCAGCTGTAGAAACTCACATGCTGTCATCCGGGGACAGGCTGTCATTAAAAAAGGAACAATTTTGACTTTCCATCTCAGCAAGCCTAGAAAGAAAGAGCCACAGTAAGAGAAAAAGCAGGATGTGGGGCCTGCTTCCACCTCCAGCAATCTAATGGCGCAATCTGATAACCGGCTTTGGGACTTTGGGAGCAGGGCCCCCACCAACCACCACTGGCCATGGACAGTTCACTCTGCATCTCCCCTGGTTCATTCCAAGTCTCCTTGCCCTTGGACTTCCGACAGTCCCCACCCCAACTCCCATTGAAAGGCAGTGGTACCTGCTGGCGAAATGCTCAATTCGAGAGTGTGTGTCCGCATGTGGCAACATCGGGGAAGAAGCCGGTCTGGGGGAAAGTAGCAAAGATTAAGAGGACCAGAGGCAACTGAAAGCCTGTCTGTCTGTCAGCACTCCCACACCCTCCCCTGCCAAGATGGTAATCCGATGCAGAGAGCAGATCGAATCCTCCTCTCTTTCTCAGGCCAGAGGCTAAGTCAGACTCAAGCTCAACCGCTTTGTTTGCTAGGGGCTTTCACTTGGGAACTTTCTCCAGCTCATCGGGGACTCAGCCCCTTCACAGCATAAGTGAGCTGCATGAGGCCACCCGCAGCCTCCAGCCTCGGCAAGGCCACCAGTACTCACGTCTCACTGCACTCTGTCTCCAGCACTGACTGCACAGGCAGATAGCCTCGCTGCGGGTGTTTGCTGAAATACTGCTTTGAGCGGAATTTATTCTTTAAGGTCGTGGCGAAGTCCCTCATGTTTTCACTGGATGTGGTCTGCAGGAAGACAGGAACGGGGGACTCACCCTGGTGGCTTCCACACACTATGAGGTGTGTGACTCTTTCACTGGAGTTCAGAATGTGCCTACCATACCCCTCTCTCCAAAAGTCTGTAAGACCATACCCTAAACTCAGAACTCTAGGAAGGTAGACTGGAGGGGTGAGGGCCAGGGTGAAGAGAAAGGAAGATTTTCATCTGAAACTTTAGATGTCTCTATCTGCCGAGTTGTAAGTTTTTACAGTAAGCATGTAATTGCTGCATTTTAAGATATCGCTTTTTGTCATTATGCTGGGCTTGGTTGGGTAAGCATATTGTTGAAAGCTCATGGGTTCTTTGCTGCCGCACAGAGAAGATGTGCTCTCACAGCAGCTGTCCTGGACTTCTGGCCCGCTCAATCTTCCCATGCCCCTTTCTGTGATTGTCCCTAATCTTAGGTGCATGGTTGGTGTTGCAGATCAGCCAGTTGGAGTTGGGCAGCCCACAATCACTTATTATCGACACTTTGAGCAGTTGTGGTGCTCTGTAATAGTACCCATGGTGACAACACCAGCTGACATGCCAACACAGATGGAAACTCCACATGGTCCCACCCCTACAAGAAGAGCTACAAGGGGTGGATGCCCGCTGGGAGAGAAAGAACCATTTTTCTCCGGGGACAAGCCCCCACAGAGGTTATCCCTGGACACGTGTGCACACTAGCAAAGCTAAATGGACTCAGTAGGCTGTATATATGTGCGTGCATACATATGTATATTGTATATATGTGTGTATGTATATATGCACACATGTATATACATGTAACAATTAAAGAAGAGAGCATGCATTTGGGAGGGGACACAGGAAAAGTTGGAGGGGTACAGCATGTAGATGCACTGCTCATTCATGAACTCCTCAAAAAATAAAATTATCATATAAATTTTTTGTAATCATTTTTTATAAAATTTGAAATTTTGTTTATTTACTTTGTGTGTGTGCACGCGCACTTGCACACACTATGATATGTAAGTGGAGCTCAGAAGACACCACACAACCGTTGGTTCTCTTCTTCCACCATGAATATTCTAGGAATCAAATTCAGGCTTGGCAGGAAGTGCCTTTATGTGCTGCGCCATTGTGCTGCTTCCTTTCTATAAGTTCTAGGAACTTGGAGAAGCTGAACAGGAGGCAGAGGACTATCGGCTTACCTCTTCTACCTAGTTTTCTCTGTTTGCCCTTTATAATGTTTTGTGTAAGTGATAATAAAGCAGAATTAAAGGACGTGGCCCCTATTCCCACCAGCTCACACATTCCTGTGCTAAAACAATTGGAAGATAACACCTTAGGAAGGTGGATTATATAGAAACAGGTTGAAAATGGAGCAGCGGATGGGAGAGAGAGCCAGTGAGAGCGGACCTGGGCTTCTGGATGAATCTAAGGGAACAGAAATGTGTACAGACACCGAGGATGGTACTGGAGTGATGGCTCTGAACTTAAGAGCCCTGCAGGTCCTGAGGCTGCGGTTCGAGTCCCAGTACCCACACGGCAGACCACATTGTTTTTTTCACTCTAATTCCAAGGGACCTGACACCCTCTCCTGGCCTCTTCAGGCACCAGGCATGCAAGTGGTCCACAGACAGACGTGGGGGCAAAGCACCCAGATGCATAAAATGAAAAACGAATAACTCTCAAGGACATCAAGGGAAGGAGCTCAGGAGGCTGCACAAGTAGGGGAACCCTGTGGCTGAGCTCACAGGCACGGAGGGAGCTGCTCGGGCAGCTACGAAGGGAAGGCTGACCGTGGAAACTCGGGACAATCTGTGAGTACAGATTAAAAAAAACCTATCTTTTTTCCTTTGAATTGACTGAGCAATTTGAGCACAGGCTTTGGTACTGGCAAGGGGGTAGGACAAAAAAAACCCCAACAAACCAAAATTACAAAGTAGCAAGAAAAGACCCAGTGATTCAGCACAAAAGCCATACAAGAAGCTGCCCAGGAAAAACTCGCATGATAAGAGGAGGGGGTACCTCGAACCACCTTGCGCTTTTTTCCCCCTTGGGACATTATTTCTGCAGCAAAACAGCTAATGACAATTAAAGGGCTAAGAGGGCCCTCAGTCAATTGTGGCCCCAGTGACAGGAAAGTTATGATGGAAGACTAGGGGGGCCTGAATCCCCCAAACCAGTGAATCCCTACTGTTTGGGGAATGTTCCACCAGGAGAGCTGGCATGTGTCAATGCTACACAAAGAGGACCAAAGCCTAGTGTGTGAGAGGCCCATCCCTCCTACCTGGTGCAGAGGACCAAAGCCTAGCGTCTAAGAGATGCCCACCCCTCCCACCTAGCGTCTGAGAGATGCCCACCCCTCCCACCTAGCGTC
>NC_022026.1:38286807-38298706 GCF_000317375.1 Microtus ochrogaster | reverse complement strand
GAGAGATGCCCACCCCTCCCACCTAGCGTCCGAGAGATGCCCACCCCTCCCACCTAGCGTCTGAGAGATGCCCACCCCTCCCACCTAGTGTCTGAGAGGTGCCCACCCCTCCCACTGGCGCAGAGGCTGCATACCGGCGTGTAATACTCCATGATGGGATAGTGGAGCTTATTGCCTTTGCTGGCCCTGCCTGTCAAGAAGCAGGTCTGACAGATATCCACGTTAAACTGTTTCAGACTCCGGTACCTGAGGAAGAGACAATCACAAAGACAATCCAGTGGACCACAGTGACCTCACCATTTCCCCATTCAGATACGCATACAGAAGGGAGTGGGACACAACCGGCTATACCTAGCCATGTGAAATCGTCAACCTGTGAAATAGCCTTATTCCACAGACCACCAATCCCCAATGAAACGCCAAGTCCCAGATCCCAGGAAGAGTGGGAAAGGGCATTGCTTCAGCCAGGGTCAAAAGGGGGCCAGGAGGAATAAACTTGTCATGTGGTAGCTTTCTAAACAAGGATGGCCCCATGTACCCTCCCTACCCTGGAGAAGTCAGACCTCCAATATGAAGGTAGTTTATTCATTAGCTGTGCCTAAGTTGACTGAAGGTTGTTTTCAAAGGTTTTCTATAATAGCTCTACTTATATTATGACAGAACAAAGAACAGTCCTTCCCATCTTTGGCTAAAGGCAAGCTAAACTCCCCCGGTCCTAGCAGCACCAAAGAATGCCTAGACTCTGACAACCCAGTATCTATCTTGGTGTTTACAGCTAAACAGCAAGGTTATCTTGGGCAGTCATATTTCCCCTCTGGGTCTAGTTCGCTCAAGTTAGAAGAAGCACAGTGTTTGCAGGGACAGTTGCATGCTAGTAGTCTAAAAAGCTAAAAGGCTGACTGGATTGAGACCGGCACTCAGTGCTTGCCTAGCATGTCCAAGACCCTGGGTTCTGTCCTCAACGGCATACTGACAAACTGTAGGCATTTTATGAGCTCAGTTAGCTTTGCAGAGGAAGGAGTGGGCTATAATCGGGGAGGCTTCAAATGAATTTCAATCGCGTTTCATCCCCTAAGCTTGGCTGTGCACTAAGGCGCGCCTGTGGGCGCTCGACACTGTAACCTATGGCCATTGATGCTGTTCGCAGCTGAGAGGAATGTGTACTTACAACAAACCTCATGAAGTTTGGGGGTTTATGATCTTGTGTCGGGCTGCATTTGTAGCCATCCGCAGCTGCATAGCTGCTGGTTGTTTGCATCTATGAGACCATTTACATCTATGGCACTGGTTGGGTCTCTTCTATGGGAAATGCTTGCCATGTTTGCTCAGGTTTTGCTGGCAGAGTGTCTGCTAACCCAGAAATTCTTGATGGGGCATTGCCAACAGATCTCAGATTCTTAAATATTTATTTATTACGTATTTTATGTGTATGCGTTCTTTGTCTGCACACCAGAAGAGGGCATTGGATCCTAGGATAGATGGTTATAAGCCAACATGTGGGTGCTGGGGAATTGAACTTGGGACCGCTGGGGGAACAGCCATTGCTCTTAACTTCTGAGCCATCTCTCCAGTCCCTCAGAGTTTTAGATTAGGGAACTCTTTTAGATTTTGTTAACTTCATCTGCATGGTAGAAATGCTATAAACTGCACACGTGAATCTGTCTCTTTCCAATTCTTCACTGGGATCTTTTGCGTGTACCCTGTTGTTCATTTGTGATGGAAATATTTATATTACAAATGCTCTAAATTAGGGTTCTTTTTTTTCCTTCTTTCTCTGCAGCTGATGGTGAAATATCTGCTGACTCAACATTTGGTACATAGATTTTTTTAAATGTTTACTATATATTTCTAAAAACCTGTAGTACTTTGTATTACATCTAGAGCAAAAATATTTCCTTTTTAATTTCTCATAAGTTAAACATTTTTCAATAAAAATCTTACAATAATAAACCAATAACACAGCATAGACAGACTGTAAAATATAATCATTAGCCAATGCCATTTTGTAGCCATTGTTGCACCCCATGGCATTTTTCTCACCCCAGCAGGTGTTCAGTCCCATACCTGAACCCCTTGATGGGGCACTGCCTACAGATAGAGCACTTGGTCTGATGCTTTACTTGCTCAGCGATGGTGACCCGGTGCAGAACGGCCAGCCACACCATAGACTGCGGCTCCAAGTTGACCCACTCCAGGAACTCGGAAGCTTCAATGACTGGCTTGCCAGTGCTCTAGAGGAATAAGAAATCCAGTGGATATGACTGGGTTCAAGTACCGCGCTGCTTGCATGCCAGGCAGCTCTTAGTGAAGCAGGGGAACCAGCACCCCTCCAGAAGCGTGTCTACCTTCTGCTTTATCTTAACGAACAATCTTCCTTGCAGGACCCCAGCACCATACTCCAGAGAGCCGTTCGTTCTCTTGTCCCACCTCAACAAAGCTCCTTTACCTCGAAGCACTTGGCACCATGAGATGCTGGTTCCCCCTCTTCCATTCTCACCATCCCTTTCATCTCGCATTCCTTCCTTCTCGAGTCTACAGCTCCATACTTACAAAACGGAAGCAACTACGGACACTGGGCTCCACGTTGCTGCCCCCAAACGCTGCCACTTCGCCCAGCTGACGGGGCACTTGAATGGCTTCATGAAGCAGGGCACCAAGATGGCGTTGGTCACACTGGCTGCCTGAATTGGCCACTTGGCTGAAGAGGTCTGCTGGGCCCATCATCAACAATAGCCAGCCCCAATTTAGGAATGGCCAGAGAATGATGTGAGGAGGAAGAACCGGAAAAGGAAGACAGAGAAAAAGCGCATTGCTGAACTAATGATTTTTGAAACCAGAAAATCCAGAAATTCACCTCCAATCTCAACTTCAAGGGTTTTAAAAAGAGCATTCCTGAGTTTGGGGTAGGGGAACTAGACAGACACAAATAGGGCAGCCTCAATGGGAGAGGAAGGGAGGGGGAAAGGGACAGAGAGGGAGAGAGCAGTGGAGAGAGTGATGAAGAGGTAGAGCACAGGAGGAGAACAGAAAAGAGAAAGAAACTGACAGATAGATATTGATGGGGAGGCGGGGGGAGATAAGAGAGGGGGAGGAAAGAGAAAAAAGAAAGGAAGAAAGAAAGAAAGAAAGAAAGGAGAGAGGAAAAGAGATCTGTGTGTGTGAGGGGGAGGGAGAGACAGAGAGAAAGAAAGAAAGAAAGAAAGAAAGAAAGAAAGAAAGAAAGAAAGAAAGAAAGAGTGCTAAGTAACACAGTCAGTACCGGGCACACATGTTACAGTACTGGGGAAGCGGATGCCTCCTGGGTGTGGGAACATGCACTAGGCAGCTTTCCCCACCCTCAAGATAGGACAGCTCTTCTAAAACCTCCTCTAGCCCAAGCCAACAACCTTAGCAACCCACCTCTGGCCATATCATCCATTGCTTCGAACCTCACCTAAGGCCTAGAAAATACACAGGGGGACTGAAAACATCACCAGGTGGTGCGAGTACTCCTCTGCGGAGTCCAAAGACAAAAATTCTGCGTATTTTCTGGTCTCCCTCCTGCCTCTCCTGCAAACCCCCCCCCCCCAGCATCACTGCAGATGCTGGAGTTACACTCACATTGAAGTTTTTCTTTCACTTCGGTGCCACACAGGCACGCGATGCCAGTCTTAAAGGACAATGCTCTCATCTTCCCACTGCGAGCACTAGGTTTAAAGGAAGAGACAGAGGACATGGATATACGAAGGGTGGATATCTTGGCAGTCTTTTCCCTCACTGATTTGACCCAGCAGCCAACCATGCCCTAAGCTGAACCCATCCAAGTACACCATGGGAGCAAGCCCTTCCCACCACAGCCAGTGGACATGCCCCATTGGATTGATTTGGGAGATGGTTTCCAGGGCCAAAAGCCTTTACCTATCAAAAACATTGAGAAGCCAGTTCAGGCTCATGTCCACACACAGTGGCACGTTGACTAGGATGCCCCTTTCCTCCTCCAGTCGCTCATACAAGGCGGTCAGGCAGTGAATGACCTCCACCACGTCCATCACATGTTCACTGGCCTGCAGATCATGCTCATTGAAGACCTCCAGAGCTGTAGTCAAAGTTACCAGATCCACTGGAAAGGAAGGAAGAAAAGGAAAATGCAGCCCCAAGAAGAAGCAGGGAACTGATGAGGCAAGGTGTCACCCAATCTGGTGCCAGCTCCAGACCAATCATTCACAGACATGCCATAAACTTATTCTTTACCATGACCCCCCATCCCATGGAAGAGCAAGGCAGGAGGGGTCACCCCACTGTAGCACATGTCTGTGTACATCAGGTCTTTCACACCAGTTTTGAGGAAATGGCGAAATGTGAATGAGCGCACCGCCTGTGTTGTACTAACTCCCAGGGGACCACATCCCCGATTAAGTTTCTCTGTTTGCAAAAGGTTTTTTTTCTTATCTTTTAAACTAATTTCAGAGGTACAAAGGACTGAGGCCCTGGTCTCACTCATAATGGTCCCTCTATCCCTGAGCTCAACCCTCAGCCCAACATCAGTTTCATCTGAAAACAGGTTTGTCCATGAGCCCTGTTCTAGGAAGCTTAGTCCTGCTTGGAAAGGGTCATGCACGGCTGAGTGAATGTGAAAATATTCACCAGGAAAATATTTAGATTACCTGTGATGCGTGCTGGCTTTGGGGGGGCATGGGCAGTTTGGATGCTCAACTTACTAAACCTGGATAAAGGTGGGTGGTCCTTGGACTTCCCACAGGTCAGGGAACCCTGATGGCTCTTCAAGCTGATGAGGGAGAGGGACTTGATCGGGGGAGGGGGAGGGAAATGGGAAGCGGTGGCGGGGAGGAGGCAGAAATCTTTAATAAATAAATAAATTTAAAAATAAAAAAAAATAAATAAAATAAATAGATTACCTGTGATGTCTAACTAGACACCTGGGACAGGCAGTTTGACTCCTGGGCAAGGCCAGAAGGGACAGGACATCCGCAGCACGCTGACAACCAACTACGGACACTTGCTTTTAACCCTTCTGTTGCTATATCTAATAACCCCCAGATGGCAAACCATGAAGCAGACCCTGTCTGCTGCAAAGCAGTTTCTTGATTACCTAAGCTCGCTAGGGAAAAGGGACTAGGAACTGGATCGCTGTGGGGTTACTTTGAACACAAGGCTGGGCCTTGGAGTCAATGGAAAGATCACGTTTTCACAGCCAATATATCCCAGTATTTGGAGAGTTCCCATCAAAGCAACCAATGACTTGGGCCAGGGTGGGATGCAAATAGCAAGAGGCAGCCAGGCGAGGAAGAGGAGTACAAGGGTGAAAGGCACGAGGAAGAACAACTGAGGACATACGGCGCAGGGCCTTCTGGACTCTGCGGAGCTTCATGGCCGTCCGATAAGCTGAGAACTTAATGTTGTTCAGATCAGCTGCAAAGAGCAGAAAGAGACTCACTTAGATCAGAGAAGTGTAACGAAGGCCAAATGTCAACCATGAGGTGCAGGAGTGAGGGTTGTTAGTAAAAGTGTGCTCTCGTGTGGCCACCAGGAGCACAGCTTCGTGCTATCCAGTAAAGTGGAGCACATTTGTCTTGCCATCAGAGCAGCTATATTTTACAGAAGTGACATGCGAACCCTTCTTTACTAAGGCTCACAGTAAGAAATGGATTTGATATCATGATCCAACATATACACATTTCAGAAAGCAATTCTTTCCTAGATTTAATAAAATAAAAACATAAAATTAATATCAAATCTGACCCTTGCCCGCTGATAGTTCCTCATCTATTTCAGTTTTTGAAGATTAATGTAACATGCTAAAATAATGTTATTACCTACATACTAAAAGCATGCTCTGGAAAAAGCTCTGCACACATGTGCCAGAAGCCATGTACAGGAAATCTTCTGAAGCATTGTACATATTCACTCTAAACTAGGGACCCACTGGTAGAAAGGCTATGTCCAAAGGCATCCCCTATAGCAGTGAAAGCGTTCTAACTGTAGCCACATGGATAAACTTGTGACATACACTCTATTTCTCCTCGTAAGCAAAGACAAGGCAGGAACGAGTCTCATGATTGCAGACCAGAGTGTTGTAGGAGCTGCAGTGGGCTGCTTTCCCGCCCAGCTCCGCATGGCTAGCTTTATCTGAAATAATTACACGGAAATTGTATTCTTTTAAACACTGCCTGGCCCGTTAGCTCTAGCCTCTTACTGGCTAATTCTCACATCTTGATTAACCCATTTTTAATAATCTGTGTACTACCACGATGTGTGGCTTACCAGGAAAGATTTTTTTAATATTTTATTTATTTATTATGCATACAATATTCTGTCTGCATGTCTGCAGGCCAGAAGAGGGCACCAGACCTCATTACAGATGGTTTTGAGCCACCATGTGGTTGGCGGGAATTGAACTCAGGACCTTTGGAAGAGCAGGCAATGCTCTTAACCACTGAGCCATCTCTCCAGCCCCCACCAGGAAAGATCTTAACCTGCGTCTGTGTCAGGTGGGAGAATCATGGTGACTGCATGACTCTGATTCTTTCTCCCAGCATTCTGTTCTGTTTACTCCACCCACCTAAGGGCTGGCCTATCAAAGGCCAAGCAGTTTCTTTATTAATTAACCAATGAAAGCAACAGATAGATGACACTCCCACATCACCAGAGACTGCTTTTCTAATCAGATTGGAATTCATGTCTTCAAGACTAGCTCCCTAATGATGCTAAACTGGTCCAGGCGAACATGGAGACTGTGCTGTAGAGGAAGATGCAGAGGAGCTGTTCTACCCTTTTAAAAATGACCTTACTGAAGTACAGTGGGCATGCAAGAAGCAACATGGAAAGTGGCAACTAGAAAGCAGGCATGTATTTGATATATATAGCTTGATAAGTTTGGTGGTAAGTATACAGCTAGTAAGCTATCACAACAATCTGTGCCATAAACCTATCCATTCTTACCAAAGTTTCCTTCCACCTTCTTATTTATCAACCTTACTATGAGTAATGGTGTGTTGCTGGTAAGAACATCTTAATGTAAGATTATTCTCTTCCACTTTGATACATGAAAATAGTACTATTACCTATATTCACTACGTCATATAGCAGATCCCTAGGACCTATTCTTGTGGCATAATTGAAACTGTGGCCTATGACCAATTACCTCTTTGTTTCCTCCTCTCCTAGCCTCTGACAGCCACCATTCTCCTCTCTGAGTCCACGAATCTGACTATCTTAAATTCCTTATATAAGTGGGATCATTCAGGGTTTAATCTTCTTTTCAAGCCCTTATTTCAGTTAGCATAACATTCTTTGGCCTTATCCATATCATCCAAATGGTGTTGTTTTAAGACTAAAGAGTATTGTTCCATTTTGTGCATCAGTACATGTTCTTCATGCACTCATACATTGATGGTGTATAGGACAAAGATAACTGTACACATTCCCACCCCATATAGGAAGCTTGCATTCTCACCTAGAGTTTGGTATAACTCAGTCATCTTGGGATGATCCCAGCACGTGGTCTGAGCCTGGTGGCTGCAAACAAAAGCATCAATAGCACCAACATCACATTCCCAACACTCTTTGCAGGTACACACCCATTAGTCAGTGAAGGGTGGGTTGCAAGAAGCTGCACAAAGCAACGATGAACTCTGAAGATCCTAATACACCAGAGTTCACCATCAACCGGGCAGAACCTTAAGCACTTCTGACAAATTGGAGGAAACATTAGACTAAGCAGGGGAAATTCAAGACACAGAGTTAGGAAAGCAAAAGGCAGGTGATGGAGGGGACAGGCAGGTGACTGACCGGCTCCTGGTTCTGATGATCACTCACTTGATGTAGTAGGGGACTTTATTGGGAGAAATTGCTCTTTCCCAGGGAACCTGGACAGAAGCTGGTAAAAGACAAGAGAAAAAAAAATCTGGCCACTAGTATTCTCCAAGCATCCTGACCACTCTTAAGTTTCTTAATTAGATGAATTCATTTTATGTGAGTGCTTTGCCTGCATGTATGAATGAGTTTGCACCACTTGTGTGCTTAGTGCCACAGAGGCCAGAAGAGGGCATTAGATCCCTTGGAACTGGACTTAGAGGTGGGTAGGCCTTGCCATGTGAGGGCTAGGAACTGAACCTTTTTCCTCCGCAAAAGGCAGTACTCTCCAGTCCATCCTGCCACCCCCGCCCCCACCAACAGTCCTGACTGTCCTGGAACTCACTCTGTAGACCAGGCTGGTCTCGAACTCACAGAAACCCACCTGTCTCTGCCTCCTGAGTGTTGGGATTAAAGGTGTGTGCCACTGCCTTGGCCATTCTTATGTTCTATCCTTCCTCAAAGGTAGTTAAACATAAAAGGAAGTAACATTCACTTCCACTGTTAACAGCTCCCAGGGAGAGACACTCACAAGAAACACACTGCTCTTTGATGTTGGGACAAGAGAAGGGGAAGAGGTTGTCACTGATACCCTTTTGAAGCAGACACAGGGCTGGAATATAACCCTAATATTCACCTTAAGCAAACTGTCTTTTTTACCTGTCCAGCTGCAGGTTACTGGACTGCCCTTGTGGCTATGAAATACAATTGTGTCACGAGACTTAAAGCCTTTCCCTTCTCAGATCTGGGGTTGGGGGAGAGGAGGTGGTACTGCCCATCTATCTCTCTTTTATAAAGCTCTCTTTCAACCCTCTGTCTATGTCACTGAGATCTTAACGGGAAGGGAAGGCTCAGCTCACCTGGCTTACCTGCTCACTCAGTGCAATTTTTCTGAATATAGGAATCCTCTGAAGATACAACTATGTGGAACCAGCTATAAGGCAATAGTTCTAACCACGTTTATTGAGCTCTTTCTACATGCCAAATACTATGTTCCTGCCTTGTATGGACACCTAACTTTCCTTTTTGTATATTTTTGTCACTTCCATTCCTACCTCCGTGGTCTAGGCCAGTGTCACCCTTCACACGGACTATCGTACAGCACATTTTGAGAGCTCTCTCTGTTCCCACTCTGGTCCCCGACAATGTATTCTGAACATCACGCTGAGATGGAAGTCAGATCATGTCACCCCCACTCTTCAAACCCTATCAAGAATTCTCTGTTCCATCTGGAATAAAATCTCAAGATCTTAACTTTTACCTGCAAGGCCTCCTGAGCCATTTCTCTGGTCTTTCTTCTGCGTTTTTCTCCAGAGGTCTCCTGGCTTCTCCTTAGCACACCTCCGGATCCCCTGCTTTCAAGGCCTTGCATTTCTGCCTCATGAGCTCCTTCAGCTATCCATGTGGTTATTCCTTCACTGCCCTTAGAACTCTGTAAAGCTGCCACCTTCTCAATGGGAGCTCTTCCTACTAGACACATGCTTTATTCTCTCATTGCCTTTAGGACGGTCAGACTGTCACCCTTCACTTGGGACCTCTTCAGTGGCTCTTTGCTCTAAGTCTATTCCTCCCTGGGCATGCCTTTCTAGATTTAGCCATATTTTCCATAGCTCTCGCCACAGATTTCTCTTACACTTGTTTATTGATTCACCTATGACCTGTTTCCTCCACTAGAATGCAGGCTGTCCAAATCTAAGGTTCCTGTCTGTGTGTTTTTTCCCACCAGCATGGCCCCTGTGCCCAGAAAAGTACCAGGTTCACAGCAAAACTGTTGCACAAATAACCTTATTTAATAGTTAAAACCTTATTTAATATTAAAAAATTAATAAAAATATATTAAAAGAACAAGGAAATCTCCCCCTTTTCAGATGGGAAAGGTGAGGTTAAAAAAGATTACACCTTTTTTTTTTTTCAGATTTGCACAGCTCTTAAGAGTAAGACTCGGCTCTCTCCGACTGGGGAGACTGCTCTTCCTACCACCACACTACACAGCCTTTTCCTTATTGCTTCTTGGATGCCGAGATATACTGGGCTTCCACCAGACCCCCTAGTGGACAACAGCAGATTCTCTTGTCAAATGGCTGAGGTTCTGCTACATGAAGTCTAGTTTGTCTCACGTACTCGAGAGGAAGTGCTGTGACCCAGGCCCAAAGTCCCGGTGGGCATCCTGGAGCTGCTTAAGCCTCTCAGCAACTGACGCCTGCAGAAAGAACAGTGGGTTACTTCCAGCCATTCGGTGTGGAATCTGCAGGTGCCTCCAAGAATCTTTATGAGCTCCCTCACAGGCCGCCCTTTCTCCTGGTCCAGTTCCATCACAGCCACCCAACTCCCATCCTCCTCTCGCATTGCTAAGGATAGGAGAACAACCTCACTAGTTCTGAGCCGTGGTAACTCTCTCCAGTCTAACCAGTGTACTGAAATCTAGACAAGCGCCTCTCCTTCTTGTTCAACCACTTCCCGCAACTTAGAGGTTGAGCAGTTTATTTCCTGACTCCTAATTCTCTACTGCTCTTTTTCTGTGTAGGTTTCACTTCCAAACCCATGGTATCCTTTGGGCCTGCGTACACTTCCCCCCAAATCCTGGCCATACCAAGATGCCTCCCCAAAGCTCATTTCAGGAGGCTCCTCTACCTGGAGCTGTTTCCACCGCATGTTGATCTGTTCCAGAGCCCTCGAGTTCTCCATTGACAGGTGCACATCAGAAATGGCAAGCTGGTGGGCCAAGTCATTCACTAACTTCACTCCATCTTTCACAGGAGAGAATTCTTCTTTGAATAGCTAGAAAGCCAGAACCCAAGTACCACAGCAGACAGAGAGTAGGAGAGAGGACACATTACTCATTCACCAGCCTTTCCCATGGAGAGCTCGAGTCTCAACCCCACCACCCAGCTACCTGGCTGTTTGTGCAAGAGACTAAGATATGAGTGCTCACTAGCCTTACCCTTTGGTTCTATTCATTTCAGAAAAGCAGGGAAAGAGAAAACAGAAGCACAGAGGTGGCGACAGGCTTTCTCTAGCCCCCAATCGAGCCCAGAACTAAAAGAGGGTCAGCTGCGGTCCAGACCAACAAGTCTCAGCAGAAGGAGAATTGGCGCTGTGAAAGGACTTCGGGTCGTGCAGCAAGGACTGTAGTCCGGGAAGCAGACCTACATGACATACCTTGATGGCTTGGATATGGTCTGGGAGGGAATCAATGAAGAGATCCCCAATGGGCTCCCAAGTGGCTCGGACTCCCTCTGCTTGGGTCAGAGTACTGCTCAGTTCCTCCATTGTGCCTTGAATCTCCAACAGATGTTCCAGAGTGTGCTCAATGTGGCGATGCTGGTCCACACAGCGGGCTGTCAGCTTCTCCCACAACTCACTAGCCACTGTTGCCTGCTTCCACACAAAGCGGCTAAGATTCTGAATTCGCTGTCTGGGGGAGTTATCTGTGAGTACAATCAGGAAGCCAAGTCAAGCTATCTTGACAGAGGCAACCCAGAGAAAGACTAAAGCAAAGTCATCCTTGTATACATGTGCACGCTTGCCTTGTAATGTGGGGTTAGGGACACCAGTGTGTGCCTGTTTGTATATGAATATTCATATTTACATATATATATTTCCATGGCTGAGCTCCTTTTGTATATTCAGAAATTTAAATTCTTACTACATTTACTTATGTATTTATGCATATATATTTATTTTGTCTGTTCGTGTGTGTGTGTGTGTGTGTGTGTGTGTGTCTTCTACATGCCTGTGTGGAGGTCAGAAGTCAGTGTGCTGAAGTTGCCTTTCTCTTTCTACAAAGTGGATCCAGAGCTCTAACTCAGGTTGTCAGACTCTGGGGCAAGCACCTTTAACAACAGAGTCATCTCACTGACCCACATTCAGTGACTTTTTTTAAAAAAAAAATTAAACCATTCATCTTGAGATTATTATAAATTAGCTTTTGGTCATAAGAAAAACCATGGCACTGGGTGGTGGTGGTGCACGCCTTTAATCCCAGCACTCAGGAGGCAGAGGCAGGCGGATCTCTGTGAGTTTGAGGCCAGCCTGGTCTACAAGAGCT
>NC_022026.1:38285342-38286247 GCF_000317375.1 Microtus ochrogaster | reverse complement strand
TAAATAAATAAATAAATAAATAAATAAATGGTAAAGTAAATAATGAAGAACACATTTTAAGAGGTGTGATGAGGTAAATCATCCGGTCCTATTCACACACCCTCAGGGGATGATTGAGGCACTAGTGTCTGCTGTTCACCAAAATCCAAAGAAAGGCAGCCCCAGCCCAGGAATCTGGTATAATGTGCCAAGCTTTTCTACTCGGACTCCTCAGTTTTAGGTTTCCTCCTGGGCCCTCAGACTTCCTGCTGGAAGAAGACTCAGAGTCTATCGTCGCAAGTTACGTGAACTTGCCTTATTCTCTCTGGAGCTTGCCCTATTTGAGGCCCATTGAGCAGCAAGTTATGTTCTAACCGAGAGACCAGAAATCAACTGAGCCTGTGAACAGAATGTGCAAAGGACTCCACTAATGAAGGCTTCTTTCTGGTCTATTCACTTCGTGTGGCCGGGCTAAGGATTCTTCCTGGAGGTGTTTGCTAGACTGCCACTCAAACTTAATTTCCATGGATGTCACACTGGCAGTTTGTTGGAATCAGGATGGAAAATGGCCCTCCCTATGAAGTCAGACCCAGAAGTCACCAAGTCAGTATTGACAAGCCACAATCAATTTTTATCTCAAAGGTCATCATTACCTAACTTCTTCAGCTTTAAGATTGCTTTGTAGTTGCTGGCTGATACCAGCATTGCCAATGCCCCTCTATGTCAGAATAAATCAGATCTTTTCCCTAATGTTTTCAATTTGTGCTACATTCATTAGCATCTTCTGCAAATGTGAGGGCGAAGGTGCAAATCCACATGGGTATAAGTACATCCCTGGGTTGTCACTCAGGGGATAAACAATGTTCCTAAAGGGTACAAGGATATAGTCCTCTCATTCCCTTAACTTGCTTCAATTCACTTGAGGT
>NC_022026.1:38282856-38285137 GCF_000317375.1 Microtus ochrogaster | reverse complement strand
TTCCTTCCTTCCTAATATCTCATTGCAAGGCCACAAATGATAGTCTGAAGAGCTCATACAGCTTTAGGACACGCGTTGGCAAGACCTGCTTCAGGTTCTTTCCGTTTTCTTACAGCTGTGATTCTTATCCCCTTTTGACTTTGAGGTTACAGGAAAAACTACCTTTCTAAGTAGCAGCAAGAAAGGAGCCAGCGAAAGGCACAAAGTGTTTGCTTAGTAGTACTTACCGCTCAAGAAGAAGCGAGGGAAGACAGCAAAGCCACCTACCTTTACTCTCAGAATCTGGCTCCTCTAATTCCTCAAACGGGTGCTGGGACAGGAAAGCTTGAGCCGATTCCAGCACGGAGTAGATATAGGGGCCCTTAGACTTGACCTCTTCCATAAAGGCCTGGAAAGGTTTGCAGCCAACCAGAAAAAAAGCCTTTCAGTCACTTCTATTTTATCTTGTGCCAACAACCTTTCTTCTCAAGATAACTTGGTCCTGTGGCATTACTAGGTATTTTAGGGTTACCCGGGGTGGAGGAGAGAGTATTAATCCTCCCCATAGGCTAGGAAGTCTACTAGTGTGCAAGGAGTCTGGCTATGCCATAGAGTAGAAGAAACGCAGAGTGGATCTCAGCTTTCTAGAAGACTCATTGTGAGACCAGCCTGGCTTTTGTAATCAGTTTGAGTCCAGTCTGAGCTACATAGTAAGAGGCTAGCCAAGTCTAAGTAGTAAAATCTTGTCTCAAAAACAAACAGAACCAAGGGATATTGATCATTTTCTGATTATAGAGGTGATGTCACAGGGATATTTAAAAGTTCAGAAAACTATAAATTAAAATTTAAAACTATAATTTAAAACTTATAGAATATTACAAAATTAAGGAGATGTACAGTTTTATCGTCTTGCTGTACTCCCCCACCATGCCAGCTCTGTATATACACACACAGCTATGCACATTTTAGGGAACTGAGACCTCTAGTTATGTAGTTTGCATTTTAAACATCATATTACACTTATTTGTCCATGTTCTCCTTATAAATCAAGGCAGGTTTAAATTGGATGACAAGACGTGGCGCACTCTGCGGATGGAGTGCGGGCCCCAGACTAGGACGTGGACCATCACCTACTGCTTTAGGTGTCTGAGGAGAACTGAGGGCCTATCTGTCAGGGTACTGGGAAGGGCACTTCCTGCCGAGAGGCTCCACAGCACACCTCCAGGAGTCCGACTTACCGCGTGGGTCTCCTTCTCCTGTTGTACCAGGGTCACATCTCCTTGTAGGGGCAGCTGAGTTGACAGCTCCTCATCCTTTTGACTGAGCCAGTCAATAATCTCCTGGAGCGGGAGCTGAAGCTTCCCACTGTGGTCTGAGAAGGCCTCTAGGCGAGCGCTGCATGGAGCAGTAAGACCAGCGATTCAATCACTTTTTAAGTAACAAAATCCATTCTTCCTTTAATACACTACATGGATTCAAAGGAACTTCTCTAGCTGCAATGGAAGGAGGCCCAGGAGCCCCTCCTCCTTGTATCTACTTATGAACATTCCTGAGGTCCCACCACAAGTGTGAGTGTTTGAAACAGTGGTTGGGAGCAGTCCTATATTAAAAGCGTTTAAACCATCACTTTGTGGGTCTTGGTCACTTCAACTTCTAGTCCAGCACCATACCAGGAAAGGTAAGAAACTCAGCAAGGACACTAGGGGTGATAGCAATCTGGCTGCCCCCTTGTCCTGACAAATCTGAATCCGCTCAGCCACATAGGATGCTCTGCCCAGGACAGAATACAGTTGGTGGGAAGGGCAGGATGGATGGTTGAATATGGGCACAAACATGAGCAAGGATGCAAGTGAATCTCACCAGCCCAAAGAGGCTCAAAAGATGACAAAAAACACTGGCTACAGGTTGGAAATACAGAAGAAAAAAAAAGGTATTATATAATCACATATCTGTTTGCCCCCAACTCCCAAAGGTCTAATGATAGGAAGTTAGAGGCTGGTCAAGGCCTGCTACAGTTGCTAATCCCATTCCTCTTAGTTGGTACTAACAACTATCTTTGTCCACTGCTTCCCTGTACCTGAAAAGAAACTTTTTCTAAATTATAGTGTCAACTAGTTCTTTCAACAATCTTATCGGATGGGCATTGTTATTTCCAAAAATGACTGTTCATAACTCAGACTTAAGTGACTGACGCAGTTCCGTGATCAGAAACAGGTCTACCTGGCACACAGCTCTGTGATCGGAAACAGGTCTACCTGGCACACAGCTCTGTGATCGGAAACAGGTCTACCTGGCACACAGC
>NC_022026.1:38267544-38282756 GCF_000317375.1 Microtus ochrogaster | reverse complement strand
GATCGGAAACAGGTCTACCTGGCACACAGCTCTGTGATCGGAAACAGGTCTACCTGGCACACAGCTCTGTGATCGGAAACAGGTCTACCTGGCACTACAGTCTGCTTTCTTCCAGCTTTTCAACACTGCCTCACCTCATCACAGACCCCTGGAAGCCACACTTTTGGGCTTTGGTGGTAGGAAATGGAGGTTTGGAAAGAATGAGACATACATAGAAGGGCAGAAGGAGAACATCATATAGAAATTGCCTTTAGGTTCTTACTGTCTTGCACCTGCCCAAGCTACTAAGCCATGGATGGAGAAGAGGACACAAAAAGACACAAGTGGGCTGGAGAGGCAGCTCAGTCGGTAGAGTGCTTGCTTAGCGGACACCAGTTGGATTTCCGTGACCACATGAATTGAACACGGTAGTTTATGCCTGGAATCTCAGACGGTGAAAACAGGAGGAACACAGGCTCTAGGTCCTCAGCTACATAGTGACTTTAAGGACAGTCTGGTATACGTGAGACCCTGTATCTAAATAAATAAATAAAACAAAATACAAGAAAGGGGTGGGAGTACACAGATGATACCCTCCATGGCTGTCCAGTTGTGAGGAAGGAGAGGCGGGGACAATTGCTTCATTTTTCTTTACATATCAACCCTTTTAAGTTTAGAAAGCATTTTTCCACGTTATTTGGATGTTCATGACAACCCTGCAAGGTATGGAGGACAGGTATTATTTATCCCTCTACTTATTTCATTTTCTTAAGAAACAAAAGAACAAAGCCAGGTAACAAAAGAACAAAGCCAGGTGTAGTAGTGCTGGCCTATAAGCCAAGCACTGGAAAGATAAAGGAAAGGTGATTCCGAGGTTCAAGGCCAGCCTGCACTCTACAGAGAGTGCCGAGAGTGCCGAGCCTGCCACAGCTGCAATCTCCAGACAAAACCAAACCGAGTGGAAGCTAAAATTCAGAGAACTTGAGCAACTTACCCAAGATGACACATAAAACAGGTTAAGATAGAAATGTCCTTACTTCTAACCTAGGATTCTTTCTCTGGTTCCAGAGAAAGATGGAAAGAAATAGCTAGCGAGGTTGACTGGGGGAGGGCATGCGAACTGCAGCTACCAAAGGAGCCCAATACTGTCCCAGTCAATCCCTAAAGTAACTACTAATGCTTACCGTAGGTTGTGGGACTTCTTTTTTATTTCATTCCAACACAGATTCATGGCTGATGATTCCAGGTGGCCAATGGCTCCAACAGACCCGTTCAAGAGCTTTGGACTTAGGCAGGGATCCCCAGCACCATCCCAAGGAGGTACAGGGATGGTGACTGCAGCTCTAACCTGGACAGAAACACAAGAAGTCTGTGGTCCCTGGTCTTTTCCATGCCCTGCTCTGTGCTAAGCGTGGGACACGAGGGACCAAGATGAGAGAAAGTCTGGTCCCAGGGTCCAGAAATCCTGTCCCACTTAGTGTGGGTGTGTATTCAAGGGGTGAACTGCAGAAGGACTCTAGGGTCCCACTCACTGGGAGATCTTCTCTTAACACAGGCACAGAAGTGCCGAGTACTGCTTCCTTCACTACCCCTTCCACCCCTGGTGCAGCTAGAAATTTTGCCAGGATGACTGTGCAAATGGGCTCCTCATCCACTATGAAGCTGGTGAGATTTCTCCAAACATGAACAATTGTAGCATTCACACCTAGCTACAGACTCAGTCCACAGGGACTCACACTTTACCCAGTCTTCCAGAAAATATAGCTGAGGCTGTCCCACAAAGATTCGGAGGAAAGGCAGATAAGGCAAGGAAGCAACCCATTCCCTGTATCCTGCTTTCCGATGGATCTAGGCCTTTGAGGTCACCTTCCATCAGTTTTAACCCACACTACAAACCACAGTCAAGAAGCCCGGAAATCTTCCAAAAGGGCATTGATCAGGAAGGTGAATATGGACTGAGAAAGATAGAAAGGAACATTCTGGATTTTGCACTAGAAAGGACTCTGACCAAGCTCGGCAGTCGAGAGGCCCAGTCTGGAGATTGCGTTCTCAGTCTCAGTTTCTACTGTTGCTGTCCTGGGCACTGGCAAGACCCAGTGAGAGTACTGACAGGTCTGGGGGATCCTGGATCAAATCACCCATTATGAGCATAGAGCCCCAAATACCCAGCCAGGGGGCAGCAGAGGGTGGAGGGAGGGGGATTGTTGGAGGAGGGGGATCTTTACCTGATCCACCCTACCCAGAGAGACTAGCATGCTTGTCTGGGGGGTCTACCTGTGTTTGCCTACCTAGCTGGCCCTCCTAGAGGCTGGGACTCCCCGATTCTCCCCTGATTCTCCCCCGATTCTCCTCTCTGCCTTAAAATCATACTTCTTACAAGACTCTTCAGGCGATTTAGGATACTAATCACCCCAGTAAAGTCCCAGTTCACACCACAGCATGAAAGGAAAGCGAAGGAGCTGCCAAGTCCTGGGGGACAAGCTGAGAACTCAGTCACCCTGCAGCCTGAGTGCTGACCCTACCTGTGCTGCCGGAGGAGTCCATGGCAGGACCTCGGAGCTCCATGACTTTCCCTCTGCGGGAGTCTGGACCCTGTGACTAGTGACTGCAGACGGGCAGAATCCCAAGGAGCTCTGAGCAAGCCCACTCAGGGAGACAGGCAGAGCTGAGCTAGGTCAGGAGGCGGGCTGGGGGGCTGCTACCCTGTTTGTTTACTGACCCCCCAGGAATCTGGAGGGGGCGGCCATGTCAGAGCCTACCCAGTGAATCAGAGCTTTGTTGTGGGGAATTCCGGCTCGCTCCCAGGCTGGCATAAGATGGGCAGGAGTGGGACTGGGCATTCCATGGTGCTGAGGAGAGGCGTGGAGAGGGCAGCCCCTGTTGACTAACTTTCCCTTTCTGTGGAAGACACAAAGCACTCACTGCCTCCGAGCCCAGCTCTGCCCTGAAGTGGACAAAAAGATAAGACAACTTTAGCAATAAGCTTTATTGAAGGCAATTTCTCCAAGCACTGATGGAGAGTGAGCTTGGGAAATAAGCCTTGCTCTGTCACAGAATGTCTGCATTGGGAAGCGGGGGTGGCAGAATCCCTCTGCATTTGATTATCTTCCAGGAGTGCAGAGGCCAGAAGACTCGCTGGAGGCCAGGGTAAAAACAAGGGAGTGCTTTGCCCTGCTTCGGAGGGGCAGAGGGAGAGCCATGACCAGTAGACCTCTGTACCCTGAGGACATACTGATGGGCTCTGGGCATCCCTTTGAGCTCTCTAATGGAGGAAGAGGACAATGAAATGTAGCAGCTCTGTGAATAGAGCCAGGGATGGAGATGCCCCTGTGCCAACCTGTGCTATACTGGGTGGGATTGAGGGAAACCCTTTCCATTAAGGCACTGACTGAGGGAGGGGCAGAGGCTCTACTGGAAATGACCCCTAGTTTCCCTCTTTAGCAGACTTGCCTGGAAAAGGCTGACATTCCGGAGCTCAGCCCCCACCCCTGAGCACTTTCGGAAAACACAATGTTTATACCAAAAAGCATTCTGTTCCCATCCCTGTTTATCTCCCACAGTCTTCTAGGCTTTCCACGGTTTCGCATTGTTTCCGTGCTGAGGGCCACCTACAGGAATAGCTGCAACAGCTGCCTGACCCTTTCTAGGGGTCCGAGTGGAGCCAAGCGAGATGACTGGAGGATGGCAGGGGAGGACAAGCCAAGAGCGGGGAGTGGCTTCTAGTTACAGGCATTACTTGTGTTAGGATAACTGGGCTAAAGCCAGTGTCAGAAAGTCCTTTGGACTGGGAATGCCCCAGAGTTGGGAACAGCCCCTTGTGACCCAGCCGTGACCAAGCTGTCCTGGCTGTGTTTGGGAGAAGAACACCCAATGAGCTGGGCGCCATGAGTGTTAGCCTTTCATGCCCTTCAGCGCTTTCTTCTTAGTTTCCTAATCCCCGTCCAGCTCCTGCATTGTTCTCTAGCGCCCTGTTCTCCCCTCATTTCCCCCCTGCCAAGGGCCAAGGACACTTCCTAGGCAAATCACGGAGAGGAATTGCTTTCTTCCCTTTCCCTATCACTTGCTTTCCCCTTATGGTTTTTGTGGCTAAGATACCTGCTGCTCACGCCATATCCACAGGTTCTCTACCCACACTTCTAATCCCTGAGACAACAACAGCGCAGGAAACCTACAGCGAAGCAGGACAGACTTGCTGTGCCATTCACAACCACACACTCAAGCCCCCATGTGCTCTGCCCGTGTAAGGAAGCTTGTTGGGAGGTAATGGGCAAAGGACGTCTTTCGGAAAGACTCGGGCTTCTCAACACTGCAACACTATGAGAGCCACACTCCAAGGAAGAGGTAGATTCCTGGGTAATTCTAAATTGACTCTGGCTTTGAGAATATATTAGAGGAAGAAATTTTTCTCTGGCTAAATTCAAAAACAAAAATGACTAATAAAGACCATCTCCTCATTCCTGTCTGGATCTTGACTTTTCCTTAGTTTTCCCCCAAATGATTTCCCTAACAGCTGGATTCTCTCCCTATTGCTGTTCTCCCTCTTTCCTGTCACCCTACAAATGAACCTGCTGCCTGTGCCCCTAGAAAGGACTCAGCCTGGCAGTTTGTCTGTACTCTGTAGAATACATTGTGCTTCCTCATGGCTCACAGTCTCCGGAGCCCAAAGCATGGCGCGGAAACCCAGAGTAGTGCCTATGTCTCCCTCGTTTCCAGACAGTTTCTCCGGGAGCTCCTTCATCGTCAGGAAAGGTGGGTTCTCTCTCTAAATTACTACCTCTCACCCACCTACCAATATACAAACAGGCAGACAGACAGATACACATACACACACACAGACATACATACACCGCCACTACCGCTAATATCACCAGACTCCTAGCTGAGAAGAGAAAATTCTTAAAAGGGCTGAACCAGGAGCTGCAAAGAAGATTGGAGACTTGAGATGACGAGCCAAATGAGAGAGAGAGAAACCAGAAGACTATAAAGAACACTACTTAGAACCTAAGGCCAGGGAAGGATCTCTTTCTGCCCTAAGCCATGCCCTGAAGTAGCGTTCTCTTTCAGGATCTCCCCCAGACCTCTAACCCGCAGAAGGTTAACATGGGATCGGTCCCCATTAGTCATAATGGGACTTTGGATTGCCTAACCTGACAACTTCCTTTGCTGTATGCCTCCACCCCCCCCCATTAACTAGCTCGTGGCTGATAAGGGGCGGGCTGCAGGAAGCTGTGCTATCTAAGGCTTTTCATTTACATGTCTTTCCTTGCACTGTAGAAAGTACAGGTATCACATAGATTCACATAGATCCCACCTTTAGTCTTTTGTCAGAGGTGTTTCTTTTATTAATGGACACTTACCTGAGGCTGGGGACAGGTATTTCTGAGGCTGCTGCCGTGATGAAACCTGTCCGCAGCACGCCACTCATGACATCGTGGGAGGGTATAAGGGCATCCCTGCATGACCAAAGGTTGCATCAGAACCAAGGCTCATGGAGGATGAGGGTTGCCAGTAGACCAACTCTTGAGCATCAAGCACCTGGAAGAGTAATATGGAGATATTTAGAGACAAAACTAGAAAAAGCCAATGAAGTCAGCATATCCTAACTGCTATATGGACCAGCCAGCTATGCACATAAGTAGTCACAGATAACTGTGACTTATATACTAGTTCATCCCAGGCTACTGTGTGCCATAAAAGATTAATTACTAGCCAAGGAAGCACTATTGTTACCTATTCTGCTGTGTGCTGAGGACACAAAGATGAATGACTATGAGACAGGCTGGAGAAGCAGCTAGTAATTATAATAAAATCCTCATGTGTCAAATACTAGAATTAAGGCTAGACTAGGTTAGGGGAGCACAAAGCGTATCTGGGACCGCCCAGATTTAGAGAGGCTGCATTTGAGGGCCTTGGGAGGTAGCTCAGTCACTTAAGTGCTTGCTACATAAGCATGAGGACTATAATTTGGTCCCAAGAACACACACTTTCAAAAAAGTTAGGGGTGGGGTGGGGTTGGATGGATGGCTCAGCAGTTAAGAGTACTGGCTGCTCTTCCAGAGGACCTGAGTTCAATTCCCAGCAACCATATGGTGGCTCACAACCATCCATAACCATACCTGGTGTGATGTGGGAGTGTCATATATCAATCTGTTGATTTCATTGGTTAAGGAATAAAGAAACTGCCTAGGCCCCTTGATAGGCCAACCCTTAGGTGGGTGGAGTAAACAGAACAGAAGGCGGAGAGAAAGAAGCTTGAGTCAGTGAGTCGCCATGATTCTCCTACTCCAGGCAGATGCAGGTTAAGATCATTCCTGGTAAGTCAGCTTGTAGGCTACACAGATTAATAGAAATGGGTTAGATCAATATGTAAGAGCTAGCCAATAAGAGGCTGGAACTAATGGGTCAAGCAGTGTTTAAAAGAATACAGTTTCCGTGTAATTATTTCGGGGCATAAGCTAAGCTAGCCATGCGGGCGGCAGGGTGCTGGGGACGCGGCTCCTCAACACTGGTGCCCTCTTCTGGCTTGCAGGCAGACATGCAGGCAGAACACTGCATACATAATAAATAAATCTTTACAAAAGTATTGGGTATGTTAGCATGTGGTTATAATCCTAACAATGGGGAGGAGAAACAGAAGATCACTGGGGCATTCCAGCTAGCCAGCCTAGCATATTTCCTGAGCTCTGGGCCAATGAGAGACTCTGTCACAGAAAAAGAACAAGAAAAAAGCGGCTCCTAAGGTTGACTTCTGGCTTCCATACAAATGTGTGCATATATGCACATGCTTCTGCACATACACACGAATCCACTTAAAATCACATGCATGTGTGCGTACACACACACACACACACACACACACACACACCAAAGAGAATTCATTTGCGATGAGCATTGGAGGTAGAGTTGCCTATGTAGCAAAGGGGAGAAAGGAAGACAGGCACTAACTGTTGACACCCCTATTTAAAGGGTGATCTCACAAACAGGGTGAAGCAGACTCAGGTAACAGTGGGCTCAGTATAGCCAGTGTTTGGAAGACCCAATGCCGGCTCCAAGGAGTTCCCACGCAGAGAAAAGAAATAGGGAGAATAAAGAGCATAAATTATGTGCTTTAATATTAGAAGTAGTGATGGGATGGAGGAAAGAAATAGATGAGGCCAAGGAGAATCCTTCCTGGTCATGTCAAGAAAATTTCGCAAGAGAAAATGTACTTTAGATGAATCATGGAAGAGAAGTGGGATTGCATTAAGTAGAAAAGATAAAACCAAAAAGAATTCTCCAAACTGCACATAAAAAAGGCGTAGTGTGAGCAAAGAAGAAGATAGGTGCCTGATTGGGCCATGTCCTGAATGACAAACAAAAGATTCTCGCTTTTATCTTGTAGACAAGAAGGAGGCACTGAAGATTTGAGGCAGCAGAGTGACACGGCCAGATTTTTCCCCGCTTGCCTTGTGAGGCGATTCTTCCAGGGGAAGGACACACTGAAAAAACTAGTCTTGGATAAATAGTTAGGCCGGATGCACGAGCAGACCGCAGGCTTTGAGGCACACTGAAGAGGAAAACTGTTTGGGACTCCAAGGCCAACTGGATGTGAAAGGTGAGGGAGCTGAAGGGGTCACCATGTCTAATTGGGGAGCTAGGTGGGGAACTTTGCCAACAGCAAGAGCAGGAACACAGGGAAAAAGCACCCATTTGGTGTGGTAAGAGGTGAGGGCAATGGTACATAATCAGCTGTGCTGGAGACATTTAACTTTACACATCAGGACTGACGAGCTTTGAAAGGGAGATATGTGAGCTAAACATGTGATGTCCAGATGGATTGATGGTTTAATAAATGTACACAGCATGAGGGTAAGCAGCAAGGATGACGCTTGCAAATGAAAACGGCAGCCTCTTTCAGTGTGTGGCCAGAGCAAACCGCCCTCCAAAGGGGAAGAAGCAATCATCTTTGGTTCCTGGGAGTGATGATAAAATAGTGACCATTTTTAGACTCTATTTCACCAGTTCGCAACATTTTACATATAAGGGTCCCTTCCTAAGATGAAAAGAAGTCTCACTTCACCCACTCACACCCACAGTAGTAGTTGTACTTTTAGAAGTTATGGAATGAGAAAACCGCTTAACACATTTAGACATCTGTAGACTTCATGCATTGAGTACCCGCTTCTTCAAGGGTTCATGGTCCCAACATGGAGGGCTATTAACAGATTCTGGGGCTTGTAGTGTGAAGGACATTTTACTATAGCTAAAAATTCCTGGCAATTATACAGCTACACAGTTTTCCACCCACAAAGAGATTCCCCCAAAGGATGGCTGAAAATTTGATTTCCCCAACCAACTACCAACAGAAAAATATCAGTCACTCAGATAAAATATAACGTATTGAGCTGGGTGTGGTGATGTAGCCTTTAATTCCAGAATTTAGGAGGCAGAGATGGGCAGCTCTCTAGAAGCCTGATCTACATAGTGTGTTCCAGTCCAAATGCTCATATTTTTGTTGAATTCACAAATAATTCACGATCTTAAAATTATAAAAAAAATTTCTATGGTGCTAGCAACTGAATCCGGGGACTTGAGCATACTAGACAAGCTCTATATTGCTGAACCACATTTCTAGCCCTTAAAACATTTTTCATTTGAGAGCTGAGTGGTGGTGGCGCACGCCTTTAATCCCAGCACTTGGGAGGCAGAGGCAGGTGGATCTCTGTTCCAGCATGGTCTACAGAGATGTTCCAGGACAGCCAGGGCTACACAGAGAAATCCTGCCTTAAAACAAACAAAAACCAAAAAAAAATCTTTTTCACTTGAAATTTATTTATTTATTTACTTGTAGTGCGGGGGACAGGACCCGGAGCCTTTCAAATGCTAGGGAAGAGCTTTACTGCTGAGCTGAGTCTTCAACTTTCATGAACACTCTGTACAGAAAAACTGAATGGATCTGAAAATAATTGCCATGTCACTACAACCCAGAGACAACAGTCACTAACAGATGTAAAGATGTAGTACTTTGTCTTTGAAATAGAAATCCTGGTACGTTGCAGGTAATCTGGAGGACATGAAGCTGGGCGCACGTGACCAGGAGGAGAGTTGGAATAACTAAAAACAGAGTTTCAAAGAGAGGAGAGGAAGAGCGTGGGAAACGCAGGAAGGTAGTAGCAGTAAAGGAGAGAAAGTGAAAAGTACTCTAAACTGAACAAGCTTCAGCCATGGGGTTCTCGGACGAGGGGAAGGGAAGCAGAAATCCCATCCAAAAGCACTTGTTTTCTCCTCTCTGTGTTGTCCTAGGAACTGAGCCCTCCAAAGAAGGCCATGCAATCAAAACATCGCTAAGTAAAACTGAAGAGATAGGCACACAACAGATGTGCAAATTTAATCACAGAAACCCAAAAGGGCACAGCTCCTCAGTTATTTAATTAAAAGATAAAGGAAATGGGCAAATGCTAGGGAAAGATTTTCAAAGTTTACCACTAAAGATGATTGGGTGACCCCAAAGAGGCTACAAATAAGCATATAGCCCTTATCTAAGACCTACACAAGGAGTCAGTAACGTGCAGAGACAATTCATCAAGGAAGTTGAGAGTTTGAAAATAGGAGACCGTAAAATAGAAATGGTAGAAACAGGGCCAGTGAGATAGTTTAGTGAGTTAAGTTGTTTGTACCACTGACAGCCTGCATTTGAGCAATGGAAAATATTCGGTAGATGAAGAAAAACTACTCTCAGAAATTCTCCCCCACAATGAATAAATAAAGTTAATAAAACAAATGTTAGAAATGAAAAATCAATAAATCCAAAATTTAAAAACAATTTAAAAAACACCACCAATAGATTCAACAGAGCAGATGGAAGAGAGGGTTAACAAGACATTACATTTACAAATAAGAAGAAATAAGAAAATAAATATCCAGGCATCAAGTGTACAGCATTTGGGAGGCAGAGGCAGGTAGATCTCTGTAAACTCAGGGCCAGCCTGGTCTACACAGCAATTTCCAGGACAGCCAGGGCTACACAGAGAAACCCTGTTTCAAAAAACTAAGAAATAAATAAATAAAGAAAGAAAGAAAGAAAGAAAGAAAGAAAAATGACTATGACCAAAACTTCCAAGAATTCTGGATCAAAAGACCAAACCCAAGAATCCATAGGATGGGAGTTGAGACAAAAACAGAACACACTGAGAATCTAATCAATAAAATAGCAGCATAAAAATCCGCAAATCTAGAGAAATAAATGCAAACTCCGAAGACATTTGGACCCCAAAATAGGCATGACAAAGTAAGATCCTCTGTACGGCACGCTACAGTCAAGAAGTCAAAAATACAAAACAAAGAAACAATGTTAAAAGCTTTAAGGAAAACTACCACTTACTTACAAAAGCAAACACAGCACAAAAACATCAGGTCTCTTATCACAACCCTAAAACTAACCAAAGAAAAAGGAGGTTAGGAAGGAGGAGCCTTTTCAAGTTCTGAATGTAAGTAACAATCAACCAAGACTCTTCTATCAAACGCAAAGCTATATTTTAAAATTGATGGAGAAATAAGGACATTTAAAGACTACTACAAAGTAAGCCAGCTCAAGCACAAACTAAACACTGAGGAGAAGATAATCTTTATGCATTCTTTGTGTTGTCTTTCACATCATGCATCTCCATCCCATTAATTTCCCTATCCCTTTGTACCCACCCTCTGCCCTTGCAACTTCTACTCTGCCCCTGCACAAATAAAATAAAATTTAAGAGAAAAAAGAAAAACAAAGACAGAGAAGGAAAAATATCATTCTTGTCATGGAAGCTGCAGTGTGACACAGTGAGTCAAGTCACGCAGTAAACCCTTTTATCCATATATCTTTACTTGCAAGTGTTCATTGCAAAGTGTCCTTCGTCTGGTTCTAGGCCTCTGGTTTCTGCTACACTATTGATGCTGGCCCTCACTGGAACGCCTCTTGGTTATCCTGATGTTGTCCTTTGTCTTGGAGATCCTTCAGCGTTGGATCTAAAGGACTGGTGTGTCTTCACTTGCTCCATCAGATCACAGATGGGGTGGATGTTGGAGTGGGCCAACACATAGCCTGGTTCTGGCCCTGGATAGTTGGAGGGTTGGTCAGACCACCAGCTCTTCCCTGTCTTCACCACCAGGGTGAGCTTTCCTGCATTTTCCTGGCGAGTACAATACTTGCAGCAATGAGTAAGGGACTGGCCAGTTTTCCCACTCTCAAGTCCTCAGGGTCCGCTTTCCACCTCCAACTTCAGGGCCTGCTCTACTGTGTTACCCAGGTGTGGTGTAGGGGCCACTCTCTTGAGTGCTGCAGCTGACGAAGGGCAGGAACAGCTCTCTCACTTGCCTTGGGCATTGATGGGGGGATGACGCATCTCTCCCTTGCCCATGCTGACAGATGAGTAATGGGGACAGCTCTACCATGCTCACAACTTTGGGGCTGGCTTATCCACACCTACGCCAGTGGAGTTGGCTCTATTGTGCTATTGTGCACTACTGTGTGTAGGGCCTAGCACACGATATTTAAAGGAATACTACACACAAAGGAGAAAGAGAAACAGGAAATCTCAATCATGAGAGCACAGGAAAGAACAAACTTCCTGAGAGGAACAGATGAACAATGAAAAATTAAAGAATCAATTGTGGCCAACTCAGCGAACCAGCAAACCTCTAATGCTAATAAAAGATAAAGAAAAGAGCAAGTGATAATCAAATATCCCCCACACACAAAAACAACCATAAAAATGACAAGAATTCATTTTTTAAAATCTCTCAACAATAATCTGAAATGTAAGTGACCTCTGCTCATCAGCAAAGAGATGCAGAATAGCTGACTGAAATAAAATATTATATCTAACTCGTCTAACTATGCATTATGAAGAAACAAGACTGGAAAAGACACAGATGCATCAAGGAATGGAAGTCAGCCTATTAAGTGAACGGAAGCCAAAATTCAGTGGCATAGCTAGTCTAGCACCTGACGATGAAGATTTCAAATTAAGTCAGAAGATATAAATAAATGCATAATAATAAAGAGACTACAACAATCATAAATGCACATGCATAAATATTAAGACTCCCAACATCAAAAAACAAACACTAATGGGCACAGAAGGCCACGTGGGTCTTGATAGTGGATGACTTCAGTACTCGAGTCTCCCCAAGATATGACTTATAAACAAACAAACAAGCTAATAAATATTTGGAAAAAAAATGAACACAGCCATTAGGGGAATTCCAATGAAAACTGCTTTGTGATTTCATCTTAACCCCTATCAGAAAAGGGATAAGCAAAGGATTGGATGGAGGCAATGAGGGAGGGCTGTAAATTAGAATAATTTCTATAGTGACACATAGAAAAATGCTACAGCGGAACTCATTAACTTGCAGGCTAATTGAACATTTAACTAAAATGTTATTGCTTATTTTTGAGACAGGGCTTTTATATGTTGTTCAAGCTAGTTTAGACCTTGTATTTCTCCTGCTTTTACCTCTAATGTGTTGGGATTATGTAGAAGTTATCTCTATTCAGGAAATAACCACGCTAGTTAAAAGATAAACAATTATATTTTTAGTTATTATAAGGGTAAAACTCATGAAACCGGAATGAGAAATCCAAGCTCAGCTGTGCAGTGAGGGAACCACAGAGAAAAGCCCGTTTTTCTCCATGTCCCAGAAAGCCACATCCTAACTTGGTCCCACCTCATAAAGATAATTGGTTAACAAGGCTTCCCCATCACTTACTTCCCCTGTTATCTAAACAAGAGTGATCCAAACCCAATACCAAACTATATACAATAGGAACAGATATCAAGTTTAAAATTACAAACAACATAAACAATATTAAACAAGGAACACATGACAAATGTTTTAATAAACATTCTATTTCAAAAAGTCTAAGTCTTGCATCAGAAATAAGCTTGGCTAAATCATAAGAGGAAGGTAACTACAACTATCTAATCTTTAGCCCCACCAAAGGCCTGAGAAAGGAGATAATATTGCTTGAGTAGGCAGGAAGTGCAATCAAGTAGCTTCCAAAGCAAGCAGTATATGACAGAGACAATTGGCTACCTGAGTAATCACTGGAAGTCTCATTTGCAACTTTGAAGCAACCAACTTTGGCTAAGGCCTAGCATATCTGACAGACCATTTTCAGAGGTAAGGAATTTTTCATGACCATCTTACCCTGTTTTGGCAAGGTTTGGCAGTCCTTTTCCTTGTGTCCTGTGTATCCAATCTGGATACCATGTACTTTGTCAGTGGTTGAGGCATGGGCAGTTCCTTGCCCAAAGGCCAATTGGGCCAAGAAGAAAACAAACTCTGAGTGGAGTGTCTTCGGTTCTCAACATTCTCTCAGGAATAAATTGGAGCTGTCAGGAGCAATCATGTCTCATGTCAACAGAACCCTAAGTTATTTAAATGTCATGTTTTACAGATCCTTGAAGTGGTTGGAGATTACCTATCTAGGCAGAAAGAATGCAGTCTCTATGTATCTGAAGAACCTAATTAATCTGACTATATGTATAACAAACACGAACAACTATTGACCTATAATATTTAACATCTATATAACTTAAAGACTAAAACTTCATGTAAGAATATTAAATAATCTGTAAATAAATGTGCAGCAAATGAGGACAATGACCTCAAAATCTGAAAAATGTACAAGTATCTTGATCAGAGGTAAGAATAATATATAATGCAATATGAAAATATATCCTAAAATTTGTATCAATATACAAAATGTCCTAAACAGAGGTAGAAACATGCATGTATACAATCTGACAAAATAACTTTGTATAGGTGCTCAAATATTGTAAACAGAAATAACAAATATAATTTGAACTTGTATCAATATACGGAAAACGATACCAATGTAAATTATCCATAAATAATTGTTCACAAGTATTTACTCTATCATCCACTATTATAATCCCTTTTTATTTTATTTCTGAACCTACATAGTTTCCACCCCAACCCTCTACCTGATGCAAGTAATAATCAACAACCCCTAAACGGTGTTTCCAACCCTGAGGACAAACTTTGTTGGGAGAGGGGACATTGTCTCTAGAATTGTTTCCTGCTGTCATGGGGGTGTGTTCTCTTTATGGGATCCTGCAAAATTAAAGTGATGGTTAAGTTTCAAGATTACTGTCTAGCATAGTTGCAAATGATTTCTGAGCAGTCGATAGGGTTTTTTTCCCCAAAGTTCTTATTTGGAGTTCTGGCCAGAATGTCATAAGAAGGTGCACCTTGTCAGTTCCAGGACAGCCAGAGCTATGTAAAGAAACCATGTCTCAATAAATAAAGCATAACAAAAAATATTAATTCCTTCTGGTCCCAGTATTAGGACCCTCTGTTTTCACCTTTCATTCTATGGCCTTGAGTCAATTCGCCTCTCTAAGCCTTATGTCTCAGATTTATTACTCATTGTCAATTCATACATGTATATAATGTATTTTGATCCTACTCATTCCCCTACTACCCCCTCTTCCTCCAGTTCACCCTCTTCCTCCCAACAAATTCTCCTATGTTTGCATCTTGTGTTGTGTTGTTTGGAGGACCTCAGTGTGTTTGACTAGGGCGTCTGCATAAGCAGATGGAAGGTTATTTACTGGAGCATGGGCAGCTAACCAGAGACAACAGCACTGAAGACAGTGATTCCTTCTACCCCAAGCAACCATTAACTGCCAAGAACTCTTCAAGGATAGGGGGGGCCTCATGAGCCCCTCCTCCACCTATGATTGAATGTTGAAGGGCCCCATCTTGCAGGCCTTGTGTAGGTAACCACAGTTGCTGTGGGCTCATGAGCATGATGGCTGAGGACTTATTTTGCTAGTCTTTCACATATAAGTGTTTAAGATTGGCAGACATCAAAACACTATTATTCCCACACTTCGTACAGCATGAACTTGAAGCCCACTAAACTGTCTTTCAAGATCATCTACACATAAGGCAGGCTGACCACGGTCCATGCCCATAATTCCAGCAATTAGGAGGTGAAGAGAGGAGGATGGAGATTTCAGTCATTTTCGAGTGCATAGCACTTAGATGGCAGCCTGGGATGAGTGAGACTGCCTCAAACAAAGAAATAAACAAAAGCAAGCAAGCAAAAGGTTTTTTTTAGAATAATCTGGGCAAGGTTTTCCCAGGGAAAATTAGAATTTCATTTTCAGGTGAACATGCTGAAACATACTGAACCTATCCAGGGCCCTTGTTTTCTGGGCCAGTGCTTTGCTCTATGG
>NC_022026.1:38255164-38267444 GCF_000317375.1 Microtus ochrogaster | reverse complement strand
CAGGGCCCTTGTTTTCTGGGCCAGTGCTTTGCTCTTGTGTGTGTGTGTGTGTGTGTGTGTGTGTGTGTGTGTGTGTGTGTGTGTGTGTGTGTAACTGGGGATTCGGTTTCATGCATGCTAAGCTAGTGCTCTACCTCAGAGCTCCATCCTCAGGCATTTTCATTTTTGAGACTGAGGGGTGATGTTTCTCTTTCTGTCTCATCATCCTAAGTAGCTGAAATTATAGGCATACTCCACTGTGCACGGCTACAAAGCAATTTCATACAGCAAAAAACAAGAAAGAAACCAAGATGCTTAGTCTGCATTTGCTCACAAAAAATTAAAAAATGCATTTCTACTTCTAATAAAATATCTTTGGAAGTACATAAGATAATTTGTTACCATTGGAGAAGGGAAATGAATGTAATTACAGACCAGGCTGAAAAATAAAACTATAATCCACATCACAAAAAGCTCATGTCATCAATAGGAAATATGGGTTTTGTTTATTTTTATGTGTATGAGTGTCTGTCTTCATATATGTATGTGTAGCATGTATGTACTATGGAGGTCAGAAGAGGACATCAGATCCCCTGGAACTGGAGTTACAGACTATTGTAAGCTCCATATGGGTCAGGAGGTGATGGCGCAGACCTTTAATCCCAGTACTCGGGAGGCAGAGGCAGGTGGATCTCTGTGAGTTTGAGACCAGCCTGGTCTACAGAGTGAGTTCCAGTACAGCCAGGGCTGTTATACAGACAAATCCTGTCTCAAAAAAACCAAAACCAAACCAAACCAAAATAAACAAGGAAAAAACAAAAAATTTTAAAAAGCTCCCATGTGGGTGTTGGGGACTGAAGCCAGGTCTCTGCAGGACAGACAGGTGCTCCTCACTGTTGAACCACCTGTGCAGCTTAGAAATCCAGATTTCAGACTCCATGTTTGTTTGGACTTTTTGAATTTTAACCATGTAAATATATTAAGTATTCAAAGGCAGCCATTTTCTCCTTTCTCCCCACTGTCCTTCAAGATACCATGGAAGTCCGTGACAATCAGTGTTAACTGTGAACAATCCCCTGGCAGGCAGTGAAAAATTATCTCGATTAGGACTAGGACTAGGCTTTGGGAATGTCTGTGAGGGGTTGCCTTCATTGTGTTCATCTGTGTAACACAAAAAGACTTGTTTTAACTGGGGGGGGGCATTGTTTGTGTGGAGAATCTTGGACTGAATCAAATGAAAAGGAGAACTGAGCATGTGTTCACCCTTCCCTATTGTCTGATTCTGGATATGATATGAGAAGCTGCTTCAGGCCCCTGTGGTCTTGACTTCTGTGCTGTCTTAGTTAGGATCTCTATTGCTCTGGTAAAGCATTGTGACCAAACGCAGTATGGGAAGGAAATGGCTTATTTAGGTTAGACATCCTGAATCACAGTCCACCAAGGGAAACCGAAGCAGGAACCTGGAGCAGAGGCCATGGAGGAGTGCTGCTTACTGGCTTGCTCCTCATGACTTGCTTGGCCTGCTTTCTTATAGAATCCAGGACCTCCAGCCCAGGGTAGCACCATCCACATTGGGAAGGGCTGCCCCCCTTCAATAAGTAATTAAGAGAATGCCTTATAGACTTTCCTATAGGTGATCTGATGGAGGAATTTTCCCAGGATTCTTTCTTTCCAGATACATCTAGGTTTGTGTCAAGTTGACAAAAACTAACGGGCATTCTTACTATGATGTTGATGTGGGAGTTTCATATATCAATCTGTTGCTTCCATTGGTTAATCAATAAAGAAACTGTTTGGCCTGATAGGTTAGAACATAGGTGGGTGGAGTAAACAGAACAGAATGCTGGGAGGAAGAGGAAGTGAGGCAGACGCCATGCCTCTCCTCTCCAGGGCAGACACGATGAAGCAAGCCTCCAGGTCAGACATGCTGAATCTTTCCCGGTAAGACTGGTACTACACAGATTACTAAATATGGGTTAGGCAAGATGTGAGAATTAGCCATTAAGAGGATAGAACTAATGGGCCAAGCAGTGTTTAAAAGAATACAGTTTCCATGTTATTATTTCGGGGCATAAGCTAGCCAGGCAGCCAGGAGCTGGGTGGCAGGAACGCTACCCGCAGCTCCTACTACATGATGCAATGCCTGAACTGTGAGCCATGACAACCCCTTTTCTCTTCCAGTTACTGTCCTTCAAGTATTTGTAACATGATTCATTTGTTTTCGCTGTGTGTCTGTACACAGGCATGCCCTAGGGCTTGGAGGTCAGAGGGATTGCATCCCTGGAGCTGGAGTTACAGGCTGTTGTGAGTTGCCTGATGTGGGTGCTGGGAATTGCTCTTGCATCTTTTGGAAGAGGAGCAAGTGCTCTTACCGCTGAGCCATCTCTCTAGCCTCTGTCCGAGTATCATATCCCAGCAACAGGAAAAGAACTAAAGCAAGGTCTTTAGTTGTTTTGTGGGGAAAAGCGATGTGGTAGTTTTTTCATATCCAAATGAACAACAACAGAGATGAGGCATGGGGGTGCATACCTGTAAATCAGGAGTCTGGCCAGGCGGTGGCGCACGCCTTTAATCCTAACACTTTGGAGACAGAGGCAGGAGGATCTCTGTGAGTTTGAGGCCAGCCTGGTCTACAGAGTGAGTTCTGGGGCAGCCAAGGCAGTTAAACAGAGAAAACCTGTTTCTAAAAAAAGGGAAAAGAACCCTGAAGAGTGCAACAGGAGGATTATGGGTCTAAGGACAGCCTGGGTTACACAGACAGACACCGTCTCAAGAGAAAATAACCTATCAAATTCATCTATCTATCTATCTATCTATCTATCTATCTATCTATCTATCTATCTATCTACACACCTACATTTAGGCACACACAATCATATTCTATATATCACATATATTATATATAACATATATGAGTTAACTAAATGTTAACATATATAATCATTACATCAATCCTATAAAAACATTGTAATTGTCTTAAAATGCAATGAGAAAACAGGCACACAAACAGAAAGTAATTTGTTCAGTCCTACTAAAGTCATGTAGCAAAGAGCTGAAATCTGTACTTGGGCAGTTCTATCCAAGAATGCAAGTTCTTCGCCCTTACATGATGTTGTCTTTGTAAATTCTAGAAATCACACTATGAGGTACTGTTGTCCCTGGTCTCCTGCAAGCAGAGAAGGGGAGCTGGTTGGGAAGATGAAAGGGATTAGATGAAAGAGGGAGGGGAACAAGAGAGAGGAAGAGTAATGGACGTGCACATGTGTGTGCACATTTGAGATCTGGATACATTGTGCACATGTATGAAAGTGCCATAAATTAAACACACACATACACACACAACAATAATAAAGAAAATGAGGCTATCAACTTGAGAGCATGGGGGTGAACCCAGGATGGGTTCCAGGGAAAGTAGCTAGAAGGAGCTAGAGGGAGGAAGGGAGGAAGGAAGGAAGGAAATGATGTAATTCTATTTCAATTTAAAACAGTATTTTTAGGCTGGGTGTGGTAGCACACCCCCTTAATCCCAGCACTAGGGAAGCAGAGATAGATGGATCTCTGTCAGTTTGGGGCCAACCTGGTCTACATAGTGAACTCCACGCCAGTTAAGACTACGTAGAGAAACCTGTCTTAAAAACTAAAAGCAGAAAACAAAACAACCATTTTAAACAATTTTAAATTGTATTTAGTTCACAGTTTTAGAAGCTATGAATTCAAATGAACAGTGTGACACTGGTCCAGGCTGTGTCACATCACGGTGGGACTTTTGCATCTCTCTACATGTATGTTCTCTTCTTCCTCCTCATTCTTCCCTCCCCTAGTAGTGCCAGTAGGATTCAGGCATTACAACTTCACCCTAATGATCTAAACTAACCACTTTCCAAAGTGGTATTGTTTTTAATGTTTTATTAGCATATGTGTATTTTTCATAATGTATGTTTGTGTATTCACAAATACATAACTATAACCTGCTAAGTCCGTTTTTGTTGCTAGTATGCATATAGTTTCAGGGCTGACTGCTCCGTGTTGGACATCCACTAAAGGTGCCCATCCCTGGAAAGAGGGTAATTTTCCTTCTCCTAGCTGCCCGTTAATTGCCTGCAGTACTTTGTAACAGGGTGGCAGCTATACTTTTTTTGTGGGTGTAGGGATAGTTTTAGACTGTAGTAAGAAATTATGCTGGTCTAGCCAAGTGGCAGTGGCAGATTCTTTTCCAAGGTCCATGACCTCACTAGCCCCCAAAAGTTGGCGCGGTTTCCAGTACCGGGCACTATTTCCCTCCTGTTGAGTGGGCCTCATCAAAGAAGCCTCTCTTTACAGCAAATGGAAACCATCACAGAAAAACATGACTGGACACAATGCAGAAAAATCAACTTTACACACACACACACACACACGCACGCACGCACGCACGCACACACACACGCACGCAAGCAAACAAAGGCAGAATGCAGTGAATCTGTCAGGGGTAGTATCAAGCTGAGAAACCTTGCAAAGCACTTAAATGCCCTTTGCAGGATATGTTAGAAATAAATTTCTGGACTGACAAGCTTCTCGGTTTGAGCTCAGAGCGTCCTCAATATCTAGCACTCAATCAATACTTTAAACTGAACAAATAAACTCTTTCCACCTAAAAGCTGATGGTTAGAAACTTGCCCGACTGAGAGAGCTAGAGAAGTAGACAAGCATGTTGACTAAAGTGTAAAGTGCAAAAAACGTGCGAGTGACTCAAGTGTCCGTCAACAGGAAACTGGTCTGTGGCCTGTGCCTGAGAGGAGGCCCAGCACGATGGACAAGGGCATAGGCCCAGAGCCAGAATGCTCGCCTCTGCATCGGGCTCTGCCACTTTCTAGAGAAAATCGGCACCAGCTTTCTAACCTTATTGTACTTCAGCTGCTCGAGCTACAGAACAGGGAAACAAAAAGACCCAGAGCGTGTGCCTCCTCTTTGACTGCCATGCTGTCCAGTACAAAAGCCACACTGTGAGAGGAAGGGTGGTCATGCAATGTCACCTTGGACTGCGGGAGAGAAGTCAGCAGCCATGGGAAAGAGCGCTATGTCTCATCACTTTGTTGCAAGCAGTGAATTCCTACGTTCTGGTGTTCAGCAAGTACTCAAGTGTTTTCATTGCAGCTACTCATACGGAGCTGCTAAAAAGACTTATCAGATGCTATCTTAATTTGCTTTCTATTGCTGTGAGAAACACCATAACCAAAAGCCACTTGGGGAAGAAATGGTTTATTTTACCTCACAGCTTCTCGTGAAGGTATTAGGGCAGGGACTCAAGTAAGGAACCTGGAGGCAGGAAGTGACACGGAGGCCATGGAAAAATGGTGCTTTCTGGCTTACTCCTCATAGCTTCCTCAGCCTCCTTTCTTATACAGGACCCCCTGTCCAGGGCTGCTCTGCCCACAGGGGTTGGACTCCCCCACATCAATCATTAGTAAGGAAAATTCCCCCATGGCCTTGCTCACAGACCAGTCTTCCAGAGGTACTTCCTCAGTGGAGGCTCCTTCCTCCAACATAGCTCTAGCTTGTATCAAGCTAGACTAACCACACTAACCACCACAGATGTCAAACATACATTTTAGGTCAAAGCAAACATCTGTTAGAATGCTACACTTGATAAAAGTCCAATTTTGTAAGTGCATTTATAAATCTACGTGTGAAAATGTGCAGAAAGAAAGCCTAGACAAATATGCACCAAACTGTTTACTGACACTGCTGGGGAGCTGTATAAATGGAATTCTCTCTTTTTTTTTCTTTACCTGCCCCCACTTTTGACAAACTATTTATTATTCTCAGAAGAAAAAAACTTGGAGTTTTAAGGTGGACAAGTGTAGGGAAGAACAGAATGAGACATCTTCCTGTAGCTACAGATGCCTTGCCTCAGCCCGAGGTGACCTGGCACGACCGTCTTTCCTCTCCCGACGTGACCTTTCTACTAGACAACATGGTAGCAAGAAAGGAGGCACACATGACATATGTGCCCCTAAAATCAATTCCTACAGCATAGCCAAAGCCAAGTGTCTACTTCTGATGCACCTGACATCATGAATAAACCCAAGAAACTCCCTGTCAAACAGGAAGAGACCTGTGAGATCATCTAAGCAACCCTTAATTGACAGGTGGAAATTGACAAGGACAGGCATTCCTGTGATAAGACCTATAAAGCACTTTTGAGAAATACAATTTATTTCCCACCTGAAGGCTTAAAGATGAATCGTCATAGGTGAGAATTTTATGCCAAGAGCCAATTAACTCAATAAAGCTGGAACTTTCCTACTAGTAATGAGATCGTAAGCGATTTTGGAGAGAAAATTGAGACTATGTCTTAAAGCTGCTGCTGCTCATATTTTATGAGTGGACAATTTCATTCCAGATAATCTTCCTGACGGAAGCATTCACCTAAACGTAACTACCTAAGAAGGAACACAGAAGCTCTGGTGGTCAAAGCTCCGAGCTGGAGGTTGTCTAAACCATCAGAAGTAGAATGTGGTAAAGAAATTCTGCTTAGGTTCATAAATACATTACTGAAAAATAAGTGAATTTGAGCCATATATTACAATATGGACAGATTTTGTAAGTATAATATTGACTAAAAAAACAAGTTGTAGAATAATATATACATTGAATGCCATTGATACAAAATATAAAGAGCAGCATATGTTTTTAAACACACATATATACACATATATGAATATATCTATACACACACACAGAGAAAGAATTAAGGTATGAATAAATGAAAGATAGTAACAAAAACTACATCAAGGATAGTATTCACTGTGGAGGGAGGGAGCTTTAATTATGAAAGAACTGACTATTAGTAATGTCTTTCTGGACATCACATTATTCTTGATGCTGCTTTGAATATGCAAAACATTTCATAACATAGTGCTTTTAGAAATTCAACAAATCCAGTGCCGAATGGAAAGCTGATCATTTTCAGATATACCAAGACACTAAATGCAGTGTAATAAATATAGATGCTGCAATTAAAATTAGAAGATCGGTCCTTAAAGCTTCTTCATTTTTTTTCTGGGATGGATCACTTCCACAGGAGGGACCCCTCTAGAGACCTAGCAGTTGGGTGCAGTAGGTGGAAATCAGGAGATAGTCTCTCAGTCTTTTGTTAGCTATAGGAAGGAGAGCAATTTGGTTAGACTCTTGGGTTTGCACGTTGAAGCTACAATGCTGGAGCAGATTGTCTTAGAGAATTTTGTTTTCAGATGACTGCTTCTTTCAAGTTTTTGTTTCTTTGTTTGTTTGTCTGATTAATTAGTTAGTTAGCAACAATGGTTAAACTCATCCCTGCAAAATGCTCAAGTGTTTCCTATGTCAAAAAATATTCAGATTTATTCTTAGCCGTTTTCCTCAGAGCCTTTAATATTGTTTATGTATGTTGTCACACTCCAAGGGGAAAATTCAGTTAAGAAGCATTTCCAAAACATTGCTTGTACCCCCACACACAGACACACACTTTAAAACAGAATCTATTAATATTCTCCTAAAACTGTCGCCCTGGAAAGGTTTTCTTACTACTTTAGCTGTCACTGTTTGGAATCCTTTGGAAGGACTAGTCAGATGGCTCAGCGGGTAAAGACACCTGCTGCCAAGCATAAGGACCTGAGTTTGATCCCTGGGACCCACATGATGGAAGGAACAGAGCCGACTTTTGCAAGATGTGCTCTGACCTCCTCATGAATCACAGCACGTGCCCCCTCTTTCCACACACACTTGAGATAAATTAAAAGGTAATAAAAGATTAAAAAAAAGGACTAAGACTCCCTTTGAAGGGAAGACTGAGATAATGTTCTGTAACATCCACTGAGTGGGGTTTCTCTCAGTGGATGTCCTTGATCAGTTCTGAGATCTAGCCTCCCCAGTATCATGGCGGATCGAACACCAGAAACTTCTGAGCATTGGCGATGGGAAGGACTATATCCTAAATGTGTTCTTTTCCCCCCTGGATTTTGGGTCTATTCTAAGTTTGCTGCTTCAAGCCAAGCACCCTTCTTTTAGGTGACAGCAGAGTGAAAGGTGTCCCTGGTGGCAGCTCAAAGCCGCTCAGCTAGGGCCTAATCCGGAAGGTACAAGTCTCTCCCTCTGTGCCTTCATCTCCCACTTCAAGAGTTGGCAGGGGTCATCACTTCAAGGCAGAGAGACCTGCTCTCCCAGGGAAGGAGCGGCATCCTCTTCCTTCAGGAACAGGACATTTACTTCAACTTCTAGCACTGAGATTCCTTGGACCCTTCTCCCCACCCAAACCTCAGCCCAAGAATCGCTAAGGTGTGTGGCTTCCACCAGACTTTCTTGGAGGTGACTTACTTGGGGGTCTCTAATTTAGAAATGAAGATTCATTTGTAAAAGTATACATAAAGATGTTTAACACCTTTGCCCGTCTGAACAATGGAAAGGAAAGCACAGAAGTGTGTTCTCTTTCTGACTGCAAACATCATGCTCTAATGGCAGCTAACAGGAGCTGCTCCTGAGATCTCTTCTCCCCACCCCCAGCTACCTCACCTGTTTGTTTGGAACCCTTGAGATCTGTCCCCACTTATCTATCAAAAGAAGGATAAACGGCATTTACCCATCCAGTCCCAGTCCCACGTACCAGGTTGGGGCACTTAGCCTGGGGCTAGGAGAAGCAGGGAATATAGAAGGAAATGGGGTGTTGGACTCTGGAGAAGTAAGCTCTGTCTCAAATCACTCCAAACTGTGCTCTAGAGAGGTAAAGGCTGCCTGCAGGTTACAGGAGGCAAAGAAGGAATCAGAAAACAGAGCAGACAATGGGGAAAATTGCATCAGGGAAAATGAAGGGGGTCAGGAAGTCAGTGCAGAGATGCTATGATCCCTTAACTGGGGGTCTGAGGCCTGAGCCCAGTTTACTTCAGGGAAAAACTCCCGTGTCCTGTCTCCTGGCCAGAACACTCATTTGCTCAGAAAATTAGAGGTCTAGTATTGCCTCTCTTCTCTTCCCAGCAAATGCTTTCCACACATACGCCTTCCCTCTCACCGGTAAGCCTGCCCTTAGACAAAAAGCATGCCACTGAAAAATCTAAGTTAAATAAATAAACACCCCATTCCTATCAAAGAAACAAACCATGGACCTTCCTCTTACTCATCTTTTAGATCACAATTGCTCAAATTGGCTTGAGTTACTAGTCTTCCGTGTCTTCTTTCTCCTTTATGAATCCAATCAGTGACTACTTCATTAGAAAGCATTTTTAATGCAAGTTTCCCCGCAGAGGCACATGCAAGCGGACAAGAACAGGCGGACCGACACCCCGTTAGACAGTGCTAGCCCTGAAGCTTCCCTTCTTTCAGCCAGCTGAATGAGGGCGAGGCTTGGGAATAATTGTTCCGTGGCCTACCTTCGGATTCCGTCAGGTCTGTGAAGCAGGCGGGTAGCTTGGAGGCTGGGAGGCCCGGGCTAAGCCGCCTCTGTGAATCAGCAAAGAAGTCCCTGAGACAGGGATGCCGACAGCTGCTGTGTGCACACTCTCCCCCTGTCTCTCCCACCTCCCTGTCCTCCTTCTCCTTCTCCTCCTCCTCCCCTCTCGGTGCAGCTCTGTGTTGCTATGCAATCATCCCCAGTACTAACAGCACCGTTCCGACCTCCGGCAAAGATACCCTTGACTGGACGAATGTCGAGGGAGCAAGGACAGTTTTCTCAAAGTACCAGAGCCGTGGTGGCAGCTCTCGGAGATTTTCAATCATTAGGAGCAGAAGAGCAAAGCGGAAGAGCCTGAAAGGCAGAGGGGGAGAGGGGGAGAAGGAGGAGAGACTTCCACTGGGAGGAGGAGACAAAAGAGCCCTGGAGATCAATAGGAGCTGCTGAGCCGAGCAAAGTGTCTGGCCCCCAACTTCCACATATCCAGCCCAGAGCCAAAACCAACTTTGGAGCCAGCAGCTGGCAGGGGCCCCTCAGTAGCCAGTCCAGGATCCAATTTCTGTTCCGGGAGTGTTCTGAAACACTCTTCTCTCACAATTGTCATTGATACTCAAGGTGCAGTCTGGGGCACAGTACAGTCTGCCAGTGACCTCTGAGCTCTTGGAGTCACTCCCTCTTAGCCCTTCAGTGTGTGAAACTCAACAAGTAAAGGAAAGAAAGGGGACTTTGAATGATTTGAGAGAACACAGCTCCTTCCTGGCGCACCTCACTGGCTTCCCCACTTACTGCCATTGATTTCGTCCACACGGGCTCTTACTTTTAACTGTGAAAGATTTAAGTTGCCCACACCCTGACAGATCTGGATGCAGGACATGACATTCCTTTACTGAGGGCTCAGCACACAGCAGGTCACGTAACAGATTTGTTGAGAGAGTGAGCAATGGATGGGTGGCGCATAAAGGCTGTCAGAAAATGCTCACCGCCATCCTCCTAGCCCTAAGAGACTAAGGATTGAAGCCCTTGCAGCTCCAGGCCTTGGCAAAGAGACCCCTTCCTTCCTCCCTCTGCTTCTGAGATCTGTACGGGAGAAGGGGACTGCTTTGGGGTGTTACTGAATTCCGCTGAGGATGGGAACTATGTTCTGATGGCAGTGGAACTTAAAACAGAAAAACGCTTCTGAATTAGTGGGATCTGGGACTGGTGTTCGTATGTTTAAAGGACTGGGAACTATTACAATGACTATTATCTCTGTTTTATTATTATTACTTATTGAGTTTGTACTTCATTTTGCGATTCTTTTAAATGGCAGAAGTTTTTTATTTGTTTTTTTTTTATTTGAGACACGATATTATGTATCCCAGGCTGACCTCAAACTTGCTATGCAGTTAAGAGTGACCTTGAATTTCTGATCCTTCTGCCTTCACCTCCTGGTCCTGCCATTATAGGCCTGCAGCACCATGTTGGTTTATGTTGTGGCAGAGGACAAATCTAGGGCCCTGTCTGTGCTAGTCAACCACATCATCAACTGAACTTTATCTCAAGCCTTGAGAAAAATATTTTAAAATAATTTAAGTTGAAAAATAGTAATGGTGCTTATCCAGTGGGGTGTAATTGGATGCTTTAATCAATCTATATTTACACTGTAAAGATGCTCAGCTAATTAATATAGCACATCTCACCAGCTTAGCATCTTTTCTTGGTGAAAATGCTATAGCCTTTTAGCAATTTGGGAAGAAGCTCATTATTATCTGTGGTCACGTGGTGCAATATTATCATGAATATTATCATTGAATGTTTTCAATATGATTATTAATCAAGAGCCTCTGTTAGGAAAAAGTGTGTGTGTATGTATGAGTGTGCACACATGCATTTCAGAATAAGATTTAAAAAACTGAAGTCACTGACTTCAGCAAATGGCTAGAAATAAGGCCTGGTCCCTTTGAAGGAAACAAAATGGGAACTAACTGCCCTTCCCAGAAGCTTTTTTTTTTATTTTTATGGTTTATTTAACTTTATTTTATGGTCATTGGTGTGAAGGTGTCAGATCCCCTGGAACTGGATCTTCAGACAGTTGTGAGCTGCCATGTGGGTGCTGGGAATTGAACCCAGGTTCTTTGGAAGAGCAATCAGTGCTCTTAACCATTGAGCCATCTCTCCAGCCCCCCCCAGAAGCTTTTAAAAATATTTATTTTTATTTTTTTGTGTGTGAGTGGATTGCTTACATAAATGAATGTGTACCATGTGTATGTATGTCTGGTGTCCGTGGAAGTCAGAGAGGGGTGTCAGACTCCCTGGAACTGGAGTCATTAGGAACAGTTATGAGCCACCATGTGTATGCTAGGAACTGGATCTGGGTCCCCTGCAAAGAGCAGTAAGTGCTCTTAGTCACAAAGACACCAGGCCCCAACCAGGTGCAAGAAATGTCACTAGTTTCTGGGCTGGTAGAGTGTTTGCTTCACAAGTGTGGGGACCAGAGTTTGGTTTTCAAGCACCATGTAAAAAAGGCCCAGAGACTAAATGCCGAGTCGGCAAGATGGGCAGCAGAGGCAGTCCCAATTGTAGAACTTGTTGGCCAGCTGACCGCGCACTCAGTAAAGTTCCAAGTCAATGACCTTGTCTGAAATGAAAAGAAGGACCCTTGAGGTTGTTCTTTAACCTTCACACCAGGACCCACCCCCACCTCCTTCCCCAAACACAAACATGCATGGGCGCTCCCACACTCACACTGTGCTGGAAAATTTTTGATTTTGGGTGATTGGCTTTTGTCATCTCCGCACAAGCTTGAGTGATCTGGGAAGGGGGAGCATCCGTCAGTAAGGAACTGCTTCCAAGAGGCAGGCAGATCTCTGTGAGTTCGAGGCCAGACTGGTCTACAAGAGCTAGTTCCAGGACAGGCTCCAAAAC
>NC_022026.1:38247051-38254789 GCF_000317375.1 Microtus ochrogaster | reverse complement strand
ATGGGGCATTTTCTTAATTAATGATTGATGTGGGAGGGCCCAAGCCACTGTGGGCAGTGCCATCTCTAGGAAGGTGAGCCTGGCTTATATAAAAACGCAAGCTGAGTGAGCCATGAAGAGAAAGCCAGTAAGCTATGTTCCTCTACAGTCTCTGCTTCAGTTCCTGCCTCCAGGTTCCAGCTTTGGCTTCTCTGGTGAAGGGCCATGACCTGTGTCATGTATGTCAAATCCCTCCCTTCCCTTTTGGTCGCGATCTTTTACCACAGCAATAGAATGTAAACTAAAACAAAAACTACCATCATCAAAATAAAATGAGTGGCCGGTCTCTGGAGGAGCTTTTGAGAACATACCCAATTTATCAATGTTCTTCAACAGAACTGGTAGCCAGATAGTGCCACCCAGGCCTTACTGTGTGCTTGGCCCTGGATTTACCACTACATTCTGATCCTGAACCTTAGCAGTCCTTAACACTTGACTGGGAAAGCTAGGCAGTGGTGGTGCACACCTTTAATCCCAGCACTCGGGAGGCAGAGGCGGGCAGATTTCTGTGAGTTCGAGGCCAAGCCGGGTCTATAGAGTGCAAGTTCCAGGACAGGCTCCAAAGCTACAGAGAAACCCTGCCTCAAAAAAAAAACAAAACCAACCCAAAACCAGAACAGCGGACTGGGCATGCTCTGAAGAGGTGATAATTAGAATGGAGACCAGAGGGAATGTTCTGAGAATATGTGTGGGCTGCCATGGACATAGACTAAAATGCACATACACAGATAGGGAGCCTGGCTCATTCCTGACCCTTGGCACCACCTCGCTAGCGTGCTCCACAAATCTCAGCGAAGGTCTGGAAGGAGGAAGATGAGGGAGCCTGATGGGGAACATGCTTTTCACTTTGATGGCACTTGGACTTGCCCAGGTCACAAGAAGCACTTGTAATAATCCTTTACATGTCTCTTTCCTGTTTCCAAAGCAAGCATCCAGACTGCAACTACAAAAGTACAGTGCCAATTTCAGGGAAAATAAACCCGTAGAGTGTATCTTGAGGGGGGCAACAAAATGCTTCTCAAAATTTCTTTCTCACAGGCTAAGACAGCAGAAAGGATCTTCCCCCTGCTCTTTAGAGGGTTCCTATGAGACAGAAAACACTAAGCCGCCATCGGCTGATGTCTTGCTTTTCTCATTGCTGTGACAGAATATTTGATGACAGCCACTTAAGGAAGGAAGAGGGCTGGGGAGATGGCTCAGCAGGTAAGGGTGCCTGCAGCCAAGCTCAATGAGCTAAATTCAGTCTGGAGACTCTTCTATATAACAGTTTCCTCCAAGATTGAAACCTTCCAGCATGCAGGGAAACCCTTTAAAGATAAACAACGCTAACTAGCTTCAGGAAGTCCCTGAAACTGAACAGACTGACTAGATCCCTCCCTGCTAGAGTTAGCCTTGCCAAGCTGCAAAGAAGAATTGCAGAGCTGCTGGGCTGTCCAGAAGACTCAGTCAAGCCGAGCTGCAAAGAAGACTGAGATCAGACCGCCTGCCTGGAAGAAGCAGAAGCCAGTTGAACTGCCTGGAAGAGGTTTCGATCAACTGAGGTGACACTATTCAACCTGCTGAGCTGTCTGCAGGCTGTGCGACGTGCTCCCAGGTTCCCAGCGTTGTGAACTGTTACCCATTCTTGTGTGGGCTTTGGTGACGCAGCTGTCTTTGAATCATTTCTGCGCCTGTAAGTGACCCTCGTCCATGCTCCTGTAAGTAACCCCAGTCAAACTCATTGGTCCCAGTTAGACTTTGGTGGTGTCTGTACCTTGGCCTGTCCCACACTCCCTGTCTGGGGTGAGTAGATATGTGTGCTGCATCTCCACAGGTCAAGTTTTGTCACATTGTGGAAAGGGAGAACTGACTCCTTCAAATTGTCCTCTGCGCTCCACACATGTGCTGTAGCTGGTGGGTAGCCCGTTACACAAAACAAATTAATGTAATTAAGGAAGGAAGAGTTTGTTTTGACTCACAGTTTAAGGATGTAGTCCATCATGGCAGGGGATATGAAGCAGTGGATCCTATTGTATTCACAATCAGGAAACAGAGAGTGAAGAATGCTGTTGCTCGATTCATGTTCCTCTTTACATTCAGTCCTGGATTCCAGTCCATGAAATGGCATCATTTACATTTAAGATTGAGTTTCCAACTTTCGTTAGCCCCATTTAGAAACTCCCTTACAGGCACATCCCGAGTTTTGTCTCCTAGGTGTAATGATTGCTCTGTCTCTTTAAGAGACAAGCCATGCCCATTCCCTCCCCCTTCTGCTGAGACAGGCTGATCTTCAGCTTCCAGCCTGAGTTCTCTCTTTTCCATCTCCTTCTCGGAGATGCAGCTTTGGTCTCTCCCCCCCCCCTTCTTCTCCCTTTCTCCCTTCCCTTCCATAACCACCTTTGTCTCTCACCCGCTGCAGCGTGGCTCACCACCCAGGACCAGCCACCTTTGGAGACCAGCAGCAAGGTTTCATGCGCAGTCCCTGGCTAGGACTGGCTGCTCTCGGGACCTGCTGCCCCCTGCCTGCCGCCACATGGCCTGCTACCACTGCTTGGGGACCTGCAGCATTTCTGCTGCCTGCCACCGCCAGGGATTCTGCAGCATTTTTAATTTTTCCATTACACCAGGTGATTCTCAATCCTATTGGCAATATTACCATCGCAGCTGGGAACACCTAAGATGCAATTAAACAACAGTTTATTATTATAAATATTATTACTATTATTGTTAAACATTTACTATGAATAAAGTATGACTCATATGTATTGCTTTGTTTAGTTACTAGTCCCAGCAAATAGTTTTCATTAATACTTCTACTTTACAGCATGAGTATTATGACACAGTAACATTAAGCAATAACCCAAGCAAGCCCAAGGTCACATAACTAATAAATTATGAATCTAAGGTTTAACAGACCACATTGGCAAATGCTTACATGATTAACCATGATGCTTATATGCAAGGTCTAATCCAGTGTCAGGCTTAGTAAGTCACTGAGACAAGTGTGGCAAGGGCAGATAAATTCACAGGAGAGCTTCTATCTCTTTCATGCTTTCCCTCAAGCTATTTTACCTATTCAAAATAATTTTTTCTTCTTTTGTAGGTTAGAGATATAAGGGACCTTAGGAATCATTCTTAAGAATTGAGGAGTGCCAAGTTGAGCTGGCTCTACAAACACTTGGTTTATACTGTAATTGACTTTTATTTTTTTTATTTATTTATTTTATTTATTTATTTATTTATTTATTTTTGGTTTTTCGAGACAGGGTTTCTCTGTGGCTTTGGAGCCTGTCCTGGAACTTGCTCTGTAGACCAGGCTGGTCTCGAACTCACAGAGATCCGCCTGCCTCTGCCTCCCAAGTGCTGGGATTAAAGGCGTGAGCCACCATCGCCCAGCTTGTAATTGAGTTTTAAAGGGGGAAATATTATGGTGACTTTTATATGAGGTAGACATTCCCAGGTTGCCATGGTCCCCACCCTGCCCACTACTCAAATCTTCTCCCTGTGCTACCTGCTTAGCCCTTGGAAGTTGTGGAGAATATGTTGTCTCCTAGGGCAGTGAGGGCTCATTTATTGCAGCTGTTGGTCTTTTGGGATCTTTGAAGGAGGGTTAAAGGTTTTGGTTTTGCCACGGGAGTTGGAATGAAAAGAGCCTCTAGGTATGTTTCAGGAGAGACAGCTTGTTTGCTTACCATCACACCACAATTGGACAGTAAGTTTACTTTGCCATTTGAATGCCAAAAACTTACTTTCTTTAATAAAATTTGGAGCAAGCAGAACAAGCATACAGCCTAGTCAACTATATTTCTGAGGCAAACAGACAAAGAAGGACATGTCCACATACAAGCTTTGACTTTACCCAACATCAGTAGCTATAAGAGAATGTGTGATGCCCACTCTAGTATCACTGAGCCACACTTCACAGGGTAGACTAGGGCAGGAGGGGCATTTCAGGTAGAGAGAAAATGTGTATAAGAATACAAATGCCAAAGAACATGATTTGCTAAGGGACTACAAGTGCTTGTTAAGTACATAAGTTTAAGATAGATCTGCAGGTGTGAAAAGGGAGAAGGTTCCAGCAGGAGCTGAAGCTATGAAGGCGCACAGATCAGGCCATAGAAGGAATGGAATCCTATGCAAAAAGGAATTAAGAATTTTAAGCAAGAAGCATTTTGGGAGGCTGCTTATTTGTTCCCTGCTTCCCAGACCCGAAATAATCACTCAGAAACTGTATTAATTAAATCACTCATTGACCTATTAGCTTCAGCTTCTTATTGACTAGCTCTTATATCTTAAATTAACCCATTTCTATTAGTCTGTGTATTGCCACATGACTATGGCTTACCGGCAAGGTTCCAGTGTGGCTGTCTCCTGTGGGTGGCTACATGGCTTCTCATTGACTCCACCTTCTTTCTCTCAGCATTCAGTTTAGTTTTCCTGCCTAGCTCTAGTCTGCCAAGTCACTGGCCAAAACAGCTTTATTCATTAACCAATAAAAATAACACTTATACAGAAGGACTTCCCACACCAAAAAAGGTAATATGATCAGATTTTGTCTTTAGCAGTATTTCTTCCAGTGGCTTTTGTTCACACAACCATTACCTAGGGCCTCCCATACACTGAGCTCTTTGCTGCACCACAGGGCCATACCAAAAATTATGAAATGACTTTCAGGTTGTTCATAGTCAAATAAGTGAGGTAGCTAATGAGACATAAACACAATGGACTGGTGAGCAGAATGAAGGCTGTACCAAAAGAGAGAAAGACCAAGAGCTTGGGATACAGTTGTAGTTTCTAACTGATGAGGGCGTGAAGCAGGGCATTGGGGCTGAGGGTGGAAAAATGGGCATTGAGCACCATTGTGGAAAAAGTGTCTTATTCCCCCTAATGGCTCTTCTTCTTCTTCTTTTTTTTTTTTTTTTTTTTTTTTTTTTTTTTTGGTTTTTCAAGACAGGGTTTCTCTGTGGTTTTGGAGCCTGTCCTGGAACTAGCTCTTGTAGACCAGGCTGGTCTCGAACTCACAGAGATCCGCCTACCTCTGCCTCCCAAGTGCTGGGATTAAAGGCGCGCGCCACCACCGCCCGACACTACTTTTCTTCTTAACATTTCTTTCTAGCCTGGTTATTTGCTAAGTGTCTGAAGGCAAAATAAACTTTGAGTATAGTTTTTTTTTTTGGCCTTTGGGCATGGGAAAGAAAGTTAGTGTAGTTAATTTCCATTCCCTTCTGCCATTCCATGGCCCTGTTCATTGACCCCATGACCAACTTTACCACAGTACTACTTCAAGTCATTTCTATTCTTCCTAAACAGGCAATGCCAGGCACTTGTATCAGCAAATCCTTGTTTTTCTTGGCTGAATAGGTCTATGGTCCCTATGCAAACTTTTCTCTTCCTCATAATTTCTTAGTCTTTTCCATCATCCTCAGGTAAACCAAAATTAATTTTTCCTTGAGATCAATATCCATGACCTCACAGCATTTTATTGTCAATGCCCATGCCCTCATGCATTCACTCTGTATCACCCCTAAATACCTCTCTCCGCTTCCCCCATTCCCTGTCCCTATTCCCTTCTCTGTCTCCATCTCTTTTTATTATCTTCAACACCTTCATGGCCGCTCACTCTTTCCTTGTTGCCTAAAAAGATGAGAGGGTGAGAAGTTTGCTGGCTGCTGTGGTCTGGGAAGTGGAAAGCATAACCACCTACTAGAGAAAGTCCCCTGACACACCCCACGCACTTCCCACACACAGCCAGTTTCGGAGGGAAGAAACATCATCAGAGAAGAGAACTCCCAGACCTCAGGTAAGCCAGAAAAGTGGAAAAGTAGGACTAAAACCGCAGTGGACAAAGAATAATTGTAAATTGTCATTTATTATTTGCAAAATGTCTCCTGACATATTTTATTCTTACAGAAGAAATCCTTTCCAAGGAATGGAAATCCCATACAGTAAAAATCAAATTGGCTAGCAGAGAAACAGAGAGATGGAAAATATCTTGAGACAGTCAAGATTAATAGGGATTGAAATGGGAGGAGTGAGACACACAGGAGGGAGGGATTTTCATCAAGTATATATAACATCGAGGAAGAAACCAACAAGTTGGGAGATTGGCTGTAAGTTTAGGAAGACAGTGTCACAAGGCTGAGAAGGCTTGTTTTTGTCACTTGAGTTGGTAAAGACTAATGCAAATCCACAATTCACTAAAGGGTGAATTAACGTTCCAGCCAGTACCCCGAGCACTCCATTGGGGTTTGCTGAACATCTCAAGATGCTGAACTCATTTTACACACTTGGCTACCTCCCACCCGCTTCTCCTGTTCTTCAAGCTTCTGCTAAACCAGACCCAGCAGCTGGGATGTTACATAACCAAATAGTATGTTCTATTTATGTTCTTAAATATATTCTCTTTAGACCCAAACCACTCAATCTGCAGTTAAAGCGGTAGAAAGAACACTGAATTAGGAGTCAAAGGTTCTAACTCCAATTTTATTACAAAATTACTGGTAGCCCTTTTGAGCCTTGAGACTTTTTGATCTTTCACCAAAAAGTAGGTAATAGCTGCCCTGTTTACTTCACTCATTAGGTGGACAATCCGAGGGAAGAGTAGGTGTGAACATACCTAGTGCATATATTGAAATCATAAAGTGCTTTCCAAACATAAGAGCTTACTATTTCCATTATTTCAAGGTCCTGGTGCTTTCCTTCTCTAAAGAGGACACAAAGACCTACAGCAGATTATAGCAGCCAAGAGAGCATGCCAGGAACGTATTTAGCTCCCTATTTCTATCATGGATCAGACACTATAGTTCTTCAACTACAGCGCTGAGCATTCAATTTCAGATCATCCTTCATAGTAGCCACCTTTCAGCCCAGACTGTTAAACATATGCGCATTTCTGTGTGAGCTTCCAGGATAAGGTGTACAACTCAGGGAGAGCTACAGGCTCTCTGGGCCACACAGAACTGCTATTGATTTGTGCTTTCATAGTGCTCAGGCAGATGAGGCAAGGCAGGCACCAGCATTTGAGAGAAGGGGATTAATATTTTAGAGGATTATATTTTGTGCCAAACACAGCATAAAGCACTTGATATCTGTTACCTTTCAGAATGCCTACAGCACTCCAGGAAGGTAAGGACTGTTATCCCCAATTTTACACAGAAGGCAACTGCAGTTCCACGAGGTTATGTGAAATGCAAGCTTGGAGTCCACTCCAAATCCACCCAACTTCAAAGCTGATGTTCTTTCTCACTTCTTGCCCATTGCCAGGCAAGCTCATAGTGTTAAAAGGAGGTGGGGCATGTCCTAAGACATCATTTTATTATTTTGGCACACTTGATTGCATGCACTGCCATGACATCTAGCAAATGCCTTGGTTACCAACTGGTAAAGGACCTTTTCTAGCATGCCTTTAAAACCTGACATTGCCTTGGGAAAATAAGCAAGCCTGGGCCGAAAAGACAAGCGATGTCTGTCTTTTACATGTTGTAGCAAACTCTACATGTAGAGCCAATGTGACAGCTGCAGCCTGAGAAACTGTCACATTCCTGCCTTGCCAGTAACCGACCAAACCCAGAGCTACCACACTGGCCCTTAGACTGAATTCTTGGATTCAACCTTAGATACATGTTACAGGAATGGACTGTCAGTAGGTACCTCCTGAGTATAACTTGAGAAAGGCTGACTCATCAAAATTACACCCTCCTCCTCCTCCTCCTCCTCCTCC
>NC_022026.1:38238456-38245869 GCF_000317375.1 Microtus ochrogaster | reverse complement strand
CTCTCCCTCTCCCTCTCCCTCTCTCTCTCTTTCTTCCACCCTCCCTCTTGCCTATCTTGCTCCTTTTTTGAGACAGGGTCTCCCTCTGAAGTCCACAGCAGCCTGGAATGTAGATCAAGCTGACTTTAAACTTGCAGAGAGCCCCCTGGATGAGGCTCCAGAGCTCATCTATCCTCTGGGCTATCTTTCTGTAAGGGGTCACGTGACACTTAACACAGCAGAAACAGGATGAAAACTATAATGAGGTATGCTTCATACAAATGAGTAATGGTGCTAGGTCTGAGTATAAAATAAGACTTTCTTTAAAAATACATTTAGTACATTTTTTAAACAGCATGTGTTAGGAAATTTTTATTTTAGGTCTGTACTGTATTTTTATATATTATACTAAATTCTGCATATCCCACTGAAAGGCTCCTCTTTTGATCTAGTTTGCACAACTTTTTTAACATTTCATCCATCACCCTCCCCAAAATCTCCAAATCTAGCATCAGTCCTTTCCCCATGTCCTCCATAACCCTTGGAGCTCTGGGAGACCACTATTTCAATTTATGTCTCAACAGAGTATCCCATTGCAGACGTTTTACATGCATGGAATCATACATACTGTGATCATCTGTGTCTGTATTCTTTCACTTAGCAAAATGTTGCCAACATTCTTCCATGTTCTCCCAGGGTATTGGTATTTCATTCCTTTATGGCTGAATAATAATCCATTGTATGGCCGCACCACATTTTTCTTTGTTTTTAGTTTTCACAGTCTCATGCACATATGCAACGAACTTTAATCCTTTTCAGTATTTCTTGAGGTTTGGAAGAATGACTTAAAGATAAAGATTTTATGGGGCATGGGGAGGGGGCTGGTAAGATGACTCATTAGGTAAAGGTACCTGCTGTCAAGCCAGATGACCCGAATTTGAGCCCCAGAATCCACATGGTAGAAGGAGAGAACTGCCTACCCCAGGTTGTCCTCTGACCTCTACACAAATGCTATGGCATGCTTCCTGCCTCCACCACACCAACTACTAAAAGTAGAATTCTAAAATGATAAGTAATCAGAAGGCAGCCTGAGACCATGTCTGATTAGCAGAACAATAGTAGCAAGCTCTCATCTAGGGTCTATGACCTTTTCCACCATGAGTTCTTGGTCAGATTTATAGGATCAATCATAAGTACTCTACCGTGGAGTAAGCCTTAAATACTCAGAAGCTGTTGGTTGCCCCTACATTTGTGCCGCTATTCTATCCATGGGCATATCTCAGCAGGCTGGTCGTTATTGTATGTAGTTCACAAGAAATAAGACTTCTGGTTACTTTTCTCCCCCTGCGTCCTACAGTAGTGTGATAACTAGGCAGCAGTGAGGAAACCTCCAGGTCAGTACAGCTTCATCTCTCTGTGCCCTGTAAGCAAACTGAGTACCGTTTTCAGCAACAGGATTCTACCATTAACTTCGGGTGGGCAACTAACACCAATAGGAATAGCCTGAGTAGACCACATTTTCCTCATCCCTTCATCAGTTATAGACATGTGGGCCACTTCCAGTTTTTCATTACTATAAATATGACAAACATCCATGTACAAGTTTTTGCATGGACACATGTTTCCACTATTTTGTTAACAGGATTTTTCTATGTCATTTAGGTTGGCCTTGAACCCACCACCTTCCTGCTTCAACCTCCCAAGTGCTGAAGATATTGTTTTCACTTTTTTTCAAGTATTTACATGAGAAAAGAATTTCAGAATGATCAATTAACCGAGCATGGTGGTGCATACTTGTTACCCCAGCAGAGCGGGCAGATGGATCTCTGCAAGTTCAAGACCAGCCTGGTTCACACAGTCATTTCTAAACCAGCCAGGGCTACACAGTGAGACCCTGCCTTAAAGAAAACAACAGATGAGGGCTAGAGATGTAGCTCAATGGCAGAGCAATTGTCTGTCATGTGTCAGGCCCTGGGTTCCATCACTAGCCTTTAAAATGGAAAAGAAGAAGAAAAGAAAGAAAAGAATTTTTGAGTTATATGGTAACTCTATGTTCAACATGTTGAGAATTACTAGGTTTTTGAGCAGTGTTTGTACCACTTATATCCTCACCAGCAAGCATAAAATTCCTATTTTTTTCTATAATCAATATACAGGGTCTATCTTTTATAGTACAGTTAACCCTTTCCTTTATAAGATATCAAATAGCAATTCTTTTTTAGAGAGAGTAGTCTTTAGTTACAGTATATAGATGGATTCCTGAATATGTGACTGATCTGCCTATTAGGCCATCCACGATATGGACCAGCTGAGTTGATTATGTTAGTAGGGCCAGACTACACATCAGGAAGGACCTCATTTGTGATAAAACATTTCTAACACTGAGCCAATTTTTTCAGTTTTGTTTTGTTTCCTTATTTTCATGGGTATGAGTGTCTTCCCCAAATGTGTGCATGTGCACCATATGCACGCATGGTGCTGGCGACCAGAAGAGGAAGGACATCAGATCCTTTAGGACCCTTACAGACAGTTGTGGGTGCAGGGAATCGAACGTGGGTCCTCTATAAGCTTAACTGATAAACCATCCATACAGTCCCAGCAACCCAAAACTCAAAGACGGGTAATACAGTTCCTGACTGACAGGGAAAGAAGAGCTCTATTCCGATAACTACAGCACAAAGGAGAGTGCCAAGTGCACTATGGTAAGGCCATGGCAGAACCAAGGAGTGTTGGGGCAAAGCTGCCCCTACTCAGCAGTGCACTGCATAGCGGCTCCCACATGCCATAAAACAGCTCAGATTTTCACGACTCTGCCCAGCTTCCCGAAGAAACCAAATGAGATGCTCAGAAAAATACTGTACTGGGCTCCAAGGTTTATTTGTCATTTTCTCATTTCAGTGGCTATCTATACTTCCGCTCACTGGCTGGCTCTTTCCAGCCTGGCCTCATTACTTTTAAGTCCATGTCAATTTGTACAGCTGCACTGAAAATTGGCTACAAAGTGCCTTGTAATTTTAAAGTACATTTTAACTAATAAACCTGCAATGCAATCTTTTTACCAAAAACCAAGCGAAGCTCACTTTAGCAGCTCCGCAATGGCCCCTTGCTAATCTCTGTTACCCGAATCGGTCCCAGTACACCTCTTTGCATGAATGCACCCTAACAAGTGGAGATAATGCTGATAACCGCGTATGCCTTTAGAGAATCTTTACAATCCAACAACCGCTTTGCTGCAGTATTTTGCTTTGAATATAAAGAGCAGACCAGGAGAGGTTGTTTCTGTGTTAGTCAGCTTCACGTTACTGTAACAAATTGTTTGAGATAATTAACTTATAAAGAGAAAAAAGTTATTTGGACACAGTTTTTTAATGTTTTGATTGACATGCATTAATTATACATACTAACCGGTCTCATCATGACATTTTCATTCACGGGCCTCTGCTCCCCCTTGCTTTCTTTCCACTTTCGCCATTCCTTTTCCTCTTTCAACCAGCTCCCCCTCTGCTGTCACATCTTTTTTGTGTGTCTACGAGACTCAGTGAGTGTCATTAGGGTTGCTTACAGTAGCATGGGCGAGGACATGTTTACAGAAGCAATGGGGCCTTACCAGTGACTACAACACTGACAACTTTCTCTCCTCCCCATTAGCCGTTGGCTGTGTATAGATCATTAGAGAAGTGGGGCTCCATGAGCCTCACACTCCATGACAGGATGATGACTGGCCTGACCTTGTTCAGATCCTATGCTGCTGTGAGTTCAATAATACAACAGCTATGGCCTGACCAGAAATCAGTGGCCTGCACTGCTCCCCACCTGCTTTCCCAGGCTCTTACATTCTTTCTGCTCTCTCTTTCACGATGCTCCCTGAGCCTTGGCGGGGGTGGGGGAGTTAATAATAGATGTCACAGTTGTGCCTGGGTATTCAACAGTCAGTTATGCTCAGCACCTGGACCAGTTACAAGTCTCTGTACTTATTGTTTACCACTTCCAAAACAACTCCCTGTAACCAAACCTGACAGCAGCAACATCCTATGGGCATAAATATGGTTATTTAGAAAGCAACTTGATGGGCACATGGTGGAAGCATATGGTGGAGCTAACTACCCACCTTATAGACAGGAAGCAAAAGAGAGGAGAAAGAGACTAAAGTCTCATAGTCACGTTCAAGAGCACACTTCTAATGAATAAGGTCCTCCAACTAGGACCTCCCTCTCAAGGGCTCCACCACCTCCCAGTACACCACTCTGGATGCTTTTCACATGTGCGCCTTTAATGAATAGTTGAGATCTAAACTAAAACACATCTGTTCTGTAGACATAGACGCTGAGGGGCAGACAGATTAGTGATTTAAGAATTTAAAAGAAACCGCACTGTCAGATTCAATTTCTCTGTGTCCTTCCTACCTTACTCTTATTCCTCACAGGAGAAAATTGAAGTTATTAAAGTTATCTTTTTAAGCTGGGTGTGGTGGACACACCTACAGTCCTAGCACTCAAGAGGCTGAGGCAGGACAATCACAAATTTGAGGCCAGCCTAAGCTGTCTAGTGAGATTCTATCTCAACACAACCACAAACTAAAAGGCTAGGGTGTAGCTGATTGGTAGAGCACTTGCCTACAATATGGAAGGTCCTGCCTAGGACTGACCTTCAACACTGCAAAAAAAAAAAAGGAAAGTAAATATGAATAAATATAAAATATAAAACTCCAGGTTTGGGGTACTTATTCCTCAGTCCTAAGCCTTTCTTCTAAGAGTGAGCAGCCTAGCAGAGCATAGCTAACTAGTATTCCACAGACCTGAGCATGTAACTTCACTTTGAACTCTCTACTTTCCTGAAGTGAGGCTTAATTATTCTTGAAAAACATCAAGGCTTGGGAGGTTATGGATCTTAGAAAGCCTTCTTCCAAACAAATAAATTGCTAACTGCATTCTAAATACTTCGCCTTATACCCACGGGTAAGTATAGCTCTCACCCTTCATCAAAGAAATTTCTCTTTGCAATAGACAAAGACCATTACAGAACACTATAACTGTTCAAAATGCAGAAAACAACTGACCTTGAGGTAACCAGCCCCAATGGATATATCTAATACGTAGTATGTTCTAAAGGCAGTGGTTCCTAAATGCAAAGCCCAGAACTTAACGCATAAGGTCAGTTTTCCCAAGCAACGTTTTCTGTGGAATTAGACCGACATCAAGACAAGTTAAATGAGTGGCAGAGAGAAAAACCAACTGACCAAGCTTACTTGAGAAGACTGTTATATAGAGGTTATATATCCTCTAGGTTATATATATATCCCTTTTACTTGGATATAAAGTTCAAAAGAAGGCTGGGCAGGGTGGTGCACACCTTTAATCCCTGCACTCGGGAGACAAAGGATCTCTGAGTTCAAGGCCAGCCTGGCCTATGAAGCAAGCTCCAGAACAGCCAGAGCTGTTACCCAGAGAGACCCTGTCTTGGGAAAAAATTCAAAAGAAGTATAGGTAAGGGAGGCAGAACTCTGCTTTGATTATACTAATGGCAGTCATGCAGGACTCTTTAACCCCATTTCTGGTTTTTATGTGTGTGAGTGTCTCCTCTGGTCACAGTATTGGCAACTATTGCCAGGGACACAAAAGAAGCAACAAATGAGCTTCCCCCTCCCAACTGTGATTAAATTGAAGTGAGAAAAATATTCCGCATTTTGTGCCTGTAGCTTAATTCCAGATTGGAGAATGCAATGGCAACAGCTGCACTAATTGCTTTATTTCACACACAGAGCTTCGAGTCGGGCCCTCTTGAACTCATTTCACAAGCTGACATAAAAGCATGTGCGTGGGCACTTCTGTTTGTTACAGGAGTGCAGCCAGAACTGCATGAAATTCTATGTTTATGCTCGCTGCTGCAGCAGTCCTTCAATGAGCTGGCATTCGACAGTGTTTAAACAGTAACCAATGTGGGTTAGCAACACAGAGCACTACTGGGACAGCTTTGCTGTTCCTTTCAGGTCACTCTGTCATCTGTTTCTGTCACTCTGTTTCTGTTTTCCACTCCCCACAGGTTACTCTTCAGAAACAGAAGGTTGAGGAACAACCCTTTGTGAGCAATCTAATTATGCAGGAGCCAGAGCATTGGCAGACTTCGCAGAATGAACCTTCAGTACAGAGAGCTACTAAGCCACGCATCACTACAGTCTTGCTACGTTCTTCCAGCTTCCTTGGTCAGAGTTCCTTGTACTTCCTATGTAAGGTAAGGAGACTCATGGTGACGGGGGAGGAAGGCAGAGGCAAGCAATGTTCTAAGATTATTTCCCCCTTTGCAAGACATGCTCAAATAGTTCTCCATCACTCGTCATGAGTGGGTTATGTACAGGTCTGCCTGAAAGCAAAGAAACAGCCTGTGTGAGACTTCTAAGAGGGGCTGATTTTAAATTGGTCACCTGGCAAGGAAGGGCATTTACAAGTCGCAAGTAAGGATACAGAGGAAGTCAAGGGTATTGCTCATATATTCAAAAGTGTGAATTGTGGGACTAGAGAGATGGCTCAGTGGTTAAGAGCACTGACTGCTCTTCCAGAGGACCCAGGTTCAATTCCCAGCACCTACATGGCAGCTCACAACTGTCTGTAACTGCTGTTCCAGGGTATCTGACAACTTCACACCAATGCACATAAAATAAAGTTAAATAAATCATAAAAAATATTTCTTTTTAAAAAAAAGTGTGAATCGCTCAGGGAGTATAGTTGAGGCTGCCAGAGCAAGGAATAAAATAAGGTGTGGCAGATTTGAGGGCATTGAATGCCATGTTGAGGTGGTAAAGGTGCTTCTCTAAGGCACAGGTTCTTCTAAGCAGAGAAAACCCAATCCAGTGGACATTTACAAAGAGAACTGTAGTGCAGCTGTGAAGGCTTGATTGGCAGAAGTAAGGAAACCATCTAGGAGGTTCGAGCAAATGTTTCAACAAAATGAAGAGCCGGCCAATGAGATGGCTTAGCAGGTAAAGGTACTTGTTACCATCCTGGTGACCTGAGCCTCATCCCCAGGACCTACATGGTGGAATGAGAGAACTGACTCCAGACCTTCACACATGCATCACACATTCACACACACACACACACACACACACACACACACACACACACACACACACACACACACACAGTTTGGATCTTAATCTGTGGTAGCATGTCAACTAATGTGAAAACATCATAACCATTTTTGCACACACACACACACACACTGTATTTTTTAAGCCTGAAGGGTTGGATGTAGCTCACTATGGAACTGTAAAAACAGCTGGGTTTGATCCCCAGCACTGCATAATCCAGTCATGGTGATACATGCTTCTAATCCCAACACTTGGAATGTTGACGCAGGAGGACCAGGAGTTCAAGGCCAACTTAGGCAACGTAGTGAGTTAGAGACAAGGCTGGGATACAGGAGATATTGGAAGGAAGG
>NC_022026.1:38231756-38238356 GCF_000317375.1 Microtus ochrogaster | reverse complement strand
ATATTGGAAGGAAGGAAGGGTGGGAGGAAGGAAGGAAAGAGGGAGGAAGAGAGAGAGGGAGGGAGGGAGGGAGGGAGGGGGAGGAATGGAGGGACAGAGGGACGGATGGAAGAAGGGAGAAGAGAGAATAGGACACAGTTATGGACATAGTAGGAAGAACTGAACAAGAAGAAACAGTGGGATGTTGGTGAGCAACTGGCCCTCTAGAGAGAAAGAAAAGGGATTCTAGAATATTTGTTAATTTCTATGGCATCCATAGTTGTACTCATTGGTGATTTCAAGCTACTAAATGGGTATTGCTTGAGGTAGAGTTGGGAAGACATGCTCAACTCTTCCAAGTCAGTTTGAGCAAGCTGCAGCACAGCACCACAAAATGATCAACTAGACATGAGGAGAAATAAGATACATCCTTCAAGTCAGTAGTAAGAGGGAACTCAGGTGGAAGAACAGATTGGATGAGAGGAATAAGAGGTAAAACACCCAGTGCATGATTTTAGACATGCCAAGTCAGTAGCGCTGGCCATGGAGTTTAACCTTCAGTGAAAACTAGTAACATTAATGGAATGCTTATGTTGGGCTGAATCCATCTTATATATGTAAATCTTACAGCTTTTCGATCCTGTGGGTTGAGCAGATAAATGACATAAATAAGGAATTCAACAAGTATCCACTAAATTAATGAATGACTTTAAAGGACATACTATAAAGAGCAATATTGTTTTCTTTGTTTTATAAATAAGGCAAATAGGGCAAAAACTGGACAGCGTCACAGGCCTGTGGTTCTAACTGAAGCCCATGTGACTCCCAAATCACCATACTGTACTATAAATGCATGTTGCACAAACAAAACATGGCAGGGATCATTCCTTCTTTGCCCTCCTAACCCTATAGGATCAGAATGCCTACATACAGTGCTATGCTGAAGGCCTAATAGCCAATGTGACTGTCTTTGGGACCTTTATGGAGTGCTTAAAGCTAGACGAGATCATAGGGGGAGGCACCCTAATCTTCTAGGATTAATATCTTTGTGAGAAGCAGCAACTGGAGTACTCTATCTCCACTTATACACAGAAAGAAAAGAGAGTATCCACGAAGTCAGTAAAGCTGCTGTGAGTAGGGCAGGAAAAGAGACCTCACCGGAAACCAGGGGGCAGGCATCTTGACCTTGGAGGGTCTTCTCAGCCTCCAGAACTCTGCAGAAAATTTTATTTGTTCCTTAAACCACATAGTCTATGGTATTTTGCTATAGAATCCCAAACACAATATATGTAGTATAGTATCATAAAACGTTTGTTTGGATGAATGAGGATAAGTCCTGATGTTTATACTTGAATTACTATTTTTCAAGGGTAAGACCTAATAATACCTAAAGGATACATAGGAGTAAAAGGGAGACCTCTGATAGAGGACCCTTCTTTGGTGCAGTATTTTCTCCTGAGGCTGAGGGTTTCCAGCTAGGGTTTATAATAGTATCACTAGATGATCTTTTCCTGTGGATAACATTATTGATTTACCTATAAAATCCTGTCTCGAAAAAGCAAAAAAAAAAACAAAAAAAAAAATTAGGAGTGCAAAAACAAAATTTGAAAACTATGTACTATATACTAGCTGATCTGCTACATGCTCATTAGCTTCATGTGTGGTTGATGCACGCATGCGTGCATGTTTGTGTGTGCAAACGTGTGTGTACATGAATGTGTGTGGTGGGCCAGAGGCCTCTTTAACATTCGCCACCTTATTTTCTGAGGAACTGATCCACTAGGTGAACCTGGAGCTTACCAATTCTGCTGGCCAGAAATTCCCAGGGATTCTTATGTTTCCATCTTGGTGATGTGAACTCAGGGCCACATGTTTACATCACAAGCACTTCTTTGAAAAAAGCCACCATCTTTTTACTGGATTATTTGTTCTTTTGATGACCAATTTCTTGAGTTCTTAGTATATTTTGGAGATCAGCCCTCTGTCTGATGTGAGGTTGGTGAAGATCTTTTCCCATTCTGTAGGCTGTCGTTTTGTCTTGTTGACCACGTCCTTTGCTTTACAGAGCTTTTCAGTTTTAGGAGGTCCCATTTATCAATTGTTTCTCTCAGAGTCTGTGTTGCTGGGGTTATATTTAGGAAGTGGTCTCCCGTGCCAATGTATTCAAGTGTATTTCCCACTTTCTCTTCTATGAGGTTCAGTGTGGCTGACTTTATGTTGAGGCTTTTGATCCATTTGGACTTGAGTTTTGTGCATGGTGATAGATAAGAATCTATTTTCCTTTTTCTAAATGTTGATACGAGTGAGGTAACCCAGACCCAGAAAGACAATTATCACATGTACTCACTCATAAGTGGTTTTTAAACAGAAAACAAAGAAAACCAGCCCACAAATCACAATCTCAGAGAACCTAGACAACAATGAGGACCCTAAGAGAGACATACATGGATCTAATCTACATGGGAAGTAGAAAAAGACAAGATCTCCTGAGTAAATTGGGAGCATGGGGACCATGGGAGAGGGCTGAAGGGGAGGGGAGAGGCAGGGAAGGGAGCAGAGAAAAATGCAGAGATCAATAAAATTGATAAAAAGCCATTATCTCCCCAGACCTAATTTTTAAAAATTTTACTACAACCCCAGTTGTGTTGTTTATGTTATTTCCATTCTTCAAATGAAGTTGAGAATAGTCACCTTTTAATTTGCACAAGATAAGGTGTGCTGTATCCCAGGCTGGCCTCAGATTCACTAGGTAAACAAGGATAACTCTGAAGTCTTTATCCTACTGCCTGAACCTCCTGAGTGCTCGGATTATAGGTGTGTGCCAACAAGCCCATTGTATGTGATCCTGAGGACTCACTCAGGACTCAGGACTTTGTGCTTGCTAGGCAAACAATCTACCAACTGAGCCACATCCCTAGCTCCAAGCGGCTATTTATCTTGTAGGCGATATTACAAGTTGAAATGTCTGTCTTTTAAATAATACATGTAAAACTAAAACAAAATAAACATCCCCCTTTACCCTTGCCAACCAGCAGGGTGCATCCTTTGCTCAGTAGATCATTTCTTTGTCTGGCATTGGCTTATTTCCATATGAGAGTATCAGGCTGAATATTTTATACAGATTTCCTTTTTTTATTCTCATCACAGCCCTAGGCATCTAATGTATTGTCTAGTACATAGTATTCAGTAACCATGTTTGAAAAATGACTACCATTTAGTAACTCTCATTTAGTATTCAATGGGTCAACATCCATTCTTTTTGTTAAATTTTTTATATTTTTTGTTGATTTTTATTGAGCTCTATATTTTTTCCTGCCCCCCTCCCTGCCTTTACCCTCCCCTTCAACCCTCTCTCAAGGTCCCCATACTCCCAATTTATTCAGGAGATCTTGTCTTTTTCTTCCCCTGTAGATTAGATCCATGTATCAACATCCATTTTTAACTCATTACATGCATTAACTCGTTTAATTAGGACAATGTAATGAGACAGTGACTCTAGCACATACATTTTATACTTTTATTTTTAAATATATTTGAATTTTTAAAAATTTCATACATGTATACATACAATGACATATGATCATATCTACTCATTTCCCCCTCCAATTCCCCACACATGCCTTCCAACATACCCACTCCCATTTCACATCTCTTCTTATGACTCACTATGTCCAGTTAATGCTGCCCATATATCTGTATTGCATGGGTATAGGGTCATCCACTGGATTATGGGAAACCTACCAATGGCTAGATCCTCAATAAAGAATGATTTTCCCCACTCTACCAACTATCTACTCTCAAGAGGTCCTCAATATGGGATGGGGCCTGGAAATCTATCCCATCTATGCTGGGATTTTGGCTGGCTTGATCTTGTGTAGGTATTATGCAGGCAAAGATTCATCCTAATGATGTGGGAGTGTCATATATCAATCTGTTGATTTCATTGGTAAAGCAATAAAGAAACTGCTTGGCCCTCATAGGTTAAAACATAGGTGGGAGGAGTAAACAGAACAGAATGCTGGGAGGAAGAGGAAGTGAGATCAGAGAGAAGCCATGCTCCCCACTCCCAGGCAGACACACACAATGAAGCTCCGACCCAGGATGGACGTAGGCTAGAATCTTCCCATTAAGTGCACCTCGGTGCTACACATTATTAGAAATGGGCTAGTCCAGGTGCGAGAGTTAGCCGAGAAGAGGCTAGATAGAAATGGCCAAGCAGTGTTTAAAAGAATACAGTGTCCGTGTAATTATTTCGGGGCATAAGCTAGCAGGCAGCTGGGGTGCTGGGGACGCAGCCTCGCCGCTTCGATTACAACATCCTAAGGTTAAATCTGGGGGTGTTTCACAGGCATCTAAACCTGAACGTGCTTAAACTTGGGCTCCTGAAATCCTGCACATTCTTCTCCTGGATCTAATCGGGTGAGCCCTTCTGACCCTCCCTTCTACACACCCTTCTCAACACCCCAGTTCTAGCATGAGTCTCGCATCCAGTGTAGCAGCCTGGTCTGGCCACCCTTGCCTGCAATACCATAAACCTCTAGGCTTTCACCAGGACCTGTCCTACCTGTCCCTGAGCCACAGGTCCTTCCACACCACATTCAGCCTCTTCACCCAGCCTGCACCTCTTTCTTCAGAGCCTAGCAAGGTAAGCCTGTTTTAGATTCCTCTACACATATCTACGTCCAAACCCTAGGCCTGGACCGGGACACACATCCTGCATATTAGTCCAGTCCTATGTCCACCCGACTTTATTTCACCTGAGCCATATCCAACCTCTAGGCCCAACCTGACCCACACACTGTCTCTTCTACCCCAACCTACTGTCTCTTATTGGCCACAAAATTGATAAAAGGGGTCCACGTGCCCAGGGTCATTGTTCGTGTTGATTTTGTTACATGGTCTATAGTTCTTGGGGGAGCGTTGTCATCCCAGATGGAAATTTCCCATTAAAACTGCATACTAATATTGCTATACACAGACTTATGTTATTATAGGTATCTTATGTAGTTAATGATTCTTTATGACTGTCTCAGATATTGCAAAAAATATGAGAACAACATGAAAGATCAAGGCAGTGTCTTCTCTCTAATCCTGTAGAACTGTTTGCCAGTGAAAATTACTTAGATGAACCCCAGGGCACAGAATTTAAAAAGAATAATCACAAATTAATTTCAAAAATTCAAGAAGTTGAAAAGAAGACATGAAGACACAGCTCGACGACATCAGGAGGAAGAGCTTAAAGAGACTAAGTGATGCTCAAGAAAGCACAGCTCCGAGCTGACAGAAATGACTTCTCATTATTTCTAGTGAAATCACCAGCCACAGTGCCTCCAGCTGTCCGCCCCAGCAGTGGGGACTGCTCCAAGCCAGTGGGATTCTCTTTCCTTAGGAATCTGAATCTCAAGGGCATATGAAGATGGCGTTTGATTCGCCCTTGGTTATCTCACGACACCATCCTGCAGAGACATCTCCATTTTCCCGCTGCAGAAAAGCCCACTACTCTACTCCTCGTCTTGCTAAATTCTGGGAGCTCACTCTCATTTCAGGCATGACATATTTCATGTCCTTCCAATAAATTTCATTTAGGTCGGGCTCATTTAGAGTCTTTTTAACTGCTTGTAGCCAGTGGACTCTAACTAATTAAATCAAACTCAGTGGTGCTACCATTTTCTTTACCAGTAGCTTAGGCTAAACACTGAACCCTATATGCGTGTTCAGTCAGAGGGTTCAAGATGGGTTCAACTTCCTAAAATCTTTCCACACTGCCTCCCTATTCTTATTGTTGCTGTCTTGACGCATCTCACCTTAATATCAGCACAAGCCTGAAATGGATCTCACCATCTCTAGTGTAATCCCTTCCAACACACACCCTGCTGAGTCTACATTCCATCACCCTGCAAACCGAATCTGACCCTGTGGTTCCACTGTCATGACTTTCATGACTCCACCTACCAGTTATGATGGGATTAAGGCTTTCGATTTAGCACAGAAGGAAATTTATGATGAAATCTCCACTTGCCATTCTCTTCTTTGACATAAATGCAAAACAAAAGCCCAGTATGAAGGACCATGCCTGTAAAGCATGGGCAGGAGACTGAGATAGGAAGGCTGAAGTTGGAAACAACCCTGGGCAAGCTAGTGAGGCCCTGTCTTAAGAAAGAACACAAGATAAAATCGAAGGGTAAGTTTATCTCTGTCAAGTTTATAAGATTAGGAACAGCACTGATTATGGGATTTTACTAAACATGGGCTTGTGATGAAGCAACTGTCTCATCTTTGCCCAGTCCAGTCTAAGTGTCTTACTGTCAAATTCTGGTAGGCAACCTAGATCAATAGCAGGAGTTTGTGTTGTTTGGGGGGACTTCTGGGAGCTTTTATGAACCACCACTCAGAAGGAATATCACACCTGATTTGGACATTTTTTTAATCATCCATGGCTTTCAGGATTTCTATTATCTAGTCTATGTAGAGGCCTTCTGAAGCATGAATCTAATTAGTCAGGGTTTCTCAGTGTAACAGCTCTGGCTGTCCTGAAACTTTCTCTGTAGATCAGGCTGGCCTCCAACCCACAGAGATCTGCCTGATTCTGCCTCCCAAGTGCTGGAGATTAAATGCGTGTGC
>NC_022026.1:38212278-38231434 GCF_000317375.1 Microtus ochrogaster | reverse complement strand
GGGTGGGTGCGAGCGCGGGTGGGTGCGAGTGTGGGTGGGTGCCTGCAGAAGCCAGAAGAGGGTTTCAGTTTCCTGGAGCTGTAGTTCCAGGTGGTTGTGAGCAACCTAACATGGACTCAGGGAACCAAACTAGGGTTCTCTTGGAAGAGCAGCAATAGCTCCTAACTGCTGAGCAATCTCCCCAGTCCTCAAATTCTTCTTTAAAAAAAATATTTTAAACTAGCTTTTAGAATAGGTTTCCATATGTCTTTTTTTGTTTGTTTTGGTTTTGGTTTATGGAGATAAGGTTTCACTATTTAGCCTTGGCAGTTCTAAAACTCACTCTGTAAACCAGGCTGGCCTTGAACTCACAGAGATCTGCCTGCCTCTGTCTCTCATTCAGTATAAATTTTTCCAGTTCCTTCTATTTTCCTCCAAATTCCATAATTTCATTTTTCTTCATTGCTAAATAGAATATAGGGTGGAAATGTACTACATTTTCACTATCTCTTTTGGTTTTTAACCTTGAATTTGCTATGATCTCCATGCAGGCCTTGAACTTGTCATTCTCCTGTCTCAGCCACTCGAGTGCTAGGATTATGGTTGTACACCACCACACCAAACCTACTCATTATATTCCAAGAGGGCAAACTAGTAATTCACTCATCATCCTTCAACTCTGCCTCCCACGTTCCATCCTTTGATGTGTGAAAGGCCTAGGCTACCTTGCCAACTGCACTTCCTGTTAAGGTTTGCCTGTAAGAAGCAGTGGCATGAGATCAGAAGGCAGGAGAAAGATGGTCTGTGTTTGGTTGATAGCATATTGGTTCCCAAAAAAGCTGCACAGTGGCAGCCATAGTAGTTTCCTGCCATCGTCAGTGTAGTCCTTATGACTACATCAAATCTCTATCTGACGGTAGTAACGTCTCTAACAGAGCAACAGCAGGCACACGCTTGTCGGCTGTACCCCAGGAATATTAATTTTCAATCTGTAAGTATCATCTTTTACTATTGCCTCCTTCCTTCTCCCTGCTGCTCTACTGTTCCTTCCAAATTCTTGGTAACTATTTTTACTCAATTCCCTATTTGAAACACAGAGAGTAATTTCTCTTGGTGTCTGTCCTGGGTGGTTTTTATGTCATCTGAGAGGAGAGAAGCTCAAGTGAGAAAGTGCCTCATAAGATCAGGCTGGAGGCAAGTCTGTAGGGCATTCTCTTAATTAAGGATTGATATGGGTGTGCCTAGTCCACGGTTGGTGGTTCTGGGTTCTATATGAAAGCAGGCTGAGCAAGCCATGAGGAACAAGTCAGTAAGCAGCATCCTCCACGACCTCTGCATCAACTACTGCCTTCAGGTTCCCATCTGGTGTGAGTCCCTGCCTTGGCTTCCTTCAAAGGACTGATTTTCAGGATATGTAAGTCAAATAAACCCTTCCCTCCCCAAGTTTGCTTTTGGTCATGAGGTGTCATCACAGCAATAGTAACCTGAACTAAGACACTTGACTAGACCTCACTAATTCCAAAGAATTTAGGATGACGTTACTCAATTCCCATGGATTATCTTTCAGAAGAAATGATGAAGGAATAGCATCAGAAATCTGAATACATCAAAACATTGTACTTAAACAAAGACCCTAGAGCCAGGTGTGATGGTGCATACTTTTAATCCCAGCACTCCAGAGCCTGAGGCAGGAAAATCTCTAAGTCAAGGCCAGTCTGAAAGTTTCCAAACACTCGAGGCCTTGCCTTGTAATCAGATTGATGACTAACATCACAGAATCTTCATCCAGCAACTGATGGAAGCAGGTGCAGAGATCCACAGTAGAGCACTGGGATGAGCTCCCAAAGTTCAAAGAGAGCTAGGAACAATATAAGCAAAGGGGTCAAGATCATGATGGAGTGGTGTGGGAGAATTGTCTGTATTCTGTCAATCATATTTTAAATAAATGCTGATTGGCCGATAGCCAGGTAGGAAGTATAGGCACGAAAACCCGACAGGAAGTAGCGGTGGGGTGATGAGAACAGGAGTATTCTGGGAAGAAGGAAGCTCTTCCCACAATCCTTCCCAGGTCACCAAAGAAGCAGGATGTGGCCTGCTCTGCTGAAAAAGGTACCAAGCCATGTGGCTAACATAGATAAAATAACGGGTTGATATAAGTTTAAGAGCTAATAAGAATCCTGTGCTAATGGGCAATCAGTTTATAACTTATGAAGACCTCTGTGTGATTTTCTTTGGGGCTTACCAGCTGTGGGAACTAGGCAGGACAGAAACCCCAACAAGCAGGCCCCTCATGTTACAGAATGGCACCAGAACATATACTAGAATAATGGGCCAAGCAGTGTTTTAATGAATACAATTTCCATGTGATTATTTCAGGGCTAAGATAGCTGGGCGGCTGGGATGAAAAGCAACCCTGCTCCTCATGTTACAATGGGGACACCCACTGAAACTGCTTACTTACCTGAGCTAATGGGAACTCACTGACTCTGGCCTGACAGCAGGGAAAACAGCATAGGACCAAACTAGGCCCTCTGTATCTGGGTGACAGTTGTATGGCTGGAGCAGTCTGTGGGGCTATTGGCAGTGGGACCAGGATTTATCCCTAGTGCTTGAACTGGTTTTTTGGAGCCCATTCTCTTTGGAGGGATAACTTGCTCATCCTAGAGATAGTGAAGAGGGCTTTGGTTCTGCCTCAAAGCAATGTGCTAGACTTTGTTGACTCCCCATGGGAAGCCTTCCCCTCTCTGAGGAGTGGATGGGGGGTGGGATGGGGGGTTAGATGAAGGGAGTAGGATGAGGGGAGGGAGTGGGAACTGGGATTGGTATGTAGAATTTCAATTAAATAATGTTAAAAATAATAAAAAATTTCTTGTTCTAGATCATGCTATGAATCTGAGAAAAATGTGAACCTGAGTATATTAACAAATAAGACAGCCAAAACTTCTGAGAGCTTGGGTAAGTAGGTGCAAAGAGTTTGTACATACATGCTGTTTTCTGATCAATTATAAAGTTCAAACAAAGCAAGGAAAATGCAGACACTTTGTAAATTCTAAGGCACACTACACTACAAGATGTATGGGGGCAAGTACAGGATTTCAAAGAACCCGAGAAGAATCACCTTCAAATTTCAAACCAGTGCCTACTTAGGTGGCAGGGTTTTTCACTATTTCAAATTTTATTTTATGTGTATGGGTGTTTGCCTGCATATATGTTTGTGCACCACATGCATGCAGTGCCTGTGGAGGCCAGAAGAGGGCATTGGGTCCCCTGTAACTGGAGTTACAGATGCTTGGGAACCACCATGCTGGGAATTGCACCCAGGTCTTCTGCAAAAACAAGTGCTCTTAACCCCTGAGCCAATCTCCCTAGCCACCAGGCAGCACAATTTTTAAGAAATAAAATTCTGAAAAATTCACTGATGAAATTATTGAACAAAATTAAAGACAAAATAAGAATTTACATCTGATGAATCTGGAGTTAATTTTATGAGTAATGAACAAACATTAAAAATGTATACTGGTAGATTTTAGATCCCCAAGTCAAAGTTTTGCTATGAAAACACCTTTTCTAGTTTTAAGCCTCTTTGAGTGCATTGCCAGAGGCTTTCCTTTTACAAGCTGGCAAACACGAGTGGGAACTGCAGAGATGACTGATTATTCAAATTGGCTTTACTAAAATTTCTAAGCAGATTCAGGAAAGAGGTGTGGAATTTCATATTAGCAGTAAATGGTGGGATTAAGAAGGTCTACTAGAGCCTCCAAATTCCACCTTAACACATTGGTGATAAGTTTGTAATGTGTAAGGATTTCAATTAGCCCTTCCTCAATTTACTATTAGACATAGTACAATGACATAGTACTTCTGTGGGAGGTAGAGACAGAAATAACACACTATTTAAGAAAAAAATCTCAATCTAACAAAAATTAGCTGTGGTTGGATTGTTTTTGAGACTAGAGGGAATGAGGATAGTATAGAATTTTGTAATTTTTTAAAGACATAGAAGAAAAATATTGATGCAGTTTATAAATATATAGAAAATCCAAACAAATGGATGAATATATTCATTGACTAAAAAATTCATGTAATATGTTAATTTTATCCAAACTGATATATAGATTCACCACAATCTGAATAGAAAATGGCAGATTTGATGTGGAAATCAACAAGATGACTTGTTTACCTTAATCATTCTACATTTTATACACAATATCAAATATCATATATATCCTATAAATACAAAATCATGTTTTTTAAGTGAAAACAACATTAGTTTTAAATAAATACAGATATAGAAATGAAAACACTCTGGAAGGACCTAAGCAATTTTAAAATGACAAGAGAGCAGGGGAGTTTGCAATATCAGAGACTTTCCCTAACACTACAGCAACTGAACTAATGTGGCATTTGTGTCAGGACCATCCAAAAACCAATGAAAGAGGATAGACAGCACAGAAATGGAATGACTTCTACTTGTTCATCAGGTGCCAATGAAGATGCCAGAAAACTCAATGGGAAAGGTCAGCCTTACAATATAGACAGCTATATAGAAAAAAAAACAAACTATCTCAACACACACGAAATTAATTTGAAATGGATCACAGATCCTTAAGTAATGTAGGCCAGCCATCTGCAAACATTTTGTGTCAAGAGCAGGATAGTAAGGATGGTGGGCTTTGCAGGCCATACTGTCTGTCATACTACATTGATTATAGTGTGAAAGAAGCTATAGATAATGTGGAAATGAAGAGTCACAGCTGCATTCCAACAAAAATTATGTGAGCCAGATGTGGCTTTCAGATTGTAATGTATGACTCTACTATACTTGCTCTACAGACCCACATAGGAGAATGCCTTCTTGTTCATAGGAATAGGCACATATTTCTTCATGTAGAAAACCAAGAGCATTAACTTCATTAAATGGATGAATTAAACACTATTAAAACTAAGAATTTCTTGCCCGGTTTAGTAGTTCATACTTGTAATTCCAATACCAGGAGACTGAAACCAGATAATTGCGGTACGTGTGAGGCCAGCATGGGCAACATGCTGTCTCCAAATACCAAAACTAAAACAAAAAATTAAATCTTCTAATCAAAAGCTCCTATTAAAATATGAAAATAGCATGGTCACTCATACCTTTAATCCCAGCACTCAGGATGGGGGTGGGCAAAGGCAGGTGGTTCTCTGTGAGTTCCAAGTCAGTTAGGGCTACACAGACCCTGTCTCAAAAAAGAAAAGCAAGGTGGAGACTGAAGAAGACACATGACGGTGACTTCTTTCTTCCACTTGCATGCACAAACAAATGCACATGTACCCCTTACACACATGTGTGCACATATAGACACTTAAAAGTCTACCCTGTTCAGCTGCTCTTTTGAATGATGCTGGCACAAATACCTTAATCGCTATAGTGTTAAGAAAAGCCTCTGGTAGTGCAAGCCCTCATGTTTGGGTATCATTTTAAGATCTCTTTGGCTCTTCCAGAAACTTCACTATAGAACATAGAGAGTTATTAAAGCTGGCATAGTTTTAGGCATATACATTTCTAAAGTTCTGCAGTTTCTGCTAAAGCTAAACATACATCTACTCTATAACTAGGAAACCTTTTGGGTTAACGTAATATAGGTGCTAATGTTCCCTGAAAGGCACATACAAGGTTACTCATAGCTTTTTTTTTTTGTCCATGACTCAGAAACCAGAAAGTCAAGATGCTCTTCTCCTCTAGAATGGATAAGCCAATTGTGGTAAATTTGCATAACCAGATCAGTACATAGCTTCAAAAAAATAAAAAGGAAAAACAGAACTAGAAACATGTACAGGACATAGATCATATAAGCGTAATGCTGAGCAAATCTGAAATACATAAGTTCACAGTTTGATCTCACTAAAGACAGGCACATTAAAATATCCATGTTGGGGGCTGGAGATGGATCATTATGTAAGAACACTGGCTGCTCTTCCCAGCACCAGCATAGCACACAACTGTCTGTAACTTCAGTTCCAGATCTGACCCGATTCTGACCTCTGTAGGTGCTGCATGTACAGTGGTGCATTTACATACACCAGGCACATACATATGCAAATTAAAAATATTAATATCTGTGTTGATAGATCTTAAACCCGTGCCCCCTTTAGATTACTGATTGGGAGGGGTAACTAAGTCTTCTGATGTTCTAGAAATGCCCTACATCTTGATTTGTGTGTAGAATGACGATGTCTTTGCCTGTGCACATGTATTAGCATGGATGTAAATTAAGTGTCTTATACTTACAATCTCTGAACTTTAGTGTGTAAAAGAAAGAATATTTTAGAAAGAGAAAATATGCTATCAATTTAAAGAGGATACATTATCACACCAGTATTTAATAAGTAAATTATTGCTTCTCCCTCTAATTGGCAGTTGCAAAAAGAACAAATATCCATATTTCTAAACAGATAATTCTATTTTTCTTTAGCTTATTATAAAAAGTTTCTGCCTTGAATGCAGTATCTAAGTACAATACAGTGAGAATTTTGTTTCTATTTCTGAATTTTATTATTAGATCATATACTCATGATCTTTTTTTATTCAGAGGACTCACTCTGGCAGAATTCAGTATTCTGTAGTTTTGGCAAATCAGCAGTGTGAAAAATGTTTCGCTCTTCATTGTCTGGTTTTACATTCACCTAGGGGTACCAGTTGCCTTTGGGTAGCCGATAAAATCACAATAACTAATAGGCAAGAAAAGTCCTAAAGTGATGTGGGATTCCCCTCTGTATGCTGTGAATACCATTGGTTAATAAAGAAACTGGCTTGGCCTGATAGGGTAAAACAGAGCTAGGTGGGGAAAAACTAAACTGAATGCTGGGAGAAGGAAGGCAGAGTCAGGAGAGAAGCCATTAAGGCCCACAGCCTCATGGCAATACACAGATTACTAGAAATGGGTTAAATTAAGATATAAGAATTAACCAATAAGAAGCTAGAGCTAATGGGCCAACCAGTGTTTTACAGTTTCGGTGTGATTATTTTGGGGCTGAGCTGCCGGGCGGCCAAGAAACAAACAAGCAGCCTCCTTTACAACACTAAAGTATTCAAAGGAACCATTGTCCCCTTTTCTTAGTGATGAGCAAAGATATCTTTATAGGCAATGAAATTATGACTCTGACTTGGCTTGGTGGCACACACCTTTAGTCCTAGTGCAGGCTGATCTCTGTGCAGTTCCAGGCCAGATTGGTCTACATGGTAGTTCTGGGCCCATCAAGGCTACATAGCAATCGTCTGTGCCCAAACCCCCATAAGAAACTATAATTCTAAAATCCTCCTGTTATTCACTGCTAGTATTGGGCTGTGATGGTTTTCCTGGAGCAGGTACCATAGAGGTGAGGGAAGAAGCACACAATGCCTAGAGCATCGGTAACAAAGTAGCCATTTGCCAGGCGGTGGTGGCACACGCCTTTAATCCCAGCACTTGGGGGGCAGAGGCAGGAGGATTTTTGTGAGTCGAGGCCAGCCTGGTCTACAAGAGCTAGTTCCAGGACAGGCACCAAAAACTACAGAGAAACCCTGTCTTGAAAATCCAAAATAAAAAAACCAAAAAAAAAAATACCACACAAAACAAAGTAGCCATTATCTTCTGCTTCAATAAGAGGTTTTTATATCCTTTATCATGAACAGAACCAGTGTGCGTATACACGGGTACACGCATGCATGTGTATGACTGTGGAGGGCAGGGGTAACCTTAGGTGTCACCCACAGAAACACCATCTCTTTTGAGATAGAGTCTCTCATAGGCCTAGAGCTCACCCATGGGCTGGGCAGCAAGTCAAGGATCTTGTTGACCCCCTCCCCAGGCCTGAGATTACTACTGTCAGTCATCATACCTGGCACTCTTATATAGGTCCTCGTGCCACGGCCCCTCAGCCTAGGAATTGGTTTTCTTTTGTGGGGGTGGGGGTAGGAAGGTCCCCGCAGGCTTTACAGCTGGCAGGAAAATGATCCAGCTGCTCTCTGCGTTCTTTACCCAGTTTTCAAATATATTTTCCTTTGAAGGAAGCTTGGGTGTTTTGTTTTCCACCAGGGCTTAGCACAGGGCTATAATTCAGAATGTTTGAATTATGTATACTGCTTGGTTTTAATTTTCCATGTGAGGAAGCGGTAACTGGAGATGACATTAACTTAGCAATGTTAAAAGTGTTAAATAGAGAAGAAATTCAATTTTCGCTACACTTGTATGATTTATTATGGCATGGCTCATACTTACAGCATGTATTTCCCCTATTACAGGGTTAGTTTTTATGACACTACTACTCTTTGAAAGGAGGTATTTTTCTGAAGAAAATGCACAGAGTGGTTTGCAGAGCCATATGGTTTTCTTCTGAACAAGGTATAATAAAAAGTAGAGAGTCTGTGACAGCAGACGTGAAAAGGCTAGACTTGGCTCCATTATGAATGACTGTGACAATTACTTAATCTTTCAAAGCTTATCATTTCTTCACCTGTGAAATCAAACTATTAGCATAATGGCTGCCATAGTGAAGAAATGAAATCAGCCATATAGGATCTTAAACTATGAAATGGATATGACACTATTCTTTAAATTAGAGTAAAATTAGAGATTACAAAGATTTAGGGTTCTGGTTTCAAAGAATACTGCAGCGAAAAGCTCATTATAAAAATTTCCATAATGATGGTAATAGAAATGTATACTTTAGTGGGAAAAAGGTACTTTCAGGTTCCGTGGAATAAAAGACTTTATTACTGGGAAGATGGGTATGAATCAGTTTTGGAAGAAGGGAATTCATAGCAGTAAGAGATTAGCATTACACCTTTATGCTGTAAGCCATTTATAAGGGGCTAGGACAAGAACCAAAAGATATTCTTACACTATAAGAGAAGTGAGAAGGAAGCAACATCATAGGTGAAATACTCTTGCAAAAGATTGAATGAATGGCCTTTAGTTAATACTGAACGGACACAGCAGAACATGTTACATACTAGCATGGAAACTGAGTCAGAAAATCTAGACTTGGAGGGACTCAAGAGGAGAAACAACCAGTTTCTTCAACAGATGAATTGAAAAATAAAAATGGAGCAAACGGGGCTTGCCTAAACTGCATGAAGCCCTGGCTCCATCTGCAATACCACAAGCATGCAATACCATCTGCAAAAGCAGCATGGTGTTGCAAGACTGTAATCCCAACATTTGGGAGGTAGAGATGGGATAATCAGAAGCTCAAGGCCACATCATGCTCCATAATCACAATACATTGTGTATATGCGCGAAAACGTCAAAACAAGAATAATGACATTTCAATGTCATTTTTGCCTATTCTACTTCTGTTTTCCACTCCCCAGATTAAAAAAAATTACAGGCCACATTTGTGAAGGAAAGCATCAGTGTGGCAGACACATAAGGAGGAAGAATGGAGCTGGCAATTTTTCAAGCCTCAATCCTAGACAACTGTCACTGTTGTTTATGTCTAGATGGTTCCCTAGAGGATGCTGAAAAGGCTGAGGTGTACCTGACCTGATGCAGACCTAAAGCAGTGCAAAATGCATCCTCTAGGGGGAGCCTTTGCCAAAACCAAATAGAGGCAACAGTTTCAGCTTTTTAGCTGAGGCAGAGGAAACATTAAGACAGTCTTCAAAGGTGTGTGTGTGGTGGTAGTGGGGGGAAGCAGGGTTGAAGACATCCTTTTTGTAAAGGTTTTGAAGCTCAGAATTGAAGGTGTAAGTCACAAACAATGCCGCACCAGTTTGGAATTATGATTAATAGGGTGGTATTTATTTAAAGGGGAAAAAACTTACAGATAACCGTCCCAGACAACAGCCCTCTGCGCAATCAGGAAGGAGTCTAGTTGCCAGAAACGTAGCAGGAAGCAAAGAGAGCAAGAAGGGAAGTAGCCGCTTTTTTAAAGGGAGAGAGACCACACCCCAATGGGCTGGTATCTCAGTGGCTATAGGCTGGAGGTGCGGGAGGACCTCCCGCAACACAGAATGGTGGTGCACACCTTTAATCCTAGCACTTGGGAGGAGAGGCAGGCAGATCTCTAGGTGTTCGAAGCCTGCATGCCCTGGGGTTTCAGGCCGGCCAGAACCACATAGTGACACCCTGTCTCAAAAACAAAAAACATCCCACATCTTCCAGGGAACCCAGAAGGTCACAAGCATGATGACTTTGGGTCTACCAAAGAAATAGCCCAGGAAGCCCCTCTATTTTTGTCTGTCTGATGTTGAGCTTCTACAGAAGTGGTCAGTGGTTGAGCTATGTACTGAAAATGTACTTCAACGCTTCTCCAACCAGAGTAGACTTACTGGTCCCGGGCAATTAAGAAACATCCAATCATGTGATAACATCCAAACTAACAAACTAGACCATCCAGTGGCCACACATGACAAAAAATACAAATGTTGCCTGGTGGTGGTGGTGCACACCTTTAATCCCAGCACTCGGGAGGCAGAGGCAGGCAGATCTCTGTGAGTTCGAGGCCAGCCTGGTCTACAAGAGCTAGTTCCAGGACAGGCACCAAAAATTTCAGAGAAACCTTGTCTCAAAAATCCAAAACAAACAAACAAACAAACAAACAAACAAAAAAACCTACAAATGTTAAAAAAGAATTTAGCGACATCACTAAACAAACTGCAGTCAAAATCAGCAGAAACAACATACTGGGTAAGGACATGATTTCTAGAGCTGCCAGGTCAGATTATTCCAAATGTCTACCCTCTGCTGTAGCTCCGCGATAGAGTCCTTGTCTAGCATGTGCAAGGCCCTGGGCTTCATCCCTGGCACTAAAACAAAAAACAAAGAACAAAATACTGGCTGTTAATATGCCTACTGTCACAGCCTCAGGAGGGCCATGAGTTCCAAGGCAGCCTGGGCTACAGCGCGAGTTGCAAACCAGACCGAGTTACAAAAACCTTATGTCAAAAACAACACTTGGAACAAAGTTCACTTTTTAACCAAAAAATGATTGAGTGAGGCAAATAAACGAGAAAGTATGGTCTACAGATGGGGCAAAAGAACAAATAAAAACTGTTCTTGAAACTAACTCGGAAGCCTCTTCCCCAGGACTAGCTCTCAAGGTACCAGGAGGTAACTATGTAGGCTTCCAAAGGAGGGAAGCAAACCAACAGTCCTAGCCAGCTATGATGCCCATGAACCGCATCAGCTAACAGCACGGCACAGTAACCATAATGCAAACCTTAGTGGAAAGCTGCAGCTCTCTAACGTGGCTTAAGAACCTCAAGCAATAGCTAACTGTATGTAAGGCCTACTTCATGAGATGGTACCCATCCCTGACACTGCTCAAGTGGCCAAGAACCTGAGACTAGATAGGCCAGGGACCTAGGGGGAACCATGGACTGTTGTTTGACTAAGGGAACATAGGGATAAAATGACTGCTAATGGCATTCTGCTATACTCATAGACTAGTGCCATTAGAGAAGTCCCTCCTACAGCAGATAGGAACAAATACAGAGACCCACAGTCAGACATATGAGAGAGAGAGATTGATACCGAGAGATTGGAACACTCAGTCCTAAATGGGCGATCTCCATCATATCCAATCCCTCCCCAGAGCTCGCGGAACCCTGCCGAAGAGGAGGTGGAAAGTGTAAGAGCCAGAGGGAAGGGCACCCACAAAACAAGGCCCTCTAAATCAAAAGGACCAATGCACATATGAACTCAGAGACTGAGGCAGCATGCACAGGGTGTGTACAGATCTAAGTCACATGGGGTCCCGGCACTAAGAGGGGAAGTGGACACAGCCCATATCCCTAACCCAGAAACTATCTCCACTTGATGACCACTCGCAAATAAAAATTTAGATCTCTCCAACAGAGGATCACTAGGTATACAAACCACTTTTTTTTCCTTTTATCTTATTTATTTAAAAAGAAAACAAGCTATCTTTTTTTCATTATACATACCAATCCAAGTTCCCACTCCCTCCCCTCCTCCTATTCCCTCCACACATCCTCCCACCACACCCCCATCCACTCTTCAGAGTGGGTAAGGCACATTGTTTTGGGGAAGGTCCAAGGCCCTCCCTACTATATCTAGACTGAGCAAGGTATCCATCCAAAGAGAACTGGCTCCAAAAAAGCCAGTACAAGCAGTAGGGATAAATCTGGTGCCACTGCCAGTGGCCCCTCAGTCTGCCCAGGTCTCATGCCCAGCAATAGATGGCCAACACAAAACAAACTCAGTGGCATTCTTGGAGGTCCCTCATCTCATAATCCGTTGTAAGGGCTCATTTTTCCCTTGCATGTCCTTTGTGTAATACTGTGGTCTCTGATTTTGTGCTTTTAGATTTCTATGTGTGTAAAAGTGTGTCTTTGTATCTATATGTGTTTCGTCAGCCTTTCTTTGGCTCTTTTTCTTTTGATTGGTCGGTAGGTTCTATTCTGGTTTATTTATATTTTATCTAATTTTATATTATTATGTTAGATAATATTTAATATCCTAATAATAGCAAAAAGGATGTGGATTTGAGTAGTGGGGAGGTGGAAGATACTGGAAGAGTTGGAAAAGGGGAAACCATTATCAGAATATATTATATGAAAAAATCTATTTTCAAGAAAAAAGCAAGTGAAATTCATATAAGTTCCTACTTGCAATAAAGCTATTATTTTCATATTAGAACATGAAAGCAATTTTAAAAGCAATTAAAAAATAAATTAAATATAGATTTTGTCTTTATTAAAATAAGATTAACTTTCAAAGAATGAAAGTGATTCAGTAAATATCAATCCATTTTAACCCTGAAAAAAATATTCTGTAAAATAATGATATAGTAATAAGTGTCCAGTTAAGATTGGCATTTTTATTCAATGCAAATGATGTATCTGAAATGAAATTCAAGCAGTACTAAAAGTTTTTCAATTCATCACCATATATCCATAAAATATATTTTTCCAATTTATTTGCACAAATACTTTATTTCTAAATTTCAGGAATAAACTCATATGCGAAAACAATAGTGACTTTCCATCCCTGGGGTATTCCTTTTCCTCAAACTCTCGGGCCAAGACAGACTCTCTCATTTCTTTGTCCCTATCTGCATCACAAATAGCCAGAAAGACATGAGGAAATGGTCACATCATCTGCCATCAAGTAAACAAAAAGAAGACCACAGTGAAATACTACTTCCTAACCTAACCCTAACCCATCGACTCTTCAATTTACGTCTGCTCTGCAGCTAGGGGGTAGAGAGGCCTCTAACGCCACTCAAAGGCTGAACTGATTCCCCTCACTGTGCTCCTCAAGGGCAAATTCCTGAAGCCTGGGTGAAACTGTCCGGCTATGAAAACCAGCTGAAGTACACTGAGGGTTCCACACTGTCAGTCTAAGCAGAAGTTTGGAGACAGAAAGGATCCCACTAGTGTTGCCCCAGAAAGTTGAAGAGGGAGAGGAGAAGGCAACCAGAGTTTAAAACTGTTTCTCTGTCAGAAACTCAAACCAACTTAAAGCTCAAGGACGGCAAGGAAATTGCTCCCGTTTCTAGGCCAGGGGCTGGGGGTGGAGCCCATTTGGGCAACAGCTTAGCTAGCTAGCATGCAAGGCCAGGCTTCCCATCGCCAGCACCTCAGATACTGGGCATGGTGGTGCACACCTGGAATCCTAGCACTCTGTAGGTTGGGGGCAGGAGGATCAGAATTTTAAGGTCTTCCTCAGCTACATAGTGAGTTCGAGACCACCCTGGGATACAGGAGATCCTGTCTACAAGAATGAGATACCATAGTTATTATCCAATAAGGCTTTTCTTATATAAAGTGACTTGCGGAATCACAATGTTCTCCAGGAGCAGTAGGTCTTAGGCACAGCTACTGCCTGGGGTAGCTTTGTTATCACTGACAAAATACCTTAGGCAAGCTCCTTAATGGAGCTTGAGCACAGTTCTAATGTCTTGCCTTTCCTGCATCCAGACTAATTTCCTAGTGTTTGGAAATGATTCGAGATGGCAGGGCTGAAGGATCCCTGGCCTGTAGCCTGGGTTAAGGGTCAGGCAGTGCTATGAATTGAATATTAAACTTCTGACCCCCTCCAGCTCACGTGTTGAACATTTGGTGCTCAGTGGGTGCTGCTACCTCGAGATCGTGGAAAGATTAGGAGGCGGGGAAGGAAGTGGGTCACTGGGATCGCATTGGAGCTTATACCGTGTCCCCTTCTCCTCCTCTGCCTCCCATACAAGAGGTGAACAGCCACAGGGATTATGAACCAAAACCCTGGCCAAAAGTTAACCTTTACAAACTCCACTATGTACATTCTCACACATTTCTTGGAAATGGCTTTTCAGATCCTTGCTCCACTCTGCATTTTTTTAAATCACGGAGCTGTGACAGTTCTTAAATCAATCCTGAATAAAAGATTATCAAGTAATTTCCAATTTTGTGTTTTCATCTTGAAAGACCCCCCCCCCATGCCCATGTACTATGTTAAACCTTCCTGAAATTCAGCTGGGCCCCTCAGCTCAGCTGATGCTAAAACTGGATATCTATGGGTTGCACACTCACTGACTAGGCTAAGAAGAGGGAATCCTCCACTCCCCAAGGCAGTCTATCTAAACTGTCAAACTTGGTGCAGAGTGCTCTATCTAGCTTTGTGGTTTTTCGGGACTATTCCACCCCTCACCCAAGTCATCCTATCTAAATTGTCAACCTGCTACAGGGTGTTTTATCTGGCTTTATGGTTTTTCGGGGAAATTTGAGAATAGACAAGGGGCCATCCCCAGGGTGAGCTAAGCCCGCCAATTTGAGAACCAATGAAATGCTGTTGCTAGACAAGCCTCTTATGTAACTCCTAAATCCTTATAAATACATGATGTGCCATCAGCCTGACATGCTCAGTAACTTAATTGTAACTTAGTTGCTACAGCATCCTCAGGCGCCTGTGTAATCAATACAGACACCTCTTGCTGATTGCATCTGTTGGCCTGAATTATTGAGACTGGGGGATTTCTCCCACCACCCTTGAAAACGAGGGTTTTTCAATCTCACAGGTTTTATTTATTTATTTATTTAATTAAAGATTTCTGTCTCCTCCCCTCCACCGCCTCCCATTCCCCCTCCCCCCATCAAGTCCCCCTCCCTCGTCAGCCCAAAGAGCAATCAGGGTTCCCTGCCCTGTGGGAAGTCCAAGGACCACCCACTTTGGGCAATCAGGGTTCCCTGCCCTGTGGGAAGTCCAAGGACCACCCACCTCCATCCAGGTCTAGTAAGCTGAGCATCCAAACTGCCTAGGCTCCCACAAAGCCAGTACGTGCAGTAGGATCAAAAACCCATTGCCATTGTTCTTGAGTTCTCAGGATGTTCTATCGGGAACTCACCAAGGCCAGCTGGCACGGGTCTGAAAAAGCATGGGATAAAACCGGACTTGCTGAACATAGCGGACAATGAGGACTACTGAGAACTCACAGGTTTTTTTAAAGACGGAATCTTGCTATTAAGCCCAGGCCTAGCTTTTCACTTTCATAATGGTGCCATTAGAAGCATGGGAATTTTTTTTTTGTTTTGTTTTTCTAAGACACGGTTTCTCTGTGTAGCCCTAGCAGTCCTTGAGGGTTAAAGGTGTATGCCAAAACATCCATCCCAAAGCATGGAAATTCTTAATTTTGATATTTATTTTTCATTTATTCTGTGTGCCTTATTCCACAGCTAACAAATCACTAATATAAGATCACAAATATTTACCCCTGTGTTTTGTCTAGGAATCTAACGGTGTAAGACCTTACATTCAAGTTCATTTATCTTGGGCTAATTTTTGCATATGGAATGTTATAGAAACCAAACCAAAATCTTTTGCATTGGGATATCCAGTCATTCAAACACCATTTGTTGGAAAGACTATGATTTAACCCTACTGAGTTTTCTTGACAACTATGCCTCAAGTCAGTTATCCCAAATGTATATATTTATTTCTGAATTGTAGTTCTACTTTATTGATCTATGTCTATTTTTGAGGCAGGGTTTCTCTGTAGCCTTGGAACCTGTTCTGGAACTAGCTCTTGTAGACCAGGCTGGCCTCGAACTCACAGAGATCTGCCTGACTCTGCCACCTGAGTGCTGGGATTAAAGGCATGCCGCCACCATTGCCCAGCTTGTCTATTCTTTTTTGTGTGCTGTATGTATGAACAGTACATTCTAATGCCTGCAGAGGTCAGAAGAGGGTGTCAGATACTATGCAACTAGAGATACAGGCACTTGTGAGACACTTGATGTGGGTGTTGGGAAGCAAACCCATGTCCTCTGCAAAACCATCAAGTGCTCTTAACTGCTAAGCCATTTCTCCATCGCTAATCTATAATCCAGTCTCAAAACACACTACACTGTGATTGTAACAGGAGCCCAGCCCTTAGTAGGCCCTCAGATCTTAGAACTAGCTCCATAATGGAAGTAACATTCAGGCCGCCATAAAACTCTATTCAGCACACAGACAGCCCCACCTGCCCAAATGAAAACAAAGTCTTAATCCATCAAAGCTCATAGTTCTGGGAAAGTCTCGAAAGGTGCTGACCTATGGGTTTCTGTAGTTCTGCTTCTGGATAATTGTTCTAACTAAATGAAGTACGTCAACCCAGGATATTGTTTTTGTGCTTAAAAGTTCATTCTGAGGAAGGCCCAGAGCTACACTGAGATCCCCAAACAGCCAGTGTAGTTGCCAGCAGGCTAACACTAGCTTAAACCAGTATCTGAGTAGTCTCCTGCAGTGGGCACCCCACAACATGATTAGCACACCTTTGTAGTAAGCTTTGAAATCAAGAAGTTTCTGGTTGTTTGGTTTGTCAACACTATTTCAGTAATTCAGAGTCTCTTAGATGCCTATTTGAAGAAAGCTTTATTATCCTACAAATAAGATTTCATTATGCCATTTTTTCCAGATGTTTACTTCTCTCCCTGTCTTCTTCCCACGGCCCCCTATGTCCTCCTCTCTGCTCTGACTTCTTTACACACCCACTTTACATGTGGCCTCTTGTCTCCCCCCTCAACCCTTCCTATTTGAATTTTAAAATCACCTTGTTGGTTTCTGTAAATGCCAGCTGGGATTTTTAACAAGGATTGCATTGAACTGCAGAAGAGCATGGTGAATACCGCCGTAGCTCTATTCAGTCTTCTACATGAAAATGGGATGTCTGCAGTTATTCGGCTGTCTTTACTTTGGAAAAGAACATTTTGACATGACATATTAACTGATGTTGCAATGTTAAATGAACCTGGCATCCCTGGGGTGAATCCCAGTTTGTCACTGAATATAATTAATCCTTTTTATAGCGTATTATTACTAGATTTGATTTGCTAATTTTTTTAGCTTCTTGGATAAAAGGCACCATTAGACATAATTTAAATATTTTCTTCTTTACTTTTCTGCATTCTTTAAAAAGATATTTATTTTTATGTGGATGAGTGTTTTGCCTGTATGTATGTATGTACACTACATGCATGCCTGGTGACCAAGGAGGACAGAAGAGGACATTGGATCCCCTGTAACTGAAGTTACAGATGATTGTGATCCTCTGAGTGCTGAGAACAGAACTTGATGCATGTGGTGGCTGTTCTTGGCTGTCAACTTGACTACTTTTGGAATTGACGAAAAACCCAAGGGCACACCTAGGGGGGATTTCTAGTTAACTGGGCCATTTAAGGTAGGAAGACTCACCTTAAATACAGGTCACACCTTGTGGAAGCCTAGCTAAAAAACAAGGAAGAAAGGAGACTTTACAAGTTCATTTCTTCGCCAGTATTAGAGCCTTCTGCTTTGGGATCCCAGTGTATACTGAAGATCAGCTGAGACTTCCAGCCTGGTGAACTGATGGAGGAAGGTCATTGGTTAATTAATAAGAAACTGCTTGGCCTCATAGGTTAAAACATAGATAGGAGGAGTAAACAGAACAGAATGCTGGGAGGAAGAGGAAGTGAGCTCAGACTCAATAGCTCCCCTCTCCCAGGCAGACACGATGAAGCTCTGACCCAGGATGGATGTAGGCTAGAATCTTCCTGGTAAGCGTACCTTGGGGTGCTACACACATTATTAGAAATGGGCTAGTCCAGGTGTGAGAGTTAGCCGAGAAGAGGCTAGATATAATGGGCCAAGCAGTGTTTAAAAGAATACAATTTGTGTGTTGTTATTTCGGGGCATAAGCTAGCCAAGCGGCCGGGAGCCAGGCTGTGGGAAGAGGCCCGCAGCTTCTACTACAGAAGTGAACTGAACTTTTGGAGACAGTCATTATTGGCTGAGACAGACCATAACCTGTAAGCTACTCTAATAAATCCTCTATCTATCTATCTATCTATCTATCTATCTATCTATCTATCTATCTATCTATCTATCTATCTACCTAATCTAGGGGATTTTTTTCATATTTTAGATATACATACATACACATACATACAAATAATCAGTTCTGTGTCTCTTGTTTTTAACAAGTTTCTTGGTTTTTTAAATCCAGTCTGTTGGTCTATGTCATTTTATTGGGGAACTGAGACCATTAGTGCTGAATTATTAATGAGCAGTGTTTATTAATTCCCTTTATTTTTATCGTGATGGTGTAGGAACCCCCCTTCATTTGGACCACCTGTTCTAGGATTATTTATTCTTTGTGATCTCTTGGGTATATTCTTCTCTTCAGACTGAAGTAAATTTTTGCTTCTAGTGCCTTCTGTACAGCTGCATTGGTAAACAGAAATTGCTTAAATTTGTTTTTACTGTGGAAAGTTTTTCTTTCTCTGGAGATTGGGATTGATAGTTTTACTGGGTATAGTAGTCTGTGCTGGCATCTTTGGTCTCTTAGAGCTTGTAGAACATCTGTCCAGTCCCTTTTGATTCAGAGTCTCCACTGAAAATTCAGATGTTATTCTCAATGTGAATATATTAAATGGAAGCTGTTCAGTAGTGGTGAAACAAAATTTACAATGAATTTTCAGAAAAAAACAATCTCCCTATTATGGAGTTTTTTAATCTTCAGAATTACTCATGAGGTCTGAGCCAGCAACTTCCACCGGAGCAGGCCCAAGCCAGCAACCTCCATGGAAGCAGGCCCCAAGCAAGCAACCTTCACAGGAGCAGGTACGAGGGAGCAACCACCAAGAAAACAGGCCAGAGTCAGTGACCTCCAAAGGAGCAGGTGTAAGGGAACAACTGCCAAGGGGGCAGGCCCAAGCCAGGGACCTCTATGGGAGCAGGCCCAAGCCAGGGACCTC